>NC_090996.1:27593827-27896858 GCF_041146395.1 Eulemur rufifrons
AAGGAGCTATTATAACAATGCTTTATGAAGTAAAGTAAATTATGCTTAACGTGAATGAAAAGAAAGGATATTTCATAGAACATGTAAAAAATCAAGTGGCAATTTCAGAACAATTGCTGAGATTTTTTAATTCATTGGATGGGCTTCATAGCAGAATGGAAAAGAGAGAGGAGACTCAGTATGAAGATAGGACTCCGTGTTGGCTCCTCTGCGATGCTGTTGACAAGACGGCTGCTTAGCTCCAAGCACCCCGTCCTCAGAGAACCACACTCAAAGGCAGGAGGGAAGGAGTGCAGAGGTGAGCCTTACAGAACTGGCGCCGCCTGCCTCGAGCTGAACCTCCTCAACTGGGCCACACGGATGTGCTCTAGGCATGAGAGGGACAACAAATCCACCGTGTGGCCTGCGACCAGGGCGTCTACGAGTCTCTCCTTGCTCTTCCAAGCTGTCCTTTCAGAAAGACATTACGTGATTTCACCTCCTAACATCTTTGAAAGACTGTCTGGATTTGCTCTTTTGAAAAAAACAACCAAACTGGAACATTGTACCCCGTAACCACGTATTTTAGCTGTCACCAGTTTCCTGAAAAGCCACTCAGATGAAATTGTGTTGCGCTGATCACAGAGGCCTGCACTTGCCTTTTCTCTTGTGTTTGTGACACAATCAGGAGACCCTGAGGGCAGGAACAGCATCTTGGAGCCGCCGTGTTCTCAGCGCCTGGCCCAGGGCCTGACCCTCCTTATAAATATTTGATTCCCTGTTGATACGCTGCACTCAGCGACCCTCCCACACCGTGACCCTTCCCTCCGATCAATTATTCATCATCCCAAAGCCATTTGCCAAGTAGGCACCACGCCCCGTGCCAAGCACCTGTGAACAGAGAGCAGCCTTTGTCTTCAGCGAGACAATTTAAATACCATGTTTCTTATGTCCCAGGCGGCCTTCTCTGCTCCCTCCTGTCCCTGGGAAACCTCTACACCAATGGCATTCATCCCCCTTTTGTGATGACAGTTTCTCATAAACTGTTCTTAAGCCAAGCAGAACTTCTGCAGGCTGGACAGGACACCATTTCCAAAATGTATTTCATCTTTCTTCCAAAAGCACTTTCCCTTTTATTTTTCCCCATGTCTTGACAAGTCGCAACAGCCCCACCCTTGGGCCTTAAATCAGTGGCTCATGCTCTGCCTCTCCCCTGGGCCCTGCATGCGGTCTCTCACAACTCCCAGCACCCCTGGGTCCTTTGCACCGTGCTTAACAGCAGGTCAGACTCCGGACCCAAATCCCATCTGACGCCGGGTAAGTTTCTTTACCTCTGCAAACGGCACCCAAACCTCCTCATCTGCAGACCGAGGGCAATAGAGGTGTCGGGGAGGACTAAGTGAAACAACGCGTGCCGAGGTGCCAGCCCAGCGCCAGACGCTCGGCCGGTGCTGGATAAATCCCATCCCCGTTGCTGCCGGCTCCTGACGGGTCTCCCTGCCTCCATGTCTTGCCCATTCCAGGACCTCGTCTGACCCGACTGTTTCCCCCGTGCTCTCGGGAGGCACCAGCGAAGTCATTCAGTTCAATAACAGGGAACCGTAGGAGCACAGACGAAGGATGTCATGCGAAGCTCCCAAAAGAGATGGTGCCCGGACCTGAGCCAAGAAGGTCAAGCAGAAGTTGGCCGGGAGAATGAGGCAAGGAAGGGTGTGTCAAGAAGAGGGAACAGAGGCCACACAGGCCTGGAGGTGCAGAGAGAAGGAGACACGCAGAGCACGGCTCACAGTGCAGTGTGTGGACAGGGCAGTGAGAGGTGAGGATGTCGCACGGAGCCCAGAGGGGCATCCACGAGGGTCCCACGGTCCCCTCCTCATGTGCTGAGCCTCCCAGATTGGCTCCTTAAAAACAGACCTCTTTTCCTGAATTCCTGGGATAACGATAACACATCCTCAAAGGAATAAAACTGTCTTGTTGTCAGTAAGGGAGGGGGCAGTTAAGACATGGGGAGAGGTCAGCTAAGTGGCCGGACACTCTCCTAATTACGTCACTCGCGTGAACTCACTGAATGCCGAAAACAGCCCTTCCAAGGTATGTGTTTTTGTTATCCCCATTTTACAGGAGAGGAAACTGAGGCCCGGAGACAATAAGGAACTTGTCCAAAGTCACATAGCTTGCAGGTGGCAGAGTTGGGATTCAAACCCAAGCGGTGTGGTTCCAGAACCCACCACCTCTACACCGTCCCAAGTCTCAGAGTGGCTGCTGCCATCTGGGGTGGTGACAAGCCTCGAGCCTCCTGTGGCAGAGGGAGTTGCACTATCACCTGTGCCCCTTGAGCGGCACAGACCCCTGTTCACACATAGCGTCCCAGCTTTCCCCCGTCAGACGTGGAGGTGACTTTGCTCCTGATGGAGTCAGACCCTGGCAAGCGAATTCTTCCCATCCTCAAGTTCCACCTCCACGGACAAATGGAACCAAGTTGATCTATTTAATTATTCTACTTAGTTCAGTATTTTTTTTTCTTTCTCCAAGGAGTTCTAGCAATAAAGTCACACGTTCCCCGAAAGGGCTCCAGCAGAGGGATTTCTGGGCCAACCCAACTCACCTACAGAGACGCCCGCACCTCCTGGCATGGATGAAAAGAAAGTTTCCTTAGCTTTACTTACTTCTCCCGACATAATTGGCCAGCGGAGTATAAATGCTGATGTCATGTCTAATTAGCGGTGGCCTCTGCCCTCCTGGTCACAGCACCGCGTCTGGCTTGTTTGTGTGGCTGGAGCAGTTTCACGGGGAGTGTCTTTATGAACCAGCTCTCCCACGGAGCTGCTCTAATTAGCATTTAAGAAAACAAGCTTTTTGATGTTGTGTAGACAGTTCAGTACCATCTCCCCAACAGGGCTGATAATTGTAACACCCTTTTGGTGCACGATGGGCTTTTCCAAAGGTGATAACATCAGGTCCCGAGGAACTAGACATTAGGAACTTGTCTCTGCTTCTCTCCGTCCTGGACACCTTGCCGACCTTGGCTCCAGCCGGCTCCTTCAAGGGCTCTAAAGCTAATTGTTTGCACTGGGATGGATTTTGCCAAGTCTCTGAAATTAAACAACCAGTTCAATTATCGTGCCCCTGGGTACCACTTATTGTCATGAAATCAAACCCAGCATAAAGGCAAACAGTGCAACACCTAAAGGATTAGAGCAGATACAAACACTCATTGATTTTGATATATTTTACAATATGCTTTGTTTAAAAAGGAAAAAGACTAGGGGGATAATTTGAATTCCCCAGCGGCGGGATTCCATTGAGCTTTGGAGAGAGAAAGATTTTTGACGAAGTTAATTACAGGCTGAGAATGTCAATCTGGCAACAACGCTTTCTTCTTGTTTCACGTTATTCAATTCCAGGAAATCAGCAGAGAGAAGCCCTGCGCCCTCCCAGGAGAGAGGGGGTGCACTCCAGGTTTGCTCTGCTCTAACGAGGTTGCCTTCTTGATCCTGTCTTCGCCACCTGCGGTCCTTGCCCAAGCCTTCTCTCTCTCTCTCCCCTCGCTTTCATTAAAGCCCCAGAGCTCTTGTTTCTGTTAAGCCCCTACATTTCCAACCCCTCTCCAAGCCCTGAATACCCCCCTCCTCCTGGGGTGACCAAGTGGGACTTGACTTTGCCGGTCGCTCCCTCTGAGTAGAAGCTGTTGCCTCCCCAATGTGCCACTCCCACGATGCCCACAGGAGAGCTGGTGGCCTCCAGTTCCCAATGTGTCTTCCAGACAACTGCCTTTCATTCATTTCAGCAAAGGACTGGGCACCTGCTCCGTGCTGGGGTCGAGCTCATGGCTCCTCCTCGTTGCAATCATCCACCCGTCTCCTGGCAACTCATCCCTCTTTTATGGAAGGCTCTGGGCCCTGATTAACAGTCTTCCTGTCCACCCCAAATGCAACTCCATCCAGGGTGACTTAGTGCCCATGGGAACCATCCACCTGCGATAGACATCTGTTGCTCACACCTGCGCAGCATCCATTCCCTCTTCTGACTGTACTCCCCTCCCCCACATTAGTCTATATTGCTTAGATGGGGTTGGCCTCATCCCGGGCTTTGCCACGGTGGAAGCAGAAGTGCGTGTGACATGTCAGGGTGCCATGCCAGGGGTGCCACAGAGAGCCATGGAACCCGGCTCAGACCAAGGTGACACAATCCCAGGTCTCTTGCTGGAAGTCTTGGGAAGAGCAGCTCTCTTTCCACTGAGGTTAGCCGTAGCAGTGATGCACGTTTGGAACTGCGGGCGGGCTGGGTTGGGGGTGGAGGTGGGAACCTGGATGAGAACCTACCAGAAAATGAAGCCATCACTGAGGAACTAGAACAGAGAAACAGGGAGATGAGAGAATAAGAAAGAAGCAGCCAGGGACGATAGTGAACCCCTGGGTCCAGCCATACCCGAAGCTAGTCAATGCCTGGCTGCCAACAACTTTCCCTCTTTGCTTTAGCCAGTTCTCTGTTGTTTGCAAATCAGAAGCGGCCTAACTGATTCGCCGTCGCGCTGTTGATCTCAACTCCCACTGTTTTCTCCATTCCACCTCTGCAGTGGACTCGCACAGCCAGAGCGGGCGGCTGGGCGAGGGGGTGACGGGCATGGCCAGGGCATGGTGCATTCTAATGCGGAGACAGCGCAGACTCACAGGAGAGACACCCAAACCCAGGACCAACCTTCTTGGAGGATGATCCAACACTTCATAGACGCACATTTGCGAAGCTCAATTTGTTCTGCAAACACTTACTGAACACCTGCTGTGGCCCAGGCCTCTTCCAGAAATATGGCAGTGAACCAGCAAGATGGACGTCCTGCTCTGAACACCTATTAAGTCCACTGGTTTGGTTTTGTATCTCTGATCAAAACCCTAAAGTTGTTCTGCAACAGTTGCCAAATGGCCTGCCCGGCCTACCTGAACATTAAAAAGATGAAATCCCCTTGTATTTTTATTATATCATGAGAATGCTACTTGAATAGCTTTTATTCTGTCAAATAGAATAGACACTCATATTTTTTCAGAATCTAGGCCATGTATAACTTGTGAATCGATGCCCTGGTTTATGATAAGCTATTTGATAGCTTAACAGTGTTCCTCTTCTATTGACATCTTTCATCTAGGACAGCTGGATTGGTTAGCCCGGCAATTGAGTTTCAAGAGATGTCTGGGGTCGGGCACAGTGGCTCACACTTGTAATCCCAGCATTTTGGGAGGCCAAGGCGGGAGGATCGCGTGAGCCCCGGAGTTCGAGGTTACAGTGAGCTATGATCTCACCACTGCACTCCAGCCTAGGTGACAGAGTGAGACCTGTCTCTAAAAAAGAGAGATGCCTGCATGTCAAAAGGAAAAACCTTAGCGCGATGCTATGAAATGAATTGTGTTCTCCCAAAGTTTATTAATAAATGGTGAAGCCCCAACCCCCAATGCAATGGTATTTTAAGGTGGGGCCTTTGGGAGGGAATTAGGGTTAGCTGAGGTCAGAAAGGTGGGGCCCCCATGATAGGATTGGTGCCTTTATAACAAGACACCCTAGAAAACTTGTGCATTCTCTGCCCCCTCGCTATGTGAGGACACGGGGAGAAGGTGTGGTCTGCAAGCCAGGAAGAGACCCTCGCCAGACCCAACCACGCCGGCTCTCCGATCTTGGACGTCCACCCTCCAGAGTTGTGAGAAAACACATTTCTGTTGCTTAAGCCCTTCAGTCTACAATATTTTGCCATGGCAGCCTGAGCCGACTAAGACATGATGTGATTTTTTTAAATTATCAGTGTGGATCCCAAACACATGAGGAGTGAATAAGCCTTACACCAAAGAGTCTGTGATATATATACGTATGATGTACGTACACTGCATGATTCCATTTTTATGCCACTCCAGAGCAAACAAAACTAATGTAGAGTGAAGCAGAACAGAGCGAGAGCTGCCTCTGGGGGTGAGGCCAGGAAGTGACTGGGAAGGGGCATGAGAGAAACTTCCGGTGGGTGATAACGTTCTGTATCTTGACAGGGTTCCTATCACACAGGTGTATGAATCTGTCAAAACTCAGTGAAGGTGCAGCGAAGATTTGTGCATTTCTGTGTGTGTAGATTGTGTATCAAGAGAGGAAAAAGCTGCAAGTACCCCTCGGACTAGAGTTCATGATACGGGTGCTGCAGTATTTAGGGGTCACATACCTGAAGTGCAGGATGCCTGAAATGTAACATTTACTGTGAAATGTAACAAAAGTAAGTGGGCTCAGTGGATGGATAAAGGAATGGGTGAGTGGAGAGATGCGATGATAAAACAAACACATGGAAGGTTAATAGTAGACTCCAGGTGGGAGTATAGGAGTGCTCGCTGTGTAACCTTTTCAGTGTTTCAGCGTATTTGAAAATTTTCATTTAAAAGTGTTTGGAAAAAATGTATGGAAACCCAAAACTCTCTTTCACCCCAACTGAGAAACGGCTGCCAGTGGTTTTGTTGAGCCGCAGGCTCTGTGCTCTGACCTCTATACACACACCCTGTCTAATTTCCACAAACCCCGTAAAGTCGTTGTTTGTGTACTCAGTTTACAAGTGCAGACATTGAAGCTGTAGATAGCTTGCCCATAGGTTATGGGTGGTATTCATCAGAGCACGAATTTAAAACCCGAAGTCCGGTCCTTCCACCATCCATGACAAAGGCAGGCAGAGGCCACACTGGAAGACCGCCTGCCCCCAAGTGCAGTTGTTCCTGCCCCCAAGTGCAGTTGTTCCTGGCCTCTTCTCCTGACAGTTGGATGACATTTAGACCCCTCCATCCTCAAAGGCCCACGTGCGCCATGTTGCACACACGACACTGGTGGGTTCATGGCCTCCCTGTGGCCCATCCGTGGGTCCCAGAAACCCCAAACCCTTCGCTCGGGAATGAATCACCCAACACCATCATACGCCTCTGTGTTCCAACCTTCTCTGCCTTTGCCCAAGCTGTTTCTTTCCTTAGAAAACCCTTCCCACTTTGTATTCATCGAATCCCACTAGAATGTCAACGCCTCGAGGACGGGACTCTGACCCACTCACCACTGTGTCTCCTTTGCCTCGACCAGCCGGCCAGTGCCTGCCTAGTAAGTGCTCAAAAGTACTTGTTGACTGACAAATGAATATATATTTATTAATATATATAATATGTAAATATATTTATTACAAAATATATATTTGCTGAGCGCTTGCCCCACACTGGGCCTTGCAGATACAGGGCTAAGCTGCAGTAGTCATGTTTTCTATTCCCATGGAACCGCTCGTTTGGAGGATGTATTATATTAGTTATTTATTGCTGTGCAACAAATTACTCCAAAATTTACCAGTTTAAAGCAATAAACATTTATTATCTCGCACATTTCCTGAAGGTCAGGAGTCTAGGAGCAGCACAGCTGAGTGGTTCTGGCTCACGGTCTCCCATGAGGTTGCAGTCTGGCTGGGGCTGGGCTGTGTCATCTGAAGGCTCGACTGGGGCTGCAGACCCACTTCCAAGCTCGCTCCCCTGGCTCTCAGCAGGCCCCAGCTCCTTACTATTGCCAGAGGCCTTTGTTCCTCGACACGTGGGTCCTTCTGTAGGCTGCTTGCGTGTCTTCATGTCACCGTGGCTGGCTTCCCCCAAAGCAAGTGATCCAAGGGAGAGAATTCTCAAGCTGGAAGCCGTTGTCTTTTAAAACTTAATCTTGAACATGACATTCTGCCACATGCAATTGGACACAGAAGCCCAACCCTGCTACCCTGTGGGAAGGGATCACACCACACTGGGAGTGAATTCCAGGAGGTGGGGAACATTGGGGGCCATCTGGGAGGTCGGCTACCACAGTGGGGGGAGAAAGACAGTAATCAAACGTCACACCAATGAATGTCTAATTGTAAACTGAGGCATGTGCTCTGAAAGTGTAGCGCCTGGTCCTGGGAGAGCAGGTAACGAGGGGTCTCACTTAGGTGTCGATGGAAACTAGGGATGGCACCTCGACGTGGCGTCCAAGGGGTGCGTCAGTAAGAGAGAGACGAGGAAGGAAAAGAGCATCCATTGGTTCGCAGCCTTGGCGGCTCATTGGAGTTATCTGGAGAGATTTTAAAAATACCGACGCCCAGACTGCCCCTCCAAAGACTCTGATCTAAATGGTCTGGGGTAAAACTGGGGCTTTGGGTTTTTTAAAGCTCCCAAGGTGGTTCTAATATGCAGCCATGTTTGAGAACGAATGTTCTAGGCTAGGGAACCCCCCAGGCAAATGTCCCATGATCGGAGGGAGCCTGACGTGCTCCAGGAGCTGACAGGTCGGCAGTGTGGGAGGCCAGGGAGTGAGGGGAAGGGACATGGAAGGCAGACGAGAGGCGGGCACAGGCTGGGCCTCACGGCCTCAGAGAGCATGCTGGGGAGGCTGGCCCTGGATGGTATGAGGGGCTGGGGAGTCAGATGATCCAGTTGGCATTTCAAAAGATGATTCTGGCTCAGGCTGGAGAACAGATTGGCGGCGAGCCTGCGTGACTATGAGGGTACAATTTTGGAATGATAGGACCTTGGTCCCAACTGTGACAGGCAGTGAAGACTGAGACTAAGTCAGGAATGACAGCAGGTGAAGGCGACATGGTGGGCAGAGTCCCAGAGTTTTATGTTACCAATTCTTATGATCCAACCAAAACCTTTGATTTCACAAATGGGAAACTGAGGTCACAGAGGGGATGGGGCTTATTCAAGGCACTAACTAATAGGGGACAGCAGATGGAAAGAGAAATCAAGTTGGCCCTGACAATCCAGGGTTGTGGTCCCTAAATGATAAACAGGACCAGAGGAGAAGAGAAAAGGAAGTGATGATTAGGGTATCGGGCAAAGATAGATCTAACACACGCACACACACACACACACACACACACACACACACTTGCAAATGAGAAAACCAAAAGGTCACTGGCAAGTTGAAAAATTGATAGTGTAATTATAAAGCTGTCTGAAATGCCAGCCAGGGTCAGCCCTGTGACCTGTCCCTCCGTGTCTGGCAGGGACGCCGGGGGAGGACGGGAGGGAGCTGCCAACCCGTTTGACACTCTGCTTCTACGTGGGGGACGCTCCAGGCCACGCCTTGCGTCTGTTCCCCACGGCAGAACCTGTGAGTTCCTCTCCAAGGCAGCCCATCCCCGCTCTGTGCTCACACGGAGAAAGGTTATTTCCAGCACCCCACTTTTAGCCACACATTAAACTGACGGGGTCCTTCCTTTTCCATTGGTAATGACCCCCTGCCCCTAGAGAGATGACTTCTCAGTGTCTTTCTTGAGAAAAGGAGATGGTGACTCACATCTCACTTACACACTTTAAAGTGAATCCCCTTAACCAATAGTCTGTACGTGTATCAGGAAATGAATGAGCAGATGGTAGGTTTTAAAAGGAACATGGAGACCAGAAACAAATATTTCCACTACATCCTGGGTTAGACAGATCATTATTTGGGTACTAAAGTCTACTGAAGGTTTAGGGAAGAATATATCATTCTGAAATGTTGAAGCTAGAAAGACCCTTTAAGAAAATCTAGTCTAATAATGGCCAATACATGGCATTCTTGCCAGCAATTCACCCTCACACCAATCCCAGACACTAACAATCTATCACAGCTTCTGCCCTCTGAATCCTCCCAAAGACAGTATTCTGGGCAGTCATTATCAATCCAGGGAATGCATTATCTTATATAGTAAAATTGAATTGAAAATTCAGTGCCTTAGTTACACTAGCTACCTTTCAACTGCTCAATTGGTCACTGAATCGAATAGCATGGAACAGAACATTTCGATCATTGCAGAAGGTCCCATTGGACAGCTCTGGAACCATAGTTCCCAAATGACAGTCATTCATATATTATCTTCACGCTTTTTGCCACATTGACTCGCTTTTTTAAGAGACATTTATGTAATAAGGAAATTCTAAATTACCGATGGAAATGGAAAGCCAGTATTACCTACTGTAAAGAGAAGGTAACAGTAGATAGGACACTCTGAAAGCCAACCCATGTGACTGAATTTTGGATAGATACTGTTGCTTCCAAACCTGAAGACTGGCAAGTCTCCCCAACCAAAACCAATGGTGTCTCTGTCCTTGATTCATGGGGGACCCCCCCTTCCCAGCCACTGGCTTCTCAGTGAGGCCTTGTGGCAGTTTGGGCCAATAGAATGAGGGAAGAAGTGACGCAGACCATTTCCAGGCCTGGTCCCCAAGTCCTCTCACGTGATCCTCCAGGCCGCCCTCCTTCCTTTGCCAGCAGCTCCGTGCACAGGTGTCAGGGAGACCCGAAGGCCGGGGTTTGGGAGTCGGGCGCCTGGATGTTTAGGGGAGCAATGAATGAGCAACAAACAAAGCTTTATTGAGTTGAGCCACTGAAGTTTTTGGAATTGTTCATTTTAGCAGCAGACCTTACTATTCGTGCCACCAAGTGCTGAGAGATTAAAGACATAGTGATATGGTTTGGATGTTTGGCCCCTCCAAATCAGTTTCACCTTCAGGAAGTCCTTTTCTGGGCACCCCTTTTGCACTCTCTATTGAAATTTTTCATTTTTGTGTAGGTCCCCAGGGTAGACACAGCCACTGGGTTCCTCCTCTTTGATAATCATCTGCTCCACCCACACACAGGCTACCTGGCTCCGGCTCCCTGTCCGTTGGTGATTGGCCCAGAAGTAGACACATGGCCCAGACTGGGCCAATCAGACTCTCTCATGGGAGAAGTCCTGCTTCTGTCTAGGCGGTGTCCTCCATGGAGACGGCATATACCTAGGGTGTAGACGGCCATTTTCTGCCCTGTGTCCTAAGGCAGATTGACAAGGGAGAAGGAAAAGGCAGGTGCACACAAGGAAGAAATGATGAAAGACAGGCAGACAGGGCTGGCTAAGACTCAGAAAATACTAGCTTTGTCCTACTTCCTGTTTGTCCCGGGGTGGGGGTGACATTGCTGGCACCCTGATGATGGACATCGCGGGATGCCCTTGGATCCCTGTGTTAACTTTCCTCCACTTAGAAAATAGCTTCGAGTAGCCTGGAAGGAGCATCTGTTACCTGTCCCCAGAGAACTCTGTTCTTTCCCCATGACTCGATACGCCTCCATCACTTCCCCGTCCTCTGCTCTGCTCCTCTCTGGACCTTAATGTCCTCATATAAAATATGAATCATAACAGCTACTTCATAGCGTTATAATAAAAATTAAATAGGATAATAAATCCGGGAGATTTCTGAAAACGGTTACATATTATATATTACCCCTTTGCTGTTAGACTGCGAATTACTTACGAGCAAAGGCCATTTCACTGTCTGTTTTCTACATTTTTAATCCCCGGTGCCTAGCACAGGATGGGGCGCAGGATTGGGTTTGAGGGACGGTAGCCACTTCCTAGACCTGGGAGGAGGCGCTGAAAGGGCAGCCCCCGGAAGCAGGAGGCTGGACACTCTCCCTGTCCTACACTCGTCACAGGAAGGAGCCTGGTGAGCTGGGAGCTGATTTGGAAACTTGTGGATTGGACTCCAGCCTCCCAGGCTGCAGGGCGGCGACTCCGCATTCGTCATGCTCGTGCGCCAACCTCCCGCTGCAGTGGAACTGGTGACAGATGCATCCCCAGGACCTCAGACACTTCCGTGCTCACCCACTTTAATTAAGTGGAGGTGTCGAGGTGCATTAGGATCACCTAGAAATACCAGGCAGGGCCTGCGCACCGCGCACCACCCGCACACGCTGCAAACCGCTGCCCTCCCACTCCAGCTAATGCTGTTTCATTAACGTTTATTTATTTGTAGCTAGTTTTTTAAAAAATTAAGCAGATAATACATCCACGTGGTCAAATTTTCAAACAGCATAGGAAGACACAAAATAAAAACCAAATGTCGCCTTTTTTCACCAACCTCCTAGGCCACCTCCCCACCCACCATGACTATTTTAACAGCCACTTGTGTATCTTTCCAGAAATGTTTTATGCATACACAAACCTCTGGATACTCAGCTCTATCTAACTTTTAAAAACACAGATACACACAATTTCTTCTAGTTAGACATCGCTCAATGTCATTACATGTAGAACCACAGGTAGAACTGCCCAGCACACCGTGGCACCATTGCCATATCATATTGACGGGTATTTATGTCATGTCCTGTCATTTGTTATCACAAACAACGCCTCAGTGAGCTCTTTAGATCATCTGTCTTTGCTTTGGGTGCAGTATACCCACAGGAAACCAATGCTTTCTGGTGGAATCGCTGGGTCAAAGGCGAAGCATATTTTTAATTTCAATAGATATTGCCACCCCATGTAATGTCACCAACTCACTATCCCCCCAAAATGAGAGTCTCAAGGGCAGATTCTATTTCAGTTCATTTCCTGATGTTTGGGTCCAACTTGTCCCAATGCAATTCCACAAATTCCCTCAGCTCCTGCTGTGAGCCCAACTCTAGGCAAATCCTCTCACACAAGTTATAAACCAGAATTATGAGGCTGGCTGTCAAAAGATTTTTAAGGCCGGGCACAGTGGCTCACGCCTGTAATCCCATCACTTTGGGAGGCCGAGGCAGGAGGATGGCTTGAACCCAGGAGTTTGAAGTTGCAGTGAGCTATGATGATGCCACGGCACTCTAGCCAGGGCAACAGAATGAGACTCTGTCTCAAAAAAAGATTTTTAAAAAGTCATTTGGATCATATAAATAATGCTTGCTCATATAGGTAAGTGACTGAAAGATCTTCCAAGGGTGAAGGAAAGTGTTTAGGACGTAGTATTAAATGACAAATGCAAAATGCAAAGAATAGCTCTTAATCTTGGATCTGCAAGTCTCCATCCCTGTGAACTAGTTTAAAATGTAGATGCCAGGACCCCAATCCTGGAGATGCTGGTTCAGTAGACTTGGGATAGGGCAAGGACAAAAATCTTTATGTTTGGCAAGCTCACCATGAGATGCTCTCCGCCCACAAAATGTTATATATTCACTATGATCCTCAGCTGTGATCAAAGAACAAAAAATGAGGAACCCATCCAAGAGTGAACAATGCTTGTCTCTGGGTACAGTGATTCTCTAATTAGTTTTTTTTTTTTTTTTCTGTGTTTTGCTGTGTTTTCCAAATTTTCCTACTCGGAAATTTTGCTGTTCGGAAAACAAATGGATGCTTTAAAAATCTAGAGACTTCCTCCCTTCCCTCCTTTCTTTTTTCTTTCCTTCCTCCCTCTCTTCCTTCCTAACTCAGCCCAGAATGGGAGAGACTGGAGAGGCATGAAGATTGATTACAACACATGACCCTGAACTGTATCCCTTTACTCGAAAGAGCATCGTTGGAACAATTATCAAAACTTGAACGAGGTCTCTGGGTGAGCGGTGTCCGGGAGTTCTTTGATCTAATGCTGCAATTTTTCTGTAAGTGGGTAGCCTCCGGGCTTTATGGAAGCATCTTACCATCACTTTGGTGAGATAACAAGGCTTTTCTGTTGCTCCATCCTAAAACACCATACTATGTCCCTTAGCACTTTAAAAAAAATAGTCTAATATTGGGCTTCTCTGAACATCTTATATATGGAACTCAATGTCCCTTCCACCATAACAAATATTAAAAATATTTTATGATTGCACTGGTAAAATATTAGTATAAAATTGATATAAGAATATATGAATATTATATATTAAAACATGTTCTTGGACCCAAAAGTTCACTTCTTTTCCTTCTGATTTTAAATGAAAGGAAAACGTTTTGTGGGCCATGGGCGCTGTGCCTACCGGGCCTACGGGAGAAGTCGGTCCCAAGCCAAGAGAGCCTGCCACAGGGTCATCGTCATTGTTCTTTATTTTTACAAAAATGAGATCATGCTAAATATATTGCACTGTGAATGTCTTTCATGCTTAACATGTCATAGCCATTTCTACAGAGAACAAGGTACACAGTGAACAGCAGACAAAGAGCTAATTCATTCTTTGTCAGAGCTGCGTAATATTTCATGGCTTGGATTTGCCGCAAGTCACAGCCCCATCCATGTGCCCGTGAGGGCCCTAGACACCCTCTTGCCTGACCCCGTTCTCTGACAGGGGGTCCACGGCCACAGGTCCCGCCAGGAGAGCTGGAGGCCTGACACCCTAAAGGGACCCTCCACCTTGAGCGAGGGACGGAGCTTGGTGGAAAATATTCCAGTATCCTCACCCACTAGTGGGACACTTCCGTGGGGTCCCAGGGGCTGGATGTAACTTGCTCTGACACCTCCAATTTGCATTTTTCTCTCCTTTTCTCCTGGTGTCTCCTGGGGTCAACTCCCAAATAAACCTCCTGCAATTGCATCTTTGTCTCACGCTACGCCTTGAAGGGACCCAGCGTAAGACACCCCTGTTAGTGGGCATTTACACTGTGGGTTTTGTGTGTGTTGTTTTGGGCCTCATAAAATAATGACAAAACACACATTCAGGGAGGTGGATCTTTGTGGACTGATGTTTTTATTTCTAAAACAGATGCTCAGTGCAGGAATTGCTGGGTCAAAGGGTATGTGATTTGTGTTTTAATTTACTAGATATTGTCAGATTATGTCCCCCAAAGATCACAGCAGTTCCTAGCCCCACCCAGGGTGGGTCTCCTCTCCTTCCCAGTAAGGGCTCCCTTCTCCTTCCGGGGTTGAACTTTCTCCTCTTCCTGTGGTCGCCCACAGTTCATGCAAGAAACCGAGGGCAGCTGGGTCATGTAGCCAGAAAATTTAGGCAGGAGCCCGGACTAGGTCACTTTCTGTTTGAGCGACCACAGGCGAGTCATTAAACCTTTCAGAGGCTCATTTGTCTCATCTGGAAAAGGGGAATTTAAAACACTCTTCATCTCGACACAGTATCCCTGGGGGGGAAAAAAGTAGAAATATTAAAGGGAAAAAAACTTTTTCAAAAACTTAAGAGTTTGGGATTCTTAAAAAACTTTTCCTTGTGAAATAATTCCAGACTTAAAGTCTTATAATAAGAATAGTCCAAGGAACTCCCTTACACACAGCTTCTGCAATTGTAAAGATTTTACCACACTTGTCTTATCTTTTCTCTCTTTCTCTCTTGCCTGGAGAGAGCGCTGTAGATATAGGATAATATATAAATGATATATAATGTATAAGCACATATGACATGTATGTATACATAAATGTATTTTTAATATTCTGAATTATTTAGGAGTAAGATAGATGCCCACTGATTGCCCTTTATTCCCAGTTACTTGAAAAACAAGCCCTACAACACAAGGTCATTCTCTTAAATAACCACCATGCATTTACCAAAGTCAGGAAATTAGCATTGATATGGTACTATTATGTAATCTACAGATCAGTTTTCCCAACAAGGTCTTTTTTATGAAAAGTTTAAAAATTTCTCTTCTGGTTCAGGATTCAATCCAGGATTAGTTGTTGCATTTCGTGGGCAAATAATCTCCTTTCATATAGAAGGTTCTTCAGCCTTTCTTTGCCTTTCATGACATTGGCATCGTTGCAGAGTGCAAACCACTGCTTAGGCAGCACGTCCCGCGATGTGGGTTTGCGCGACGTTTCCTTGTTATTATTAGACACAGGTGATGCGTCTTTGGCGAGAATGCCCACGTGAGGAGGCTGGTGATGGTGGCGTGTCTAGTTCCGAAGTCGCTAACTTTGATTACTCAGTTAAGGCGGTGCCTGCCGGACTTCTCCATTATAAAGTTACTGCTCTTCTTGCTGTAGTCGATGAGTAATACTCGGGGAGATATTTTGAGACCATTTAAACACCCTGTTTCTCATTAAACTTCCATCCTGGAATTTTGGCTTCCACGGGCGATTCTCCACTGAGAAGAGTATCATTATAATGTTTGCAAAATCTTACTGCATTCTCAAGAAGATTAAAAGCAAGTATGTATCACAGGACCTTTGACCTGCCGGCTCATTTCAAGGAAGGTATCTCAGGGAAACAAGCAATACGAGATGTGAAGAAAGACTTAGATACAAAGATTTTCATCGCAACAGGAATTAGAAGAGCAAAACCTGGAAATAACCTATGTTTAGCAATATAGGAAATTGATAACGAGAAGTATGAGGCAGTCTTTAACACAATGGATTCGAAGAGATTTTTCACCCCATAATGCTAAGTAATGGTAAGATATAAAACTGTATTTGTCTAAATGCAAGGTGGGGTCCTGGATTGAATACAGAACAGAAAAAGAACATCAGTGGAAAAGCCGGTGAAATTTGAATAGAGTCTGTAGTTTAATTAATGGTAATGGACCAATATTAATTTCTTGGTTTTACTGTTTACCATGATTGTGTAAGATATTAGAGGGAGCTGAGACATAAACAGGAACTCTCTATACGATCTTTGCAACTTTTCTATAAGCCTAAAATTATTCCAAAATAAAAACTCCATTAAGAAAACTAGCTTGGACGTGCTAGAAATGTTCATTATCCTGATTGTGGTGATGTACATGAGCTTATCCAAGTGTCAAAAAATACACATTAAATATGAGCAGTTTATTGTATGTCAATTACAAATTAATAGGATGTTTTCGTAAAGAAGAAACCCACTGCATTTGGTAAGCTCCCAATTATGTTAAAGTATCTGCATATTTGGATGAAAAAATATCAAAATGTTCATGGGTGTCGGTGTCTGTGGCTAGCAGGACTACAGGTGATTATGATTTTTATTGTATAATTGGCTGTGGTTTCCAAATCCCCTATGGGGCGTGCAGACTCGAATGTACAAGGACAGCCGCTATGTTGAAACAGCCGGACGCATAAGGATAAAAGAAGAGGGTGAACACCGTGCCCCTCCCTTGCTCATTAAAAGAATTCAAGTAAATAAAACCCAAAGAAAGCAGAAAGCGCCTCACAGCTGAGAACCCCCCGTCCCCCACCCAGTTCTCTTCGTCATAAAGAACCTGAAAATATGCACACAAGGGTCTGGACTCGGGAGCAGGGTCCTCCGTGTGGGCTGGGGTGGAGGGATGGTGCTGGGTGTTGTGGACGTGCAGATTCCCAGGCCCCGCCAGCAGCAGCTCTGACGCGGAGGGTCTGGGGTGGGCGAGGCCGTGTGTCTCAAGCACCCCGCGCGAATCCGACACAGGTGGTCGAGATCGAGGCTCTGCCCCGGGACCCGAGGCCCTGGGCGAGTTTGCCCGAGGATTTGCAGGAGGCGCAGGCAGGTGTGGACAGTATTAATCGTCCCTTGTTAATCCTCCAGATCAGAACCCAGCTGCCCTCAGCTCCTCCCTGCCCAGACTCTCCGATTCCTCACTAGGCCCCGGATGCTCTTCCTAGAAGTCAGGGAGGTAAGTGGTCCCCTTCTCCCTCTTCCTCCTCGGGGGGCGGGGGGTGGTGGGCAGGCTGAGACAGTGGCCACCCAGCCTTGGAGCAGGTTCCTCTGTGTCACTCAATCCAGGGACTCAACCAGCTGCTGGGGTTTAGCAGGTAGAAGGAGGTAGGGGATTGTCTGAGAAAAACCTGGCGTGGTAGGAAGGGTCAGAGGCGGCGAAAGTCAAGGGGACCCAGGCAAGAGGGAGGTTGGGTGGTCCCGGTGACTGTGAGTGCTGCCGGGACAGGAAGAATAGAGAGGAAGGGGGGCCCAGAGACAAGTGCTGGATGAGGGCTCTTTTAAAGCACAAGCCACGCGTCGTGGGCTCTGTTCTTCTTGGAGAGAGGGAGGAAGGGTGTGCAGAGAGGGGAGTGGCACCGCCTCCCTTTGTCCCCTCGGCAGGCTGTGACCTAATTAGGAAGCAGCTCTGGAGCCGGCTGTGGTGGCTGCATCCATTCCCAGGTAATAATTCAGCCCAGGAGACGCAGGGTTTGAGTCCCCAGTTCTGACAACACCTGTTTCCTCTCGGCTCCTCTTGCAAAAGCACGTGGAGCACATGGTGAGTCTTCAGGAGGTGACCTTGATGAGACCCTTCCAAAGGGGACCCCACAGAAAAGCGTATTTGGGGGGATTGGACGGGACCTCGGGCATTGTAAGCATCAGAAGTAGAGTGTGGGGCTTCCTATTCAGCCGTGGTGTGGAGGCTGGCGAGGGAAAATCTCCATCAGGGACAGTTCTTTATGGTCTATCGGGGACAGCTGATAAGGGACCACTACAGTATGGCTTGGGTAGGAAAAGGGGCTAGACTTGTCCCAAGAAGGGTCCCCAAGACCAGCCTGGGAGGTCAGGGAGGGCTTCTGGAGGAGGTGGACCAGCTGGAGTTGGCCCCTCCCTTGCAGGCAGAAGTCAAGAGTGTTTCTGGCCGAGGGAGCAGCATTAACTGCTTGAATTCTGCAAACAGGAGCAGGTGGAGGCGGGAAGTTGTTTAGGAACAGTCAACGTGCAGCCCCGGGCCGGCAGCGTCACCCAGGAGCTTGGTAGAAATGCACATTCTCAGGCCCCGCAAGCTGTCCCAACTCAGAAGCTCTGAGGGTGGGCTCGGCCGTCTGGGTTTTCACAAGCCTTCCTGGTGATGCCGGTGCACGCTGGGGTCTGAGTTAGCAGCCGCTATGTCGGCGCTCGGGTCATCTCGCCGGCTCAGACCGCAGCATGGTGTCTGTCTGAAAGAAGGGCGGAGTCATGCTCAGAGTGAACATGAGCTCCAGGGCATGGCTTAGTGCCCTGACCACCCTTTACTCTGTGATCCTGACGTGCTTCTGCAGCCTGGTTTGCTAATCTGAAACGCAAACGATGGCACCTGGCCTGCAGGGTTGTCAGAGACGTGTGGCGCGTGCCTAGCTGGGTGCCTGGTGCGGGGCAGGTGCTGCACGCCCCCGACACCCTGGCCTCTGCCGCGGCTCGTCGTGCTGCGAGCACACGGGACTGGAGGAAAACTGTCACCTGACACATCCCGGGTTCTACTCTGGTACGACCACAGATCCCTGAAGCAGGCACTGCGATCACCTCAGAGAGGGAGATTGAGGCAGGGTCGTGAACCCCGCCTGGTGGTCTTCCTCACGCATCGCAAGTCACCCGGAGAGAGCACAAATTCCACTAAGTCCCAGCCCCACGGCCTCCCGGCTGTTTGCCCTTGACTGAGTCACTTGTTTGCTGCAAAATGGTGATGACGGTTCCCACTTCACAGATTGCCGTGAGAATTAGATGAGTGTCTATGCAAAGGGGAACCTGCCACATCGCAGGTTCCCGTGTGAAGGTCCCCTTCTCTTTTGTGCCATCTTGGCCTAATGATGTCTGAGAAGAAGCAATGCCCCAAGTGGGATCCCAATGTCCCCAATTCGAGAGCAGCTGCTGTCTGCTAGGGGGAGCGAGCTTTAACACACAAATGGACAGAGATTAGCATGGGGAATGGGAGAGGCCATGGGGTTGGGGCTGGTTAGCTCTGGTTCCAATGACAAGTGGCTCTGCCACTTATAAATTGCATGACCTTAACATATTTTGCTCTTCGAAGCCACAGTTTCCTGTCTATGAACTTAAAGGGGTACAGATTATTAATAAAAAATGTAAGAGGCCGGGCGTGGTGGCTCACGCCTGTGATCCCGGCACTTATGAGGGCCGAGGCGGGAGGATCGCCTGAGCCCAGGTTTAAGACACGCCTGGGCAATAGAGTGAGACTCTCTCTACAAAAAAACTTAAAAATCATCTGGGCATGGTGGCATGTACCTGTAGTCCCAGCTATTTGGGAGGCTGAGGCAGGAGGGATTGCTCAAGCCCAGGAGTTTGAGGTTGCTGTGAGCTAGGCTGATGCCACTGCAGTCCAGCCAGAGCGATAGAGCAAGACTGTGTCAAAAAAATTAAGACACGTGGTGCATAATCTATTCAATCTGGAGCCTACTGGGTTTTATAATCATTCTTATTCCTATCATTATTTACAATTTATAGTGTGAGAACTCAAGATGTACCAACCATTTAAGGACCGATGGGGCTACAGGGCCTTATGGAAACAGTCACGGCTGGAACAGGAGGGGATGACAGGTTGGACCCATCAGAGGACTGGAAGGTACCCGTGGATGAGGCCAGGAGGGGTAAGTCTGGGAATACTGGTGAATGTTGAGTGCAGAGAGCCCCGGGCTCAGGGCTCAGGGCGCCGAGGGAAGAGCTGCGTCTGCCTGCAGCCGGGGTGGGTGTGGGCAGGTGCGTCGCTCTAGAGCCTCATCATTCACCGCAGCCACCAGCCATGGGTGGCTTTAAGCACTTCAAGTGGCCAGTTCCCGTGACCAGGCAACTGAGGCTTGAATTGTATTTAATTAACCTCAAATAAGTTCTCAGACCTGATCCTTGATTCAGTGGGATCAGGGAAGCTGATTGGGAAGCTTAAGTGTGTTCGTAACACCTTGGGTATGTGAATCTATTCCATTCAATAGAAGATGTTATCTGACTTAAAATACATTCTCAATAAAAACTTCACATCTGGATTGAGATATATCATAAGCATAAGGTAATGTACCATATTTCAAAGAATTAGTATTTCAAAAGTAAATCTGGTCACTTTTTACAGTGAGTTGAAATAATACTTTTGATATATTGGGTTAAATAGGTGTAATAAAATTCTACCCATTTCTCTTTAACGTGGATCCTGGAAACGTCTAAAGTTATGCATATATGGCTTGTATCTGCTTCCTTTGACAGCTTTGCTCTGGGGGGTCCACTCTACTTTCCTTGCCAGCATTAAGTATTACCGATCCCAGATGAGCACCCCCCGCCCCCCAAAAAGGAAAAAAAACTACTGGACTGATTTGGTAGCCAAAAATGGTTTCTCATTCTTTAATCACAGGTCAGACACACTTTCTCTGATTCTTTGGCTTGTAAATCAGGAAATTGCATGCCTATCTTTCTATCAGAGAATTTGTATTTCCACACTGGTTTGTGGAAGATACTTCCGTATTAAATATGGCATTGATTGCTTTATGAGATTTCTCTACCTTTGGATATTTGGCTTATATTTGATACAAAGAAGTTTAAAGTCTTCATGATCAAATATATCAAGTATTTTCTTAATCTTCAGGAACCTTCTTTTATGGTTTCACTGTGCACTTGGCTGATAATTTCATCTGGGCTTTATTTTACAAAGCGGTATAAAGTATGTATCCAGTTAATGGGAAACTGGGGGGTGGGGCAACAGCTTTCTCTTTTAAATGAGTTTTTAGTTACTCAGAGTATGTGTATCTTTTGTCCTGATTTTTAAAAGCTTGTTTCTAAGGTTAAAGCCCCCTGTCACTACTAACGATGATTCCAGGAATTGGTGTGGTCTCCTTCCTCCCTTCTCTAGGGGTGACCTTTCGTCTGTGTAGTGTGTACCCTTGCAGACCTTTTGCTGTGCATTGGTATCTATGCCTTTAGAAACTACTGTTCTTATTTTTGGTATAAATGGTATCATGTACAGACAGACTGTTTGCAACTTGCTTTTTTGCTGCTTGTATCTTGTATTGGTATATCTAGACAAATTTCCTTCTTTGTGACTGTGGCATGGTAAATTATGATACAGATACATCAAAGCTTTTCTAGCCATTCACCCACTGGTGGGCATTTGGGTGGTTTTCGGATTTTTTGCTACTACACATGATGTTGCAGGCAACACCCTGGTCAGGTCATCTTGTTGACATGGGTAAATGTTTTTTGAGGGCAGATACTGAAAAGTAAGATTGCTTCATCCTCAAGCATGCGTGTGTTTTATTGCCAAAATAGTCTTCCAAATGGTTATAGCAACTTACCACAAGTGACACATAAGAACACATGATTGTATTTAAGTTTTTGGTGACTTAGTAGATAGAAACATTTCATAACTTCATAGTCCTGATTGCTAGTGAGGTTGAACATCTTTTCCTATGACCACTGGGTGTGTGTACTTCCTCTTCTGTGAATTGTTCATAACCACTGCGCATTTTCTTTATAGGTTTATTTTTTTACACACGTTAAGAGGGTTTTATCCAAGTAAAACATATTCTACATAATTATAAATATCTTCTGGAATGTTGCTTGTCATTTTACTTTGTTTTATATTTTGTCATGCAGAACCTTAAAGTTTTGGTATCGTCAAACTTAGTCTCTTGTGCCTTTTAAAAATTTATTTTTATAGGTCTAATAGCCCAAAGTCATAAATATTTACCTGTATTATATGATATTTTAATAGTTTCGGTTTTCATTAATACTTATTTTTGTATAACATTAGGGTTCAGACTTAAAGTGTTTTCTAAATGCACAATAGTAGTCTGAACACTATTTATTAAAGATTCTTTCCCTGCTTGGTTGATTGTAACATATTAAACATGTGTCTCTACTTAGGTTTATGTTGTTCTTTGTTGATTTATTTATGTATGCCTACTTTAATATCATATGGCTTTATTATGTTTTTGGTATCTAGAATAAGTTTGCCTCTTTCCCCCACCTCAAATTGTCCTATCTGTTCTCTTGGATTTCAAAATACACTTGTTAACTTCTATGAAGGATCTTTTTGGAAGTTTGCTTGTGATGTGTTAAGTGTATAAAACTTGGGGAGCATTGACTGACATCTTTGATATTAAGTGTTCTCATTCATGAACGTGGTAAATCTTCCCATTTATACAAGTCTTTCTTTATGCAGTAAAGACTTATAATTTGCTCTATAAGAATCTTATTTCTTGTCAAGTTCAAGTTTTCTTGCTGTTAATTTGATTCTTGTTAACTACCTATTTTCTACTTGTTTGTTTTTATGTTGCTATAGTATCTGGCCACTTTCTCATTTTAAATGATTTGTCAATTTGTTCTCTGAGCATTTTGTAGCTTGGACAATTATCTTTAAATAATTGCAATTTTGTATCTCCCTTCCTAATACTTATCTCTATGGTATAAGCTACAACCTCCAGTACAATTTTGAAACATAGCAATGATTGCTTGCATCTTTGTCTTGTTAACTTTAAAAAATTGGGCCCATTTTAAGGTTATTCAGTTCCATTGGTTAGAGATTTATTTCTTATACTAATATCTCATTGCTCTCCTTATTGAAGCTTTATAGTATTTTAATATAGATGGCTGAGTCACCACCCGTGTTTTCCCTTTACTAGTGCTTGCTTAATCTATGTCTTTCTCATCTTTAAACATGAACAACAGCTTAGTTGGACATACAATTATTAGGTCATAGCTGCATTCCTCAATTCTTTAAACTTCTATTTTATTCTGGATTTTGGGGGGGCAGGAGAAACCCATTGGTGATTGTGGTTAACCTTTATTTTACCTTCCTGGGTGTACGCAGATCTGTTTGTTTATCCTCATGACATAGAAAAAACTTTGCCAAGCTAGAGAGCTCCTTTGACCAGTATTGTTTCTCATAGTGAGTTCTGATCTGTAAGATGGGAACTATTTCCAGCTCCAAATAATTTCTTCAGCTACATCTTCGTTAATTCTTTGTTTTAGTATCTTGGAAAAACCATCAGTTTCACGATGCGCCCTTTCTGCCATCTTATCTCCTTCCTGGTGCTTTCTGGTCTTTAGACCTTTCCTCTGCTTTCTGGGACAAATGAATGTTCTGATGTCATCTCTGCTCATGACCTCCAATGCTGTTCATCTGTTGAACCAACCTCTCCTCAACGCAGTCCCGTCTTCTGTGACAAGAGATTCTTCTACCTTTGGGGGTGGTTCTACTTAGGCAAAAGATTTCTTAAGGTCTTCAGTGACAAGAACTTTTTAGATGATAATAATGGATTATATTGCACATCTATGATTTTTGAATGCTTTAATAGGCACCATCTGATTGTCACAGTCATGCTTTAGAGGGATTAGTGTCGCTTTTTGATGGATGTGATGAACTGGGGATGTCCTGTAGCCACTCAGGATGTCACAAGTCTTGGATAAATGTAGAGCCTGTGTTTAAGTCCTGGTCCTCAAATTGGCCATTGACGTACCAGGCAGCTTCTTAAAACCATTTTTGCAAGAGTACTTACTGTTCACCGTATCTGCTTACAGGAAGCACACTCTAGTGCCAACGAAAGGCAGGGTCACCCAGGGGTCAAGAGCACAGCCTCTGTACTCAGAGCACATGATTGACATCTCAGACTGTCCACTGTGTACTTTGAGCCTGTTTCCACATCAGTCAAATGAATAATGGTACCTACCTGTTAGGGTAGTGGCGGTGATTAAATGAGAATTCATATTAATCATAATACTTAGTGCACTGCAAATATTCAAATTTTGGCTTCTTTTAATTACTATTGTATTATCAGTCATTGCCATCCTTGTTCTTCCCTAATCTTTCAGGATAGAAATGGACACGTCACATTTAGACTTTACCTCCCCTGCCAGCTCCTTCCCCTCCATCGGTTATCTCACTAACATCCCACAAAGTGTACAAAGGTGCTTTTGCTTTTTGCATAACTGACATACTCTTAAAGACTTGGGTCGTGGTAATGTAGAGTTCATTGCTTAGGCCACGGTAACTTAGAGGAAGCCCAGCTGGCTGGCTGTGGAAAGGTGAGGGGTCCGTGAGAAAGTTGGGGCTCTCACACTGAGATTTTAGTGCACGTGGTTAAACCTTCATTATATTTCTGTCAGAGTCAAGGTTCTCCGTGATTTCAAGTTACAAACTGATACTGCATAACCTTGTCAAAAACAAACATTGCGCCCGAGAAGAAAAGCCAATGTGTGCGATTGTACCTTTGATCCTGAGCGTCAGGCTGCTTCTAAGTCACTTCCTCCAAACATGGTGGCCCTGGGAAGGTCTCTCACGGACGCGAGAGGTGTGGGTGGAGGGTGCGGCAAGGAAATGAGCAAGACTCCTGTCCTGGTTCCTGTCCCTTAGTCCTTGAGTTCAGAAGGCAGAGGCATCCGAGTGTCTGTCAGGTTGATCAATTATTAACCCCTACCTGTCTGCCGCTGCTCTCCCTGGGAGCACGGCCAAGGGCTCGCTCCTTTTCTTCTCCCTCTCCAGCTTGATCTACAGCTTTCGTCTAGTTTACCACTTGCATTATAGTTACCAAAAAAAAACTACAAAGGCTGAAAGGAGAGATTTTAACCTCAAGCATCATCTAGCCTAGTGAGTTTGCTGGGTGCTGGGGGAGATGCCACAGAGGGGGAGGGCAATGGGGCTGGCAGCTTCCTGGGTCTGTTACCCCCTTTCAGCCAGAGCAGCCTCCCTTATCAATTTCACAAACCGCACGCTGCTGCGAAGCCCCAAAATCGGTTGGGGTTCCCTGGCCCCTTGAGATCTAGATAAGATTTTTAACTTCCCATTTCATGGATTTTTTAGAAGTTCAAAGTACCTTCCATGATGCCCCCACATCCCAGGTGCTTCTGGCAGTGCCGTCATGGTCTTTTCCCTGATCTCATGCTGGTATCAAATTCTTAATTGCGCTGAAATGGTCAGCACGCAGCCCAACTTCTTTGTGTCCCCCGTGCTGTGCTGGGAAGGGGCTGCTGCCTCTAGGAGAAGACTCTGTGTCCCCGGTGCCTTGGACACTCAGCAGTGACCTTGCAGGGTCCTTTCGGCAGATAACACGACACTACTATAAAAGCAGGAACCGAGGTCAGGACTGGCCGGGAACCGGCATAGCGTCGAGGGGAAAAGAACAGATTTTCATGTGAGAATCCCCTGTGTGGTCTCCACCAACTTCCTTCTCTTCTGAGCTGCTTTGCCTGGAGAAATGAGACTGAAACTTGCTTTTTGAGTCACTCTGAGGATGACAACTAATGACTGACAGGCACCTGACATGCGGTAAAACACAGACTTAAGGTAAACGTCATTCTGTCTCCAGCACAGAATTGTTTCCTCCTCTTCCCCCCTTGCTCTCCACAGGGGAGAGGAAGAAACAAACACTGACCTCCTTTTCTGAGTCTGACAGCCCCCCGCGTCCCCGTGGCTGTCAGTGAATTATTGACAGCGCGCAGGGGTCGGCAAACCGTGGTCCACGTATTTTGTAAATGGAGGCTAATTGGAACACAGCCGTGTTCGCTCACTGGATTTGAATAGTTGCAGTGAACATCTAATGGCCTGCAAAGCCTAAGATGTTTCTATCTGGCCCTTTACAGAGACGGTTTACTGACCCCTGGATCATAGCAACGATTTCTTCCAGCGCAGGAAGTTGGGCTGTCATCGGACTGTCTAACTGGGGCAGGAGAAGGGCCATTCAGCTCGACAAATCAGCCACCAAGGGCTCATGGCGCTGGGCTCGGCCTGGGTTTCGAGAGGCGGCTGCACATTGGGGGGCCACAGAGCCCTGACCCGCGGCCCTGCTCCTGGGAACCCTCCCTCCGCTCGTGAGGATGAACAAAGCATGCGTGAGCCACAGCCCAGAGCCTGCCTCCTGTTCTGGGCACCGATTAGCTTTGACCTTTTCATCTGTCTGGGCCTCAGTTTCCCCGTCTATCACATAGTGATAATAGGACGCACTTTCCCCAGCCCCACGCAAAGTCTAAGTTTTAATAAGTCCTTGATTTGAATGACATTTGGGCTACATGATCGATCATGTCACCTCTCTTCCCAGCTTTGCCCATAAAATAGTGTCCCTCTCTTAGAACGATGTGTGAGGGTCCCTCAGTAGGATCTGTTTGTCCCAGGCCAGCTTTCCCACCATCATTCTTCCTCTTCCTTACACACATCACCTGCTCTAGTCGACATGTCCCTGTCCCATGACCCTGCCTCTGCCCCACCGCAGCCCCCAGGGCTGACGGACCACAATGGGTGACCCTGCTCTGAGAAGGCCAAGAGCCACTTTTTGGGGGGGGCCACAGAAATGCCATCTGTCTGCCAACGGCATTGCCAAGGACGCCTGGGTCCCTCCAGCTCGGACCTTAAGATTGCCTCAGTTATAACTAAATTGGGGTCACCGATTCCATCTCTGTCCCAGTCCCCTTCTCTGTCCCAAAGCACCGGAGCAGATGGCGACCATTTTCTTCCATGCCCCTCTGTCTCCCTCCTAATTAACATGCGTCGTCTTCCTTCAGAGCCCGTGTCAGCAGACGGTAAATGTCCGTGTCAACTGTTCCTCTGGGGACAGAGGAGGAAATTGTAGTGGCTTTAAGGAGTGGTGGAAGGGACGTGCCAAGTACCCCAAGTAAGATACTCACATACTTCTTCCCTCCTGTTCCCCACCCCCAGTCCAAGGGAGCAGTCCCTGTGGCTGTCCTCGCGTCCGTGTCTGTCCCCCACCAGGGCCAGGCTTCCCTGCCTTCCCGGTGGATGCTGCAGGAGCCTCCCGTCGGGTCCCCTGGCCTCTGGCCTTGTCCTCCCGTCCGCTCCACAGCTGCAGGATGGCTGCTCAGAAGGCGTACTTGGGGCCGAACCTGGTCCATCAGGTGGCTCCTGTCCTTGGCTCCAGGAACTGTGGCCTTGACACTAGTCACCATGTACCTCCCCCTGGGAGATGGCCAGGGATGAGGGGCTCGAGTTATTTCTGTTATACTTGGATACAGATGAGCACTCCCTAGCTCTCTCGTCCCCTGACTTCATTAGATGGCATCAAAGTGATCTCCAGCGAGGTGGCGCTGGTGGACGCTGCCACCAGCCGCGTGCAACGGGAATGGCCCTCCTTTTCCTCTGTGTCAGCATTTGTGTTTTCTGTGGCTGCTGTAACGAGTTACTGCAAACATGGCTTAAAACTACGTATATAACCTTACAGTTCTGTAGTTTAACAGTCCGAAATGGGCTCTGTGGGCTGAACTTGAGGCGCTGGCAGGGCTGTGTTCCTTAAGAGAGGACCCCAGGGGAGACTCTATTTCCTTGCCTTTTTTTTTTTTTTTTTTCTTGAGACAGAATCTCACTCTGTTGCCCAGGCTAGAGTGCCGTGGTGTCAGCCCAGCTCACAGCAACCTCAAACTCCTGGGCTCAAGTGATCCTCCTGTCTCAGTCTCCTGGGTAGCCGGGACTAAAGGCGTGCGCCACCATGCCCGGCTAATTTGTTCTATTTTTGGTTGTCCAGCTAATTTCTTTCTATTTTTAGTAGAGACGGGGTCTCGCTCTTATTCAGGCTGGTCTCGAACTCCTGAGCTCAAACAATCCTCCCACCTCGGCCTCCCAAAGTGCTGGGATTACAGGCGTGAGCCACCTCACCCGGCCTGCTTTTTCTTGCTTCTAGAGAGCACCTGTATTCCTTGAATTGAGGTCCCTTCCTCCTTCAAAGAGCATCTCTGTGACCTCTTCGGCCACTTTCTTCCACTTCTCAGGACGCCTGTGACGACACTGGGCCCACCCAGGTAATCCAGGGTAGACACCCATGTGGAGTCAGATGTTTAGCGACTTTAGCCTTGTCTCCTTCATCCCCTATTGCCATGTTCCGTGACATTCCCATAGGTTCCAGGGATTAGGATGTGACATTTCTATTTGGCCACTTTTCTGTCTACCACAACTTATTAGGCTTTTTGACTTTTGTCAGGCTGGTGTGCATAAAATGATAGATTATTATCTTAATTTGGATTCATCAGCATTTTTGTATGAGGAGGAGTAAAGCCTTCAGGCTTGGAGGCCGCAATGCCACACCCGTAAGCGTCATTAATGTTGGTATCTGGGATCTTCCTGCTTTGGGCCCCGGTTGAGGTGAGCAATGGGAGGACACTGACCGTGGCCTTGGGTTTGAATCTGGCTCTGACTCCACCACTCGTGGGACCTTGCACGAGCTCCCTCCCTTCTGGGTCTCACCTTACTGAGAGGTTCTGAAATGTGTTACACACTTGGCCTGTAAAAGATGCTCCAAAAAAAAAAAAAAAACAGTGACTATTTCTCAAACCAGGAAGATGAGCAGAATTGAGTGTTGGGTCTGTCGGGTGAGAATGAGGACAGGAGGCAAAACAGCCTAGCCCTCCTCTCCTGCCTCCATTGTTCTCATTGCAGCGCGATGAGGTTTTGTGACTTTAGGAGATTGGCCAGTTAACACTGCGTGAATGTCGTACCGTATTCACACAGCAGACACAACCCGTAGTCAAGGGCAGATTTTTCATTGTCCAAAGTGGGCTGTTATTTCAGATATGCAAAGCTTGCTCATCATAGCCAAGCTCTGTGAGTAAGACCTTGTGATTGTTTTGGGGTGGAAGGAAGAGTTCTGATTGATTTTTGTTAACTCAACCTCAAATGGAAGTCCTAGACCTCCACAAGGGCTGCCGTGTGTGGTTGGGCAGGTTGCACACAACTCTAGGATGTTCCTTGACTGGGCAAGTGGGAGATGAAACCCAACCAGTGCCCTACTTGTCAAGCCTGTGAGGCTAAGCACGAGGCTGCATCTACCTACGGAAAGAAACACTTCTTTCTCATTCGCACAGGGGCACCTTATGGGCTGACAGCAACCTTGTCCCTGGGTAACATGCAAGCAAAGTGCGCTCAATGCATTTGGGGCAGTGAGGGGCAAATTCTTCCTAATCTCCAATAGAAACCTGCAAAGCAAGTCTGCGTTATGTCTACACAAACAGGGACCCTAAAGCACTGTGGTTCTTATTTTTTGGCCACGTGTAGCAATGGACACACACTGGACAAAACGTGCTTTAAAATGGAGAACATCATTTGTATTCATTTCTTAAGTAGAAAATTTCCGTATCGATGTCATGGGACTTTAGGGTTCTCCTAAATTCCTTCCATGACAGCCTGGTCAGATTTGTCCTTTGTGGGCTGGTTGGGGAAGGGGTGTGACGGATATGGAAGATCGGAGAAAGACCCATTGTGATTGGAACATGGCCAGAAATTAGTCCCATGGCCACACGCACTGCAAAAAGGTTGGGGAATATAGCCTCTATCCTGGGTGGCCACACGGCCCATCAACACACCGCCTGTCATGTGAGTCATGTTTAACTCAGGCTGGTTTTGAGCCCAGGGTCTTGTGAAGGAAAACCCTGCAGCTGGTTTGTGAAAATCTTACTTACTGATGTTCTTATTGTTACAATTAATATTGACAATTTAATATTAAAATCGTGGATTGCATTGCATATAACTCATGCACAGAAAACAAATAACAAATTAGAAAGAATCATTTTAATAAAACACCATGGCCCCAGGGAAGGAATCTTTTCCTAGTGTTGCAGTTAATGTGTTAAAAACGGGATGTTCTGTCCTCACAGAAGGAGGGGGAGCGGATGGTGAGGGACGTGATGAATCTCTGCCTCGGTGGCCTCCAGAACCACCCCGGCTGGGCCACCGGGAAGGGGCTCACGACATGCAAGCAGCACATTGTACACGTCCTCGGCCCGGCCAAATTCAGCAGTCTCAGACAGAAAGCTCTAGAAAGAAGTAGAAGAAAAGGCCAAGGACACATAGATGAAAAGAGAGGATGGAAATAGTCCCAGGTGCCTCTTGTCCCATTCTTTTTCTTAGTTCCAAAGCCCCCCTCCTCGGGAAGAATGTGGCCGGTGACAGCTGTGAGGACAATGACCCTCGCTGGACAAAAGTCTTTGCTGCGGGGCCTCCGGCTCATCGGCCGTGACTGCTCTTACGGAGCCAGCCGAGAAGAATCTCACGAACTTCCTAGAATGCAGCGGTTGCTGAGGTGGGGGTCCGCGTGCCCCAGAGGACATGTAGGACAATTCCCTGGGGGGGACATGGAAATCCAAACAGAAGTTCTACTTTTGAAAATCTCATTGAGATTTGCCTTTGTGGCATGTCTTGTAACATAAATAGCACATTAGAATACATGATTTCTGAACTGAAATCTATATTGCGAGTTCACGTTTGGAATTTTCGCTGACAAGGGTGTACGACATCTGGAAGTGCTGCACCAAAGACAAGGTGACGACACGGTAGCCCCTTCAACCTGAGACCCTTTGCAGAGCCAGCCCCTTCCCTAAAACACGTGCATCAGAGTGACGGGGGGCGGGGGGTGGGGGGGAACGTGTCTTTCATGCAGAAGCGTTTTTAGCTTAGGGAGCCCAGGAATAACGTTCGAAATTACAACATTCGTCTGGCCAAATCCTGTCATTCGGCACACAGTTTTCTGTAGGCTGTCATGGGTTTCTTTTTCTTTTTTCTTCTTCTTCTTCTTCTTCTTTTTTTTTTTTTTAATTCAGATATCGTCATGATCTGCTTCCTGGATGTGGGGGGTGGGGAGGTTGGCCTTTGGCTCCACTTTTCCCTTTTTACCCCAGACGCGTGTTACCGGCCATAATGGGAAGCAGCCTTGAAATTCAGACTCGACTTTGGTTCAGTAGCAGAACACTAGACCTTGAAAGCAAACCGTGTACAAGTAAACACAGGCAGGTAAAAAGCCTCCTTTCAAACAGTTATATGGAGTCATTGGTGCTTTCTCGATAGCTTCTTACCTTTCGATGTAATTTTCCACAGTTGGTGTAGGAGAGCAGGTAAAGTTGCCGAGCACGATCGTAACGTTTGGTTATTTTCTGTCTGTGACTCTGATATCCGTCCATCTGTCCACCCACTCATGGAGCACCTGCTCTGGGGGCTGGGAACCTAGGAGAGAACAAATCAGTGCCTTGCAAAAAGTGTGTATTCTCGTGGGGAGAGAGAGAAGGAATTAGTTAAGACATGGCGCATCTGATGAAAACTATCGTGGAGGAAGAAAGGCTGTGGGGAAGGAATATCCCATCAAAGGGTCCTTTACGGTTTTAAATGGGGTGGCTTGGGAAGGCCTCAGGGGAGGAGTGACATTGCAGCCAAGACTTCCAGGAGGGTGGAGTGAGCCACGGTGAGATATGGGGTGGGCTTTCTCCATCTCAGCACCATGGACATTTTAAGCTGGATAATTCTGTCTTGCGGGGTGTCCTGTGCTTTCTAAGATGTTCAGCATCCCCCAGCCTCTACCCACTGGGTGTCAGTCGCATGCCCTCACCCCTGTGAGACAAAGCTATCTCTGAACATGACCAGATGTCCCCTAAGGGACAGAACTATGTTCCCGTTGAGAACTGCTCTAGGGCAAGAGGTTCCCAAGCAGCAAGAACAGCAAGTGCAAAGGCCGTGAGGGAGGAGAGACAGGCAGGGGTGAGGCAGAGCAAGTGGTGGGTGAATAGAGGGAGATGGGGTCCCAGAGCCAGGCCCCACTGTAAGTCCTCATGAGTTGTGCACGTGTGGGTGTTCTTGTACGTGTGTTCGACACGTGCACTAACTTCTGGGTGTACACCTACGAGCAGAATTGCTGGCCCAGAGGATGGGCACATATTTAACCTCAGTAGACACATCAGTTTTCCGAAGGGTGTGTACCAATTTGATCTCCCACCAGGGCCCTATGGGAATTCCAGTCACGTCATATCCAGGCCAATGCTTATTTCCTATGTTTTTCATTTTAGGGTTTTGGTGAGCATGGACTGCTGTCTTATGTCTTAATTTGCACTTTCCTGATAACCAATAACTCAATACTTTTTCATGTTTATTAGCCAGTCTTTTATGAAGCGTCTTTTCAGGTCTTTTGCCCATTTCTTCTTTTGGGTTGTCTGTTGTATTGCTTCATTAGGAGTTTTTCATGTTCCAGATCTGAGTTATCTGTGGGATGTATGGATTGCAAATATCTTCCCTCACCCTATGGGTTTGAAGGTTGTTATTGGCGGTAGTTTCCTATTGCATAAAAAATTCCCACAAACACAGTTGCTTAAAACAGCCCACATATATAGCTCGATTCTGTAGATTAGAAGTCTAGTGGATGGCCAGGTTCTCTGCTAAGGGTATCAGAAAGCTGGGTGGAGCTCTCATCTAGAGGATACGGGAAAAAATCTTTCAAGTTCATCTTTGTCATCAGCATGATTCAGTCATTGCAGCTGTAGAACCGAGGTCCCCGTTTCCTTGCTGGCTGTCACTGGGGGCTGCCTGAACTCCCTTCCACGTAGCCCCTTCCCTCTGCAAAGCCGGCAGCAGGACTTCACGTCCTTCCCACGCTTTGGATTTCTGGCCTCCCGGCTCGGCCATCTCCAGACCCAGATTTAAAGGGCTCACGCCATTAGGTCAGGCCCACTGTGTAACTCCTTCTTGACTAGCTCAGAGTCAACTGATGAGTGACTTTAATGACACCTGCAGAATCCCCTTTGCTGCCACATGAGGTAGCATCCTCACAGGAGTGACAGCCCACAAGTCCTGCTCACTCCAGACGATCACCGGGGCTGTCCTAGACACCTGCCTGCTACGTTATTCAAATGGACTGGTCAGAGTGGGCCTCACTGACTGAGGTGGTCACACTTGAGCAGGGACTTGGGGGCAGAGTCTCCTAAGCAGAAGATACAGCAACTTCAGAGGCCTCGAGGTGAGGGTGTGGTACCCGGGGGAAGTCAAGGCAGCCGGCGGAGCTTCAGGCAGAGTCCTGGGAGACGAGGCTGGAGGCTACTGGGGACTGCAGGGCGTGTGTCACATAGGCCGTTGTTAAGGACTTTGGATTTTACTTAGAGAAATGCAGAGCTACTGGAGGGGTTTGAGGAAAAAGGGTGACACTGTCTTGTGGATTATTTGGGCCGCTGAGTTCGAGTCACGCGTAGCAGGACCAGTAACAAGAATGCCATGATCCATGTGGGAGGGGCAGGTGCCTGGAGCAGGGTGGCCAAGAAGCCGGTGAGACGTGGGCGGGGCCTGGACGTATTTTGGCAGGAATTAATGATAAGTCAGGGGTACGAGGCGTGCCAGGAAGGAGGACAGAAAGATCTTAAGGTTTCCAGCCCACTCGTCATAGTTACTCGGGGACCCTGAGAAGGGGAGACCAGGCACTGCATGTGGACACACCAGTTTGAGACGTTGGCAAGATGCCACGCGGAGCTGCCGAGGGAGCAGGTGAGGGTGCGGGTCTGGTGCTCGGGGAAGCATCGGCTACGGACATCAATTTGGGAGTCAGCGGGCGGTGGCTGCTGCTTGAAACCGGGACGCTGAGTCACCGACAGAGCAGAGAGCAGGGTCCCGGGACTGTGCGCTGGGATGCCCCACGCTGAGCGGCTGAGGGGCAGTGTCTGGAGGAGGAGGAGGAGGGAAGCCAGGAGAGGGTCGCGAGGGGGTGAGCTCGGGCTGCCCTGTCAGATGCTGTGAATGGCCCGGTAACGTGAGGACCAAGACCCGACCGTCGGGCATCTCTGCATGGGAGTCCTCGGTAACCCAGGTGGAGTTTCAGCGCGATGGCCGGGCAAACGCCACGTCGGAGGGTGTTCAAGGGAGACTGACAGGAAAGGGACATGCTTGAAAATAAGTGTACAGGTCAGGCTAGGGGAGGTTATGCTGTGGTGACAAACACCGGTGAGGTCCCTGTCTTCACACAGTAAGTTTATTCCTTGGCCGTGTCTGTCCAATGCAGCTCAGCAGGAGGGCTTTGGGCACTGTGGTGCCCTGGGACCCGGGTGGGTGGAGGGTCTCTCTCAACGTGAACTTGCGTGATCGCCCACCGCACCAGGGGGAAGGAAGGCGAATCCTGCACCAGCCTTTCAGGCTGTCGCCTGGGGTGGACGCGTATCCTTTCCTTTCACAGTTCATTGGCCAAAGCACGTCACGTGGCTACTAGTTCTAACTCGGAGCACCAAGGAGGAGAGAACCAGTGAATGACACTAACGAATAACACAGAAGCCGTAACCTGTCCTTGAACTTGGTTGTGAATCACTTCATTTGAAAAATACTTGAGGGTGCACTGCTACGCGGGCACGTTACTCCGGGGGCTGAGATGGTGGCAGTGAGTAAGGCCGATTGCCACCCTCGCCGAGCTCACGGGGTGGTAGGGTAGACCAGCCATATGCTAGTGAACCACTCACTTGGAATGAAATAGATCGTGGTGGGGTGTGTGGCACTCTTCAAAGGGAATAGGCAGGGAAGGCCTCCCTGATGAGATGACATACGACATCAGAAGGAGTCACAGGTGCAAGCATTTGTCACATTGTGACCTTGAGTCCAGGACTAGCTGGGCCCGGGACGTGGGATGCCAGAGGGAAGTGCCAGGGGTGGGTGGTGGCAGGACTTGGGGCCACGGTGAGGCCTGGTGTCTCCACTTGAGCCCGCAGAGAGCTGTGGGTGAGTTCTCAGCACGGGGACGCCATCTGACTACAATTTTCAAAACATCAGTTGGTACCATGGGATAACTCGGCGATAACAGAATGAATTATTGATACAACACCGTGGATGAGTCTCCAAGAGATGATCCCAAGCAGAGGAAGCCAGGCACGACTAGCGAGTGCCGTGTGATTTGGTTTACGCGATGCCTGGGAACAGGCGAGCTGGTCCGTGGGGACAGGAGTCCCAGGGCGGCCTGGTGAGCCGGGGGTGGGAATTAACTGCAAGGGGGAAAAAGGGGGCTCTGGGATGGAGAAGAACCTGTGTTCTGTTTTGTGAGGTGGTCACACTGGTGTGTGTTACATATGTACGTATAATTTATGTGTATAACACGTGTGCATGCATATATAAACATAAATTAACTATTTGGGCTGACTGTGGGGGAAAAAAAGATCGAGGACAGTCTGGAGAGCAGCTAGAAGGCTTTTGGGGTGTCCCAGTCACCCTGCAGGGCATGGTGGCGACGGGTGGAGCAACATAGTTGGATTTGGATCTTGTATTAGCTTCCTCCTAGGGCTGTCGTCACAAATTACCATGAACTTGGCAGCTTAAAAGAACAGGAGTTTCCTCTCTGGCCGTTCTGGAGGCTGGAAGTGTGGAACTGCAGTATCGGCGGGGCCCTGCTCCCCCCACCCCCTGAAGGCTCCAGGGAAGGATCCCTCTGGATTCTCCCTGACTCCGGGGGTCGGCAGCAGTCGCGGGCGTTCTTTGACGTGTAGCTGCATTACTCTAGTCTCCTCACGTGGCTTCTCTGTGTCTCTCTGGCTGTCCTCTCCTCTCTTGTAAGGACCCCAGTCATTGGATTTAGGGCCCACTCTCACCTAGCGTGACCACGTCTTAGTTGCAGTGCATCTGCAAAGACTCTGTGTCCAAATAGGGTGACATTCGGAGGTTTTGGGTGGACCTGAACTTGAGGGGGACACTAATGAACCCACTATGGACAGATTTGGGGGATGGAGCAGGAAGGGCTCGCTGATGTACTGGGTGTGGGTGGTGGAAGAAAAGTCACGTGTGACTCAAGTTCGAGTTGGAGCAACCGGGTGGAGGCGCCCCCCACCCCCGCCGAGATGGACTGAAGGAGGCGGCGGGTCGAGGGCGGCTCCGGTTCTGCTTGAGATGCCCGAGTCTGTGGATCTATGAGCTGGGGAGTCGCAGCGTGGGGACGGTGTTCAGGGCGACGGATGAGTTGTCTGGGGGATAGAGACAGACAAAAGAGGCTGAGCATCCAGCCTTGAGCTGTGAAAGCGAGAGGTTTCAAGACAAAGGAGCAGACTGCACGTGGGAACCTCTCGCAGTAACAACGGTGGAAAAAAAAAAAAAGATTAAGACACTGCGAAGAGAAATCAAAATCATTTCCATGTGTTCATGTACCTTGACAAAGCAGCCTGATCTAATTCGCCTAATTCATCTCGAGCAGGACGGGGACACACTCCTGCTTTCCAGAGGATGAAAAAGCTATTACAGTCCTCCGCATCAGAAAGTCTCCAGCCCAGGCCCGTGGAGATTTTGCTTTCCTCCTCCTTACCCCAGGGTTAGGTAACCACATAAGGGACCTGCCGAGAGAGCCCTTCCCCACGGACTCAGGATTCCCTGGCGCAGGAGCCAGGGTGTTCTTGAAGCTTCCTGCTTCCAGCAACCTTGTCCTGGGAGACAGTGTCTGGGAAGAGGTGACCCGAGGTCTCGTGATCCCAGGGTGCTCTGGGGCCCGGGTGCACCCCCGTCCCCTGCTTCGGGGATTGCAGCCACCTGAGCAGGGATTTGCAATGGAGGCCGAGAGACCCACACGTCCCCTCATCCAGGCAGCACCTGCCTGGGGGCCGGGCAGAGCTGGTGCAGTGACAACTGACACACAGGTCAGAGCCTGAGCCCACAGGGCCGAAGGTCTAATTGGCATCTTTGTGGCCAGTCTGTGAGAGAAAGCTTGTGGAGGAAGGTTGGATAATGGGGCCTTTTAACCAAAAGTGATGGGAAAAAGGCCCAAAGATAAGTGATTATTCATTCACTTGATTACTCATTCACTTAACAGATATCTACTGGGTATCTCATGCTACAGCATTGGTGACGAAAGTGACTAAAGCCAGCGTGGTCCCTTCCCTCTGGAGCTAAGTCTCACAGTGGCAGCTGCATTACACAAGCAATCTTAAAAATCCTGTCCAGGGTTTGAGAGGCTGGAGAGGGGTGGTGGACGGTAGCCGAGGAGGGGAGGGGAGGCTTCTCTGGGAAAGAGACCTTGAAGTCGGGCCCTAATGATGAGTAAGACAGGAAGAACAACCGAGGCAGGGGAACTGGTAGGTGCAAAGGGACTGGGGTAGGTTTGGGCTTGGCCTACTGGAGTCACAGGAAGAAGAGCAGGGAAAGGGAAAAAGGCACAAAAGTAGGTTTGGGTCAGTATGGAAAGTGAGAGTAGAACACACAGGAGGACGTGGGAGGGACCACATGGTTCTACGTGGCACCTTCCCTCCCATCTTCCATCTGTTCAATGCGTCCAAAAACACTGAACTTCACCCACCTGCTGACCCTGCTCTGGTGCTCGTGGACTACTATCGGGGGACTCCTCTCCCGTGGGGGCAGGGGAAGAGCCAGGACCCCTCCTGCCCAGAGCACTGACTCCGTCTCCCCACCCCACCCGATCCCTATCCCTGCCCCATCTTTCTCTCTCTGCTGGTTTGGAAAATCTACAAAGTCCTGCAGATAATCCTGGACCCTGCAGTGGCCCCTTGCTGCCGTGTATTTAATCCTCTCGTGCCTGGGTTTGCTCATCCCGGAGGAGGGGACAGTCACAGTGCCTGCCTCACAGGACTGTGGCAAGGAGTCATTCGTGCAAAGGACTCTGCACCAGGCCTGGAGTCTCCTTGGCGTTCCGCGGATGTCTGCACCGAACGCTTCCCCTCGCGTGGGGTTGTTCCCAAGGCAGAAGGTGGCCTCTGAGCTGCAGGCCCAGCTAGCGTCTGTCCCAGGGTGACAGCTTGTCAGGCTACTTGGGGATGTACAAAATCAGAAATCCGTGCAAATGGGACGTCTATGGGTGCATCGCTTCACTTTTCCCCACGACTCCCTGATCGGCCCTCTGTGTTCTTGGTTTCCGTGTAAATATTGTTGCTTAGGACAAGCGAGAGGAAGGACACAGCAAGTGGACTCATGATGTAGCAGTCAGGACATTCACAGGATGACATCGTGAAATAAGAATAATTTTTTTTTTTCTGGGAAAAGCACATCTCAGCTGAGCTGTTCCCTTCCCCATGTCCATAGGACCTCGGGGGTTGGGTGAGTCAGGTGTCAGGGAAGGCAGAGGTGAGGCCGGGCTTCAGGACAGTGAGTTAAATAAGGTAAAACACGGTCTTCTGAGCTTATTTAACATTTACTGAGCACCTACCGTGTGACTGTTTCACAGGCTGCAACCTGGCTATGAACAAAACGTGGGCCCTGCCCTCGGGGGCTCATGTCCTTGTCAGGGAGACATACACAGATCTACACGGTGTCTACAGGTGATGGGTGCTTTGGGGACGTGACAGAACCGAGGGTGCCAGGGAGTTTGCCGGAAGCCAGGTGTCTGCAGCAGGTCGTGCAGGACGGCTGTGCCGATCACATGACTCGGGACAGGAGCAGACCAATCCCATCAGACTCTCTGGGGGTGGGGCCTGGGTCGCCTGGAGCAGCCCAGGTGACTCCAACATGCAGACAGGTTTGGGAGCCACCGTCACAGGGTGTGGACGATACGATATCCCCTCTCGACAGGGTGTGGATTGCACAGAAGCCTTGACGCAAGGGAGCGATGAGGTCACGTTTACTGTCTTCTATAAAACAGTCTCCGGTGGGAAGAGCAGACCAGGAGAGGAGCCAGGCGGGAAGGCTGTGATCAAGGGGAGTGACAGACTAATGCTCAGGGTCGCCCTGCGTGCTGCCTGGGGGTCAGATCGCACGGTGGGGCCGTGGGCGGGGGAGTCGGGAGGGTGGTGCGACGTCCCCAGCACTCGACCTGGAAGACAATGTGGCTCAGACCGCAGCGGGGATGGGGTCAGGTGCCAGATCTGTCGCCAAGGTGGAGCCAGGGGTGTTCACTGCCCACTAGATGCGAAGGAGAGTGGGGGAGTCCAGGGCCGACGGTCGTCTCTGCAGCTGTCCCCAGCCCAGGGGAGGAGCAGTTTGGAGCACATCAGTGCAGTAGGAGATGCTCGTTAAGCCGTGTGGATGGAGGTGTTGGTCGGGCAGTGGGACGTGAGGCTGACGCCTGGGATCGGAGTCGTCCGTCCGCAGAGCTGCGCTGCCCGGTACAGGAGCCGCTAGCTGTGTGGGCTGCTGAGCACTCGAAATGCGCCTGGTCCCAGCCGAGATGTGCACCGAGCGTAAAATACGTACCAGGTTTTGCAGACTTAGTACCCCAAAATGTAAAATATCTCTAAGTTTCAAAATAAGGCTTGTATATTCAAATAACATCTTAAAATAATGATTATATATTGAAATAACATCTTAGATGTATTGGGTTAAATAAAACATGTTTACTTGCATCTTTTTACATTTTTAATGGGGATACTGGGAAACTTTAAGTGACATGTGGCTCACGTGACATTTCTGTTGGACAGCATTGGTGTAGGTGGCACGGGGAGGGGGTCACCTAGGATGGGTGTGGAGAAGGACAGGAGCAGAGAGGCCTGGGGACTGTGCCCAAGGCCCCCCGACATTCAGAGGCCAGGAACATGCGTGTGATCCAGGCAGTAGTGACCAAGGCGGGCAGCCGTGGGGTGGCAGGAGAACCAGCACGTGGTTGGTGCTTGGAGTGTGCTCGTGGGAGCTTCTCCTGTGCTGTGTGACAGCTCGGGTGCAAGCGGAGAGTCCCGGGCCTGGCTGGGGCTGGGCTTTCACCAGGCAAGCGTGAGAGGAGACGCGAGGGAGACGGGTGTCTGGAAGGGAGCGATCGATGATCATCACGGCCCTGGAACCGAGGCTGGGGGAAGGAGGGCTGGCGAGGATGTGCGAGGAGCTCAGAGTAAGGGGGAAAAGACTGCACATCTTGCAGAACCATGAGCTCCATAGGCCTCTTTTCTTAATAAATTACCCAGCCTCAGGTCTCTCTCTATGGCAACACTAGATGGAGTAGGACAAGGGGTGTGGGGAGAGGGGGAAGGGCAGCGCCGCTTGGGAGGGGCTGCAAGGGAGTTCTGTCCCTGGGAGGCAGCCACGCCTGGAACTGGCCGGGATGCTGAGACCTGAGGACATGAGGGAGTCTGCTCGGTGTGTGATGGAAATTGGAGGATGAGGAGGCCGGGAGCTTGGGACAGACTGGGGTGGGGATGAGAAACTCCAGGCTGTGGGCAAGATGGAAACGGCCCCCCCAAGCTGCTCCTCCGCCTTCAAGCTGGGTGACCTTGGGCAGGCCGGCACTCCGCGGGTGCTTAGCTTTCTCGACCGTTCACATCCAAGGCGGGGCGGGTACCTGCCTCACTGCGTTGCCGTAAGCATTAAACACGCAGGAGGCTGTGGGGTGCCCGGCACGGTGCCCACGTCACAGCCCTGCGTGAGTCAGCATTTGCCCTGGGAGCCCGGTCGGCCCAGCCGCGGCCTTGCCCGGCACTGGCTCGGGGGCTCTGGGGAGGGCCCCCCTCGTGCCTGGGATCTTCTGATCCCAAGAACCTTTCCTTAGTTGGCATAATTAGGTCGAAATGTGAGATATTTTGCTATATGATAAGGAGTTTTAAGCTGATATATACTTGAGGAGGGGGGAGTGTAGTGTTCCCTTCTCATCCTTCAGAGCTCAGTTGAAATGTCACTGAGGCCATGAGGACCCCCTGGCCTAGCCCCATGGTTCTTAGCCAGCCCCCCACCCCGGGGACACGTGGCCACGTCTGGAGACACTTCAGGTTGTTGTGACTAGAGAGGCGCCCCTGGCATCAGTGCGGTAGAAGCCAGGAATGCCAATGATCCCAGGATGCATGGGACAGTCCCCACCACACAGGGTGGCCCAGCCCCAAATGTCAGCTGAGGATGACAGAGACCCCGGCCTTAGATGGTCCTTGGCCCTGTTCTTTCTCTGATCCCTGTTTGTTCTCTGGCAACACTCACTGTAGTCTGTAATTATCTGGGTGGTTGACTTAAAAAAAAAAAAAAAAAAAAACTGAACACTTTTTACTGTCTGCCTCACATCTAATGTAAATCCAAGAGGGCAGGGACCTTATCTGTCTCACTGCTGTATGCCCAGTGCCTGGTATACAGGAGGTGCCCAATAATTATTTGTTCTAGGAGTGAATAAGTAGGAACTTGTATTGAAGAGTGTTTCTTTCTCCTATATGGAGTTTTGAGCCTACATCTCTAATTTATTCACAGCTGCCTAATAACTAACTCGAAATGGGATTTTGTTACATTTCAAATCAAAGAAAACTGGTATCAGTCTAACTGGATCCTGTCGTCCAGGATATGTGAACTAGTGAATGTCCTTTTTGGAGGTTTTCATCACACATATGTTAAGAGTTCACCAAGATCCCCCCTTATTGGGGAAAAAATGGACACAGAGACCATAAACCGAGTGTCTAATATATAAAATGTCACCAGTTTTATTTTGTCATTGTAAAGAGGTTTATCTCAACCAGATTGTAACAAAATTACCACAGCTTATTCCAAAAGAAAATCTTAATACAAGAGATCTTAGAAAATTAAACACATTTGTTTAAAAATCCTATCGTGTAAACTGTAACGTAAGAGGAAGTTAAGGTCACACTACACACATTGGAGCGCGTCTGCGGACTCGCGGGCTCTGTACACACAGACCAGTGTAGACCACGGGCCCATGGCCTTCTGACCCCTCACAGACGGCTCACTGGGACCTGATCGTAACTCTGACCAGGCGCCTCCAAGCTGGGGTCACCCCCTCTCCTGCGTTCAGAAGACTCACGCCCCCCAGACGTCAGTGTCGGATGAGTCGGGCAAAGCCCTCTCTACCCGACGGCGACGCCAGGGGTGGGGATGGCTGCGGAAGCCGACGTTCCTTCCAGGTTGAATCCCAAACTCCCAATTAGCTGCAGCCCACCCTCTGCGTCCTCGAAATTGGTGGTCTCTGGGCTCATTTGAGCTCCTAGTCTCTCTGGTTGCGAATGTGCAATCCATGTGTCCTGTGTCCTCAGCCCCACGTTTGGCAGGACACCCCGTGTCCCGTACTGATGGTAAAAAGAACCCTCAAAGGCGAGTGCGTGGCCTTGACCCTCGCACTTCGAGGGGAGGGTGGTGGCCGGGGTGAGGCAGCCAGCGGCTTTCCGATTAGGACGAGAAAACATTTACGCACCAGTAAGAACAGAACCCTCGGACCTCGAAACACCAATGGATCTAGCATCTTCTAGTGTGGATACTCGTCTGTGTTACAAGGTCAATCTTTTAGGAAAGTTTTTGTTTTTTTTTTTTTCCTTTTCTACAGGAAATAGGTGTAAGGAAGCCCATTCAATTTGGTTGTGAGGATTTAGGGACAAAAGGGCTCCGTGACAATTCAGAGTTACCAAAATCAGGCCCCCAACGTGGCAATGGCTCACGGCCAAAGTGAGAAATACTCGAGGGGAGCCGGGCAGGGGCCCTGCGGGGACCGTGGGACGCACGGTGGGACCCTCCTGGCCGCGCCTGCGGTCCTAGTGATCCAGTAGCTGAGGTTTTATTTTAGAAACATAATCAAGACCATGTATCACAGAAACATTAAAATGAACTTTTTGGCACAGAAATGTTAGATAAAATATACAGTGCTACAATTGTGCAAAATTAGCACAGAAGCCAATCTAAGCAGCAAATATTTAATGTTAGCTTTAATGAAATAATGCACAATATTTTGAAAAGTTCGTTACACTAGACCTTGCTCAGAAGCAGGCCTTCCAGAAACAGCCTGTGTCTGCCGAGTAGCAGCCTCCAGGCTGCGGGAAGGGTCCAGGCCGCCTGGCACGGTCCCGAGTGAAACACCGAGGAAGAGTCAAGACAATTATTGCCTTGGGGGCTGAAACCCCGGCTGAGGCCGCCCCTTCTCGGGATGACTCCGAGCCAGCGTGATGGGGTAGGGGTTGGGGGGCCTTGGTTGAGTCTTCCTCAGGCAGGTCCTGGGAGCCAAAAATCCAGCCCTGTCTCTGCCGTGAGTTATGTGCCAAGGTGCCCACACACAGGAGCCTGGCTGAGGAAGGACAGACTCTGAGGTGGCTGGAAGGTTCTGATCAGGACCCCAGAGAACAAGGGAGGGGCCGGTGGGGGGCTCCGGGCAGCATGGGGGGGGGGGGCGGGGGCAAGGAGGCTCAGACCTGGTCTTCGGGGGTTAGGAGAGAAGTCTTCCGGGGCAGGCCACCTTGCGTCTCGCCGGCTGGGGGCACACGGCTTTCGATTGCGTCTGGTTTCAAAGCACAACGCGCAACCTGCCACTGCTCTAGAATTCAGTGGTTATCAACAAATTCATCTTAAAAAGCACCAAGGCCTGGGGCAGAGCCGAGGGCTGTGATGAGACCTAGTCCACACCCTCCCCTGGGGTTCACGCGGCTTCCTGAGTCTCAGGAGGTGGTGTTCTCTTTACACCCCATCCAGTGGTCCCTTGGGTGACCAGGAGCCCCCTGGCTTGGGCTGGTTGGTGGATAAGCTGGCTGCCACCCGGGGCTGTGACGGCCTTTTCCATGAAAGCTGCCTCCTAGCCCAGGGCCCGCAGCAGGTGCTTTGAACCCAGCTCTGCCTTAGGCCCTTGCTCACCGGTCACGTGAGCGGCGTGTGCCCACCAGTGAGATTCAGAGGAGCTGGAACTGCAGACCGAGTCCAGGGGGAACCGCTGAGCAGCTCTGCTCCCAGGCCAGGAGTCGGTCTGGGTTGGTTCACACCATCCTCGACCTTCCCGCCTGGGAGCTTTAGGTCTCTTCTGAGGAGAGACATCTCTGCCCGGCCCCACCTCTCCTGAGTCTTGTTTCATCTGGGGGAGAAGAAAGAAATGAGACGATGGCAGAGCACACAACTGGTGACGTTCTGTTCTGGCCACCAAGATGGACAAGGCCCTCTCGGGAGAGGCAGGCCCCTGTGGTTTCTTTCTGAATGGGAGGTCGTCCTTTCTCAGATGCCAACACTAGAGGTCCCAAAGAATCTTTGATTGAGTGGGGTACCGCAGGCCCTTTCTGCAGGGTGCCCGTTCCACTGAGAGGTCCTGGGGCTGACTGGCAGAGGATGACGCATCTCCAGGGGGTGGTGTTTTGGGCACCAGGTCCCAGCCTTGACCTTGGTGTGGACCCAGGTGTTTCTGCCTTCTTCCTCCAGGAACCGGGAGGTCCCTCTCGCCACACCAGCGAGCAGGGCAGGAGTATTGTGAGCAGCGGGGATGGACTAAGTCATTGCAGAACAGTCTATGTGGTTCCAAGGTTAAGGCTTTGGGGAGTTGCTGACGTGTGCCTGTCACATGCACATCTGAGCCCAGATGAGAGGGGATGATCTATACTTGGCGTTAACTCCAGCGTTCCTGCATGATCACAAAAGAGGGGTGCAAACAGGGTGTTCCCACGTGGCAGCCAGATGTGTCTCAGGCTCCTTCTGCCGCACCTGGGCATGGTGGCTCCCCTGGCCCAAGGCCCCCTTAGAAGTTATTCCGGCCACCCGTTGGTCAGTAGGGTGGTGTGTAAATTATCTCGGCTTTTTCCTTAACTGCCCTGAATCAGTTTCCTTCTGGCTACAAGGGGAATATATGCAGCATAAACCTTCCAGGTGATTCTGTCTAGTTTTGCTCTAGCTGGGAAATGGCCCGTGCTCACCTCGGTGGTTAGCCACGGTTGAGCCAGTGAGCGGGAGCAGTCCCGGGCCGAGTGCGTCTGTCGCCGCGAGGCTCCATCAGCCCCCGGCCACGGTGCAACACAACTTAGTCCTGCGTCGTCTATTTCACAACGTCCTATCTAGTTTCTCAATAGTCCCCAGAAACTGCAAACTCGTCATAACTCAGCATCTGAGGCCAGCTCTTGAGTCAGGTAGGAGACAGTTCCCAGATCCTGGGGGGTGAAACCAGCCAATGGCCCCGGTCCTTCCAGGCGCTCCGACGTGGGCTTGGAAGAGGAAGAGAAGGAGCTTTGGGGGCCATTGCGCTGCCTGTCCAGGCACCCAGGCTCCGAGATGGGAGGGACAGACAAATCCATATTGGGGGTATGCGGGATTCCAGTCCCAGCGAGAGCCCGCCAGGGCCCGGGCAGGGGAGCACGGACGTGCGCCTTTGGTGAGGGGCGGTGAACATGATCTGCCCAGAGCACACGCTGTGTCCAAGGTCGCAGAGCTGGAGCTGGGTCTGAAAACCCACGGAACCTTCCACAGCGGTTCCCAGAACCAAGTCTCATGACCGTGAGGCCAGGCTCAATGATGTCAGGACAGGTAACGTGGGGTTTGCTGCTGCCACCTGGGCAGGATGTCCCAGGCCCTGCCAAGCCTGACAGAGGTGCACGTGGACCTAGGTGAGTGACCTCAGGTTTCCCAGGTGACTGGTCCTTCCGGAAGCCAGCCATGGGGAGGTAGGGGGAAGTTCTCTGAGAACCAAAGTGAAACTTACTAACGGCTCCTGGGCAAGGCCGGAGGAACGTCTCTGCCCCTGGAGGAGCAGGGGCCGCGGTGGAGACACCGCCGGGTGTGTGACCGCTGTTGGTGCAGAGATAGGGAACAGACCATCCCTGGCCGCAGGCTGTGCAGGCAGGTACGTAAGAAGCGGAGAGAGAGAAACAGTCGTTCTGATTCCCACGCGGGGAAGCGTCGACAGGTGGTTTCCGAAGGAACCGTCGGACGTGCGGTGTTGGAGTTGTGCATCTCACCCAGGGCACCTTGCCTGGGCCGGCGCCCACCCTGCTGCGGGCCCCCGTGTCCAGGGCGGACCCTGGGGGAGCAGTGACCGCGTGTCCGAGTCGGTCCAGCGAGTGGCAGCCTTGCTTTGAGGACAGGGACCACGGCGGCTCTGAGACTCAGTTTAATGGGGGTGTCGTGTGACAGGTGTGCTCTCTGGGGTTCACTGGGCGGATGTGGTCGTCACTCTGAGGTGGGAGGGGCCGGATGCCGTGGCGGGGTGGAGGCAGCTGGCGCCACACGAAGGGCCCGCGTCTGGGTTCCATCGAGGTCAGAGGTCGCCGCTCTGGGGCTCCACGTTGCGCGTCTCCCTGGGGTGCCCTCGGGACAGCTTGGGGAAGCGGGACGCTGCTTTGGGCCGGCTGTTCTTGTTCAGTGGTTCTCCGGGAGGGGCCACGTCACTGCAAGACAGAGCGGGCAGAGAATCCGGTTAAGGCAGGGAAGGGCCACGGGTGGGGGCCGTCACCGGCAGCGTGGACAGTGGCCTCCCAGCTCTGACCGGCAAGTGCACCTTGGAGAAGGGGGAAACCCGTGCTGGTGTGTAAACCTGCCGTCTTTTAAGAGCCTGGCTGAGTGCGCCAGCTCGCGGGGCCACCTTTCCGGACCCGGTGCAGTAAGGCTGTGGAGGAAGGAACGCACCAGCCACTTTGTTTTGTCTTTTACAAACGGCACCTCCAGGGCTGGGGAGGCAGCCTAGCACGGGGGGAGGGCAGGCCTGTGTCCGGTCCTACTGTGTGCCTTGCTGCCTTTGAGCCTCAGTTTCCTCCTCTGTCACGTGGAGATGACAACCACGCACATCTCATACTGCTGTAAGGATTCCAGAGTTATAACCCCACGTGAAGCTCCTTAGGCCTGTCCGGTCCTGAGCCTCAGAGTTTCCGGGCTAGGAATAAAGCAGGAGGAACATGGTGAGCTTGGAGAGCCACAGTCTCTCAAGGAGAGGGCAGCTCACTGCAGTGGACACAGGGTGTGCTGAGTAGGCATAGCCATGGCCATCAGGGTGGTCAGAGAGGGCTTCCTGGAGGAGGCTGAGGTGTGAAGGACAAGGAGCGAGCTGAGGGCATCCAGGTTGGAAGACCAGTATGGGTGAAGGGAAGGCCCCGTGGGGAGGGTACAGCCAGGGGACCTGGCCCAGCCCCTTCCCCCTCCTGGAGGGCAGGGTGTGCCTCGGGGGCGTGGACTGAAGTCACAGCGCAGGATACTGGCACCTGGGGCCTCGCAGTGAGTGTTGGCTGCTGTGTGTGTGGCACACGGGGACAGCTTGAGCCTAAAGGCCCCCTCGGGCAGCGCTGAGCAGAGCCAGGGTTCACACTGCAGGAGGATGAGCCTCCTTTGGGACAAAGCTGTGTGGACGACACAGCAAGTCTGGACAGGTGACTGGAAGGAAAGGCAGCTGGAGCGACAGGTCTGCCGAGCGCCAGGTGTGAGGGAAGAGGGGGGAGGCAGAGCCTGCTCTCAGCGGGAAGGAGGCCCCCGTAGGGGACAGAGGAGGCCACACCCAGGTGCTCAGGCAGTTTCCACGGACAATGGAAGCCTCCTGTTCACAGGGACAGGCATGAATAAGGCCATTGACATTGTTTTCTCCCAAAACCACGGCTCCCTCCAGCTGCCGCTCCCTGACGCCACTGCAATTGTGTGTCCTCGGAGTGAAAGTCTCATCCCTCCCAGCCCCCCTTCGCTGCCGCCTCCTGCACCAGTGGGACTCGGGGAACCACAGCCCCATTCTGTAGCCGGGTCCGTGGAGAGAAGAACTGTCTGTCCTCCGGCACGTCCCTGTGTGTGACAGAGTGGGCCTGCGGCTCCGGGGCCCAGGCCAGAGAGGGACAGGGGAGCAAGGTACCGTCACATTCCTGCCCCCGGCGTGGACGGTGTTACTCAGGGCCAGGTCGGTCCCAGTGGTGTAGACGAGAAAAGGGGGGTGGGGACTGCAGGACATGCCCCAGCTGAGCCATGAGAACGGATTCCAAAGGCTTTAACTCTGTATTCAGAGTCAGAAAATGGGTTCCTTCGGTTAGACCTTGAAGACGGTCTCCCTATCTGTGAACCGGGGAACACGGCGAGTCCTTGCTGCCTTTCCTACATCGTTCAACACACACTTAGGGAGTCAGCTACGCTTAGGAATAGACGTGGCTCTTTCAGCCTCGTGAAATAAGAATATAGGAGGCAAGAGCTTAGGAATTTTTACTGGAAGAGGCATCCAGTACACTCAGGGACCCGGGTAGAGGCTTTTACAGACTTTACCAGCTCCAGCATACGGCCCACTTCACATCCTCCTTGTTTCGCAACTCCCTACATGCGTCCGACCTGGGGAACAGGCTGGAACCTTCTCTGAAAAGGCCATCCTGGTCTTTCTGGAACGGACCGGTGCCTGGGATGTGCAGGTTCTAGGCTGCTGCGTCCTGACATCTCAGAGGGTGGGCTCTGAGCAGGGACCCCAAAAAGCTACAGAGAGGGGCAAGAGACGGGTACTGGGCAGGGCTGTTGACAGACAGCCTGAAGAAGTCAGGGGGCAAACCCGTGGGTGGTCCAGCCTTACGCTGTGCTGCGGTATCCCCCAGTGGAGAGATGGCGAGTGTTTTCCTGGAGCTGGCGCTACACCCGACACCAGGCTGTGGGGAAACAAGCCTCTGTTTCCCCCTTCAGGGGGCCCTGAGCAGGGCTGTGGGTACACAGGGGCCCAAGTGATCAAACAAAAGCCGTGGGGAGAGAGCCCTGGTGGATGAGTAGGGCTGAGCCGAAGACAGAGGGAAGGAAAGAGCGTTGCAGCCAGGAAAGAGCCCAGGGGACCAAAGCCAGGCTGTGGGGGCCAGAGGGGAGCACTGCACCGCTGCCAGGACAGCCTGTGAGCTGTGAGATGCGGTGCACAAAGTGACACCGACACGGAGATCCCCGAGTTCTAAGTCACTCCCCAGGGTACAGCCCCCAGCAGCCAGAGGGAAGAGTTGACTCCCCTCTTGGACAACAAAAATCAACACCTTTCGGAGTCGGAGTGGTTTCCATCACTGGGCCTGTTCCTTGAGCCAATGATATTACTCACCATCACACAGGGAACAAAATCCAACTGCCACCGATCTTCACTGTCATCGCTATTAACATAATGGTGATGAAGGACACCCCCTGGGAACATGGGCCACTTCCTCAGGCTCTGCATTCAGGTGAGGGGAGACCCTACACCTGCCCCCGGTTTTCTCCCTGGGAGAACACTCTCCCACATGGGCTCTAGGCCACAAACCAGACTCAGAGCCATGGTCCAGACGGCCGTGAAGCTCCTCTCTGGTGCCAGGGTGAGTGAGGCCACTTTCAGGGGTGACAGAATTGCAGCATCTTTATGGTGGGAAGTGACCGTAATGAGCCCTGGGGCCACCCTGCCCGGAGGTGGGATTACAACACAGAGCAGTGTATCCCAGACTGTGACCGACTTCCCATGTGTCCCTGGGATCAGTGACACTGCTCTGTAACAGTCAAGCTTTTTCTTTCAGTACCTTTACTTGTAGGTTACCTGGGCCCAGGCAGAAACATCCCTCACCGTGGTTTTAAGGCACATGGAAAACTGTAAAACCCCCGTGTGCACCCCCACTAGTTCACCTGCTACCCCCCATCGTGGGGGGATGTTGCATTTGAAGAAAGTAAGTCCAGGGCAACGTGAACGAATCTCAAAGACCTAATGCTACACCTCATCTCATTCCATTCATAGAACACTCTAGACAAGGCAAAACTATATAGAGACAGAACACCACAGAGGAAGGGAAATGAACGGTTCAGTATGTAAAAGCCCCTCAGCCTGACCCTTATAGCCTGGGGCTCTCAGGACACAGCAGCCCTTGTCCCCTTCTCTGGGTAGGAAGGGGAGGCCCTGGGCACAGAAAGTCTTGGCTTACTCCTGGTTCTATCGGCACCAGCATGGGGTGGGATATGTGTCTCGCAAAGGGTGCAAGCTACAGTAATAACTGAAGAGGGAAGCACAGGGTCTGCCCTGCAGGTTGCTGGGACAGAGCAAAGGCCCATGTTCAATGCTAGGACACAGCGGGGGCTGTGGGGTGCTGCCTGGTGCCTCTCCCTTCACCGGCTTTGGCCACTGGGGGAACCTTGGCCCGCACAGCTCCCTCCTCCGAGAAAACCGTTCCTAGGATGTAGCTGAGTCCTGTCCTCTAGATCTGGCACTGCCACAGCCATTTCTGGGTCTCACTCAGGGACGGGCTTTGGAAACACAAGGTGCAGAGGCTTCCTTCCCCCAGTCCACAAGATGCTGGCCACCCTGTCACCAGGTTGGGCTGACACCCTGCACCTGGCTCTTAGCTCAGCTGGAGGCAGCCAGAGAACCAACCTGCTGGGAAGTAGTGGTCACCTAGGACACAGCCCAGGGGTCCTCAGGGTCCTTCTCCTCCCTCCTGCTGGGGGAGGGCTGCAGGAAGGAGCTCCCTTTCCTGGCCCCTCTCTCCCCACTGCTGGCAACCGTCAGGCACCAAGGGAGTCTGTGCCGGTGCCCCACAGGGTGTGCCGCCCCCAGCACATGGGTGACATTAACCTGATGGTCTCGACCCCTCCGCAGTGAAAATGGCCAGGGGGAGGGGGTTGCTCTACACTTCACTTAGGAACGCAGGGGGAGGGGAAGCCAGTCAGTATTCCACCTGCTGGGCGCTGCCTGCCGGAGCTGGGAGGGTACCCTTGCACGGGCCCCGCCTGTACAAGACTAGACCCCTGGCACACAGCTAGGACGGAGCTGTGTGTACTGCAGCAATGTGGTCACTGGCCTCTAGGACCACCTACTTGACGAATCTGCATGCTCATGGGAACTGGAAAAAGTTCAGCCTGCTCTGCCCTGGGTTAGCGAAAGCACACCAGGCTAAACACCCTTTGAATTCACACCTGGGCCCCAGGACTGCGGGATGGTGGCCCCAGGAGGATCCAGATTTATCTGTGTGCTCCCTGCCCCGTGGTTGGAACTGGGTCTCTCCACCATCCACCGGTGACCCAGAGAGGGCTCCCGGAAGGCGGGTCTGGTTCTCCAGATCCCCACAGCTCCTGACACCAAAAGGCACTGGATTTCATGATTTTGGAGGGATTAAAGACCACGGCTTGTCAAGTCTTGGGCTAGAAACTGAATGCCAGCCTGATGAACGGGGTGCTGTAATTACTATCCCAATTTTACAGGTGGAGATTAAAGCAGCACCGGTCAGTCCTGCAGCCAGTAAGGAGCAGAGGCTGATCCTGGACACGCAGTTTGAGCCCAAAGTCCAAGACTACAGGGTCAGATCAAGCAGCCCTGTGTAACTCTAGGATACAGACACGACCATGAAATCATGTAACGACGCACTTCTACGAACACATCCTCATTGTGCTAAATGCCATACGATCAAACTGAAACTTAGAGGCAGATAGATCCCAAAACAGACTGGTTTCTCTTAAAAACAGAAGATTCCAGTCTGAGTCGGTGTCATAAGGAAGTCCCCAAAGTAACCGGATGTTAGGTTTACGCAGCTTTTTAAAACCACATGCAGCTGAGCATCTCACCCTCTCCTGAGTACGGCCCTCCGACACTGCTGAGGAAGGAAGGGCCCTCGGACAGGTCGTTCTCCAGCAAGACCCCTGCGGCCCAACTGTTTGCAGTTAGATGGGCCAAGGTATGTCACAGTTGCCAGGCATTGGCCTTGCTGCCTCACTTGTGTTTACTCGTCAAACCCTCCCAGAAGCAGGAGAGAGGTCCCGATATTACTCCCTCTTTCAGATGAGGAAACTGAGGCATAGAGAGGTTAACTGGCCCAGTCTTAAGAGCACCCAGGGTCCAGCACTAGGGTTTGGTGGCTGACAATCTGAACCCAAGGCCAGCCCTCTCGCTTAACCTCTGCACCCTCCTGCCTCATCCTGGCTTTGTTTCCCTTTCTACAAAATTTCTAGATAAAATTTTATTGGAACGTGGCCCTGCCCATTCACTGCTGTATTGCCCACAGTTGCTCTCTTGCTGCAACGGCAGACGTGAGTAGCTGCAACAGAGACTGAGTGGCCGAAAAAGCCAAACACGTTTATTATCTGAGCCCTGATTTACCACCACCTCTAAAGAGCGAGCCCAGCGGGAGCTGCTGTCTCTGAGACCTGAGTCTGCACTGGGCACAGCCCGGGGGGGCGCTCAGTGCTCGCAGCAGCTGTGTAGCTGGGTGGAAAGATCTCTACCCTGCAGCTGGGAAGACTGAGGCTCAGAGACATCACATACCTCGTCCTGTGTCGCCAGCTGCTGCGCAGCAGGACTGGGATGGGGAAGCAGGACCTCTGGGTTTGTGTGAGAGGAGGCCAGGAAGGGACTGTTTGAGTCAGCGGCTCCTGTAATCCACCAGCCACGGAGGGGGCACTTTCAGCTTTCAGACGGAGGTGGAAACCAAAGCTCACAGAAGACAACCGGGCCCAAGTCTCGCAATAGGTGCCCGAGCTGTTGTTCAGACACAGTTCTGACTCCACAGCCAGAGTCTGTTCTAGCCTACAGAAAGCAGGGGGTCCCAGCCCCAGGTGTACTTTAGAATCACCTGGGAGACTTTAAAAAACACGCTTTTGCTCAGATGCAAGCTCCAAAGATTAACGTTGTATCACCTTGGCAGGGGTTGGCCGCTGGGTTTGGAAAGCAGGCCAGGTGCTCCAGCGTGCACGCCGGGGCTGAGAACCACAGCTTTTGAAAGCAGTCGTCGCATGCGGGGAGAGTCTCCAAATTTAAAGACCAGCCAAAGAAAGAATAATCCCATTTATCTCTGAGGCTAAGGGTGGCTTTTTGGTGGGTTGGGAAATTGGTTAAACAGTTGACAGTGTCTGAACTTTCTAGAGAAATGACTTTAAACTGTTGTTAGAAGATGGCAGATCTGAGCAGAGCCTGTTTGTGAGGGTTTGCTGGGGGGAGAGCCGCGTGTATGGCACAGGGTGTTGGCCACGTTCCATCACTCCAGACCAGGCCTCCTCCACGGGAAGAGGCTCACTGGCTGACACCTCGCTTAGGAGCAAGCTCCCTTGGGCTGGAGATGAAGAAACACTCGGATCAAAAGCACTTTCCACTATGCCCTAACCCTTTCTGCCTTTACGGTTCAACTGAAAACCTATTTCCATTTAAATACAACTGACAATTCCGAGCTTCCCTTGCAGGTTTCCTCCCAGAGTCTATTATGAAAACACCACTCAAGTAGAAAAAGGTCCCATGTCAAAAACGAGAGTGGCTCCATCTTCCTTAAAAAGGCAAAGAAAATAAAGCATAATATATTCCTTCCTCCATCTTCCTTATCTCAGCTCTTCAGCCTCAATATACTACTTGAACTGCGTTATTTCATCTTTTTTGAGAAAGTGGTGCAAGATAAAAAAAAAAAAAAAAAAAAGCGCACAGAGGTAAATGTGTAAAAAGTGCATCTCCCTACTCTGGCCCTCCAGGAAACCATGGTTATCATTTTTTAATGTATCTTTCTAGCGCTATCCATTGCATAGGGAAGTGGAGGCATATATGTATACACAGCTGGATTTATAATGCTTATATATTTCTCGTGGCTATTTACCATGGAGATTTTTCCATATCAACACATATGGGTCAGCCCTGGTATTCTAGTCCAAGGGCTGGCAAACTTTTCCGGCTTCAGAGGCCATTTGGTCTTTGTTGCAACCAATCTACTGCTCTGCCTTTGTAGCAGGAAAGAAGCTGTACACAATGTGTAATGGAACAGGAGTGGCTGTGTTCCAATAAAACTTTATTTACAAAAACAGGTGCAGTTTGCTGACTTCTGTTCTAGTCTAAACCCTCTCTGGCTGCCTCCTCACAGGTGAACGGCCACACGGCGCCACGGGGCGAGGCCTGCTGCCCCAGCACAGGGACACCGCACCTGGAAGTCATCACCCAGTATCCCAAACTAAATGCTGGAACAGATTCTGCTTGGTGACTACCGGCCCCTGAGTGGCATCCAGGACATGGCAACACCAGGCCTTGGGCCTCCCTCAGGCTGGGTTGAGCAGCTTTTTCTCTTTCTGGAGCTGTGTACAGGGGCAGAGACCGTGGGCCTTAGGGCTGGGGTCCTGGGTTTGAACCGCGCTCTGTCCCTTGCCCGCTGGGTGAGAATGAATACAAGCATCAGCAGGGGGCCTGGCCCACGGAGACAACGAATGGCAAATATTATGACAATGACAACTACTAAGTGAAATGTCAAAATGCCATCCCAAGATTTCCATCTGCTGCGTCCACAGAAACTGCACCATTTAACATAAAGCCAAAGATGCCCACCCGGCTGCAAGTGTGGCCACATGGTCCAAGATGTTCCTTGATCTGTCCCTGCCAGCTGCTCTGGGCCCCACTCTCTCCTTGCCCCACTTTCTCTCTAGGCTCTGTACGGGGACATTTGCCCAGATGCTGTGACTTGTCCCTTCTTCTGGGAAGCCCGTCCTGACCATGTGCCTGGGTTAGTGGAGGTAGATCATCTGTTCAATTTGCTGCTGCTCCCGACAGACCAAAACCACAGGCGTGCAGCCGCTGGGCCACAGTAGGTGCTGGCAAACACCTGACGTCCACACGAATGCTGGCAGCTTCAGGGCACACCAAGGCCCGTGGCTGGAGACTGGAACTGAGAAAGAGCCAGAGCCACCCTGGAAAGCCCTGGTGGCCGAGGCTCAGCACAGACAGTGCTCCCGAGTCCAGGACCTGCTCTCCCCACCAGCAGGACACCCTGGTGTGCTCTGGGTTCTACATGCAAAGCCCACGGAAGACACCAGAGGGAATTCCCAGAGGGCTTCACCTTCAAGGCGCCCAGTCCAGAGAGGACACAAACCATGGCCACTGCCCCTGGAGCGCCAGTGCTGCCCAGAGACACGCAATGCCCGCTACGGAGACACAGCATTTGGGGGGGGGGGGCTGGGGGCGGGCTACAAAGAAGGGGGCCGTGGACAGTGCAGGGATTTCAAGAGGGGAAGGGAAGGCCATTCAGGCAGGAAGACTGTGTGACCCAGGGAGGGGAACTCATCAGGGCTCACTTCCTATGGCTGCTGTAACACACTACCACCGACTCAGTGCCCTGAGACAACACACGTGTGTTCTCTCCCAGTTCCGGAGGTCAGGACTCCAACAGGGTCACTGTGCTACAATGAAGGTTTCCTCTTGCCTTTCCAAATTCCAACAGCCACCTGCGTCCCTTGGCTCACGGCTCCTCCTCACGCGGCACCACCTTGACCCACCTTCTGCCCCCCGATTCCGCTTTTAAGGCCTCTGTGACTACACTGGGCCCACTCAGAATCCAAGACCACGACCTTGTGTTGAGCTCAGCTGCCGGGCACGCCGCATTCTTCCCTCCTGCCGTGGGACACGCACAGGTGCTGGGGCTCAGCGGGGGGAGGTGGACCCTGTGCGGCCTCTGCGAGTGGGCCGTTCAGTTCCACAGCCACCGTTCATCCAACTCTGTGTGCTGAGCACCCCACCCCGGTCCCATGTTCAAGCCAGTGGTTTCACGAGCCAAGTATCATTAGTCCCATTTTAGAGATGAGTAAATGAAGGCTTTGAGAGGTTAAACAACTTGTTCGGGTCCCAGAGTGCATGTCTGGCGGAGCGGGCAGGGGAAGGAAGGCAGGCTGATCTCTGTACCTACCTGCCTAACCACGGGCTGCACGGTCCCTGACGCTGCCCACCCCGTCAGCCCCCGGGGCCAGCCCCTAACGCCCACCCCGGGTGCCGAGTCTCCAGTGAGCTGCTTTGGGTGGTGACATTCACATGTTTTCACAACGCTTTGCTGGGACAGCCGAGTGCCTCTGCGTGACCCCACTGGGAGAGGACACTGGACGCCGGCACCTGGTTCTGTTGGACTCCACCCCGGCCCTCTCCCCTTTGCCAAGCCTGCGCTGCGTCCTTCTGTTGCACTAACTCACGGCCATGAGCACGACTGTGCCCTGCGTCCTGTGAGGCCACCTAGCAAGTCACTGCCCTGTGTGGGCGTGGGGACCACGACGCACCTCCCCTCTCCTGGCCTTCACTGCAGTCAGCACTAATTATCTTCTTCCCTCACTGGTCACTTGCTGACTGTTCCCACTGCTGGCCTGCGAGTTCCCTGAGCGGGGGCCCCAGGTCTGCCGGGCGGGGTGCCCCGTCTCCAGCACAGTGAAGGGACTCACGGGCCAGAGCAGCACTGGGGGGTCCAACCTTTGGTTCCACACACGAGAAAACGGAGGCCCACAGTGGCAAGGTCACCAGCGAGGCTGGGGCACTCGAGTGGAATGTGGGTATTTGATTCCATGGTCCCCAAACCCCAGCCCAAGTCCCACAGGGGCCCTGCACACCCCACCCCCCGCGACCTGGGAGAGGGAGCCCACGCTCCCCGAGAGGGCGTTAAGAACAGGCAAACTGAAGGCAAGAACGTGCCCCTCCGAGGGAGAAGGGGCCGCAGCAGGCAGAGTCTAGGGATCACGCCCTCCTCGGGGACTTGCTTGGAGGTAGATGAAATCTTGCCGGGGACCCTGCCCTCTCCCCCACAGGGCACACTGCTCAGCCCTTTCAGAACTGGAGCCTGCCCAGGTGCTCACTCCACACACAGCCCTAGTGGTGCAAGGAGGGGACATGCCAGGACCGAGGAGGGGACATGCCAGCCCCGGCTCCCGGGGGATGGGAGCGACGCAGCTGTGCTGGCTACAGTTCCAGCTGCAGGCAGCTGGTGAGCACCCCGAGCAGCCAGGCATGGGGCAGCTGCTGGCAGATGCCGGGGACAGAAGGCCCTTGGCCCTAGGTGACCAGGTACCCCCGATGTCCCCTGCTCCTCTGGGCTTCCTTGCTGGTTCTCAAGCAGGCCACGTACTCTCGGCCTCAGGGCCTTTGCACTGCGGTTTCCTCTGCCTCATTGCCTCAGGTCTCCACGCCGTGTCAAACTACCCTTGCGGCCTTCCACAACCACGAGTGACACATCCCCACCTGGCCTCTCCTCCACGTATGACGACCGTTCCTGTTCTCGCCACAGGCATCCCCACGTGACGTGTGTCTGTCTCCTCGTCTATTCGATGTCTGTCTGCCCTTGTTTTATTTGCTGTTGAACTGCCACTATCTGCGACGGTGGCCAGCACACAGTAGGTGCACAGTACGTACTCGGCGGGGGCACGGATGGTGAGGTGGAGGGACTGAGGCATCTCCTCCGTGTCACCCCCGCTCACACCCGGAACTCGGACAGGCCCCGGGGAGGACCGACCTAGCCTCACCTTACCTGTTACTGTTGAAACTGAATCCCTTTATTTTCACATATTTTGAAAGCAATTCTAATCATTTATATTTAAAAATTTCCTTTAATAAATGTACTTGCACAGGAGGTAGCGAGTGCTTAAACGTCTGTAATTTTCTCATCATGTTTTCTTACTTTTCTAGTCAAAACAACAGCTTTAATCACAGCGGTTCTATATGTATTAAGTAATAAAGATTTTCCCCCTGTTCTTGGTAATTGTTTATAATTGCCGATCGATCAAGCTGGTATTTATATCCTGCTCGTATCATCCTGCTTGGGTTGCGCAGAGGTTGGACAAGGGAAACCTGTCTGTACCGCCGTGTGCCTGAGTCCTCGTGTCCGTGTCAGTCACCGCGCTGCAGGCGGGGGGAGGGGGCTATCGGCTCCACTTTGAGAAGAAACACGAGGTGCAGAGAGGAGGATACACTGTCCAAGTCACACGGCCAAGTGACACACTGGGGACCCAAACCCAGGACTGCCTTGCTCTTCCAGTCGTGTGCACGAGGTGTTTCTTAGGCATCCAGACGTTCAAATGACAGTCCCCACCCTCTGCCCTCAGCTTTCAGGGTAGTAAGTGTCCCCAATCCCTGAGCTGCCCGGGGAACCCCCGAGGCTCCGTCTCTCTCTCGGGAGTGACGCTCACCCAGAGGTGGCCACTCCCCCAGGTGTCTGCAGAGTGGGGCCTGGGTGACCCCGTGCGGCTTGGACTTGGGAGCTGGAGGAGGCAGCAGGGGAGACCTGGCCTGGTGTCTGCAGGTCCTGGTGGGCTCCGCTGAGGATCTCTCCTCCCCTGCCGGCGCAGCCTGCCCCCGGGGGCACCCAGCGTCTAATGAGGGGCCAGAGGGCCCCCGTGTGCCTAACGGGGAGAGCTGCCTGTCCACGGCCGCCCCCAGCCTCAGTTTAAAGCCTGAAGCCCTCACAGTGACCTCCGAGACCCCTGCCTGCCTCAGCTCTGGCCTCACCTCCTACCAGCCACCCCACACGAGCAGCCACTCGCTTTGCTTGGGGGCTGCAGGCCGGGCCAGGGCCCAGAGAACTGAAGGAAACAGCCTGCCCTTTGCTTCTGTGCGTCTGGATTCCGGAGGACACGGGTTCCTCAGTCTATTTCACACTTCCCCACGAGTCCCCCGCTGGCAAAGGCCCCGCCAGCTGTTGCGACAGGACACACGTCTCCAGCAGGGCTCGGTCTTGCCAAGCCTGCATTAGAGCTACCGGGATTGTACCAGCCCGTGAGCCCCGGGAGGAACAGGCCTTGGGCACAGAGCCAGCAGGACCCAGCTAGGAACATACTGTGCACCCGGCGTGTGGCAGTGAGTTGTTGCCAACTGTGTGCACTGGGAGTGGCACTCTGCTTCCATGGGTGCAGTTCTGTCGCGTTTAAACAGGCCCACGTGGCAAACCAACTGACAATGTTCTGCGGAGCCATCTGAGAGCGGGGACCCTCTCCTTGTCACCACCCGCCCTCCTCCCCCTTTCTGCTCATCACTCTCTCTGAGGGCCGGCAGGGAGTCTGCACTTGGGAGCTCCGACAGGGGACGGGAAGAGCACACCTGCGCTGTGGACGCTCACGGAGCTGTTAAAGCCCAGGTCTGCCGCTTCCTAGCTGTGTGAACTTGGGCAAGTCACTTAACCTCTCTGAGCCTCAGTTTCCTCATCTGTAAACGAGGTGAACAGGACGTGGTGCTGACAGTATTCCTGCTGAATGACTCGGCAGGAAGAAGCAGCGGTTAAGAGCTTGGGCTTTGGAATCCTGGCTCCGTAATCCCCCAGCTGTGCAACCCAGAGCAGGTAACTTCACCTCTCTGGGCCCAATTTTCCTGCTCCTACTGAAAGGAAGGTGAGGGAAGACACCAGAGCAGGAGCTCTCTCAAGGGCTGCCTTAAGGTGAAAATGAAAACCGACGTGAACCCGCGGACCCCGGGGCCTGCCACAGGAGTCAGTAGGGACCCCTGGTCAGCAAACGCCAGTGGGACAAGTGGATCCCTGAGTGGGGTCTCCCAGGAGAACGTTCCTAAGCCACACGACTCCCCACATAACAATTCTATCAAGACCCCAGTAAGGAAATCGGCCTCTTCAGGGTAAGACAAGGTATGGCAAGAAAGTCGCAAGTCCCCACAGATGACAGATCCTTAACGTGTCACACACCAGTCCTGTGACCCCTTCCCACTAGACAGCATCACTTCCCCTTTCCAAGTGCCCCACATCTGTGGCCTCCTGGCGCCAGGGTCTGCCTTCCTTGACCCTGGAGGGTGACAGGGGGCACCGGTGGCCCTCGGGCCTGGGGGCAGTTCCCAGAGGGAGCTGCCAGTTGGGTGTGGTGAGGAACCGGCTGCCCCGGTTCTCGGTTCTCGGCACATCGGCCCCCTGCTGATGTCCCGCTTCCCCTCCCCCTCCACCGTGTTTTTGGGAATGACACGGCCTTATTTGAAAATTCTATGACAGTGGACTCGTTTTGCACAACAGGCTTGAGCAACCAAACCTGCGGGGAGACCTTTGCTGCTGCTGACGGAGCCAGAGCGACTCCTGGGGCTCTTCAGCGTGGCAAATCTGAGCAGGGTCTAGGGCCGGAGCCTCTGCCTCTAACTCACAGTGTGACCCGGAGTGAGCCCCTCCCCCACTGCATCCGTTCCTCATCCCTAACCTGGGCGCTGGATTCTGCCCTCGGCGATGCAGGATGAAGGAACATGCGGGCTCTGGTAGCCTGGTGAGAGCACCTTTTGTCATTGTCTTCTCTCTTCCAAATATAAAGACTACCCCTTGAGTCTCCCCCTCACGGGCTGGGAGAAAACTCTAGAACTCCAGAGACGTCTTAGAAAATCCACTTGACGACCCTGATCAGACCCATTGCAACCCCGCTTCACTAATCCATCACCGTTGGTACTTCCCGACACGGCTGCCTTGTCGAGCACAGGCTGCAAGCACGTCTGGGGACAGATGGCACCTGCCGGGCGTGCTGGAGCACCCTGCCCACTCCTCCAGGGAGGACGAACTGGGATGCGCGGAAGATGCTCCACAGAGGCGTGATCTCGTGGCTCCGTGGGCGTGGAAGGCTGGGCCAAAGGTGTCACAAGCTTCTTACACAACAACCTGCCACAGCAGTTGGCTGTGCCTTTGCCGACAGCTGCACACCAGACACCACGAAACGGGCATATGTTTGTCCACCCACCAGCTCTTCTTTCAGGGAACGGTCCCCCCTACTCCTGTATCAATCATGTTCAGTCCATGAGTTCAGGTGGGCTGAATGTCCCACCCCTTTGCCCCAGATATAGCTAATTAAGGCACTCCGTGTCCTGGGCCACAGTCATGGCCTTGAATGGGCTCATGGCCCACAGTTGGGCCAATCAGAATCTCCCTGGAATTCTGCTGGAGCTACGGGGAAAGAGGTGAGGAGCAAGGTCCTTCCCTAGGACTTTGGCAGGAGCTGGTGAGAAGGATGTTTAGTCTTCAGGCCCTGAATCTAGGGGCCCACCAAGGTCCACAGCTGCTGGGAGCCATCTTCCCACTAGATAGAATGTGCTGGAGAATGACGCCAACAGAATCCGTTCGGCATCATTCAACCTCTGGATCCAGCCATTCCCGAAGCTAGCATCATCCCTGGACTTTATAGTTCACGTAAGTCTTAAGTATCCCTTTTCTGCTTAAGCTAATTTGATGTGGGTTCTGTAATTTGCTAACCAAAGAGTCCTTCCTGACACCTACCATGGTTCTGAGACCTTTAGAGACTCAGACATTTAGCATATTTCAGCACCTCTTACTAAATGCTTTTACTCCATTTTACCATTTAGCTAGTAATTTCTTTAATAGCACAGTACCTATAAGCATGAGCTTTAGTGAAAGAGACCTGGGACCAACAACCAGCCTGGCCCCAAAGTCCACACTCCCGACACTTTGCTTTCAAATAGCAGAAATTTAGGAGCCAGACCCAAGTTCAAACACCAGCTCTAAAACCAGCTGTGTGATCTTGGGCAAATTCCTCAATTTCTGTAGGCCTTGATTTCCTCATCTACAAAATGGAAATAACAATAGGTTCGACCTCTCCTAGAGTTGCAGATCACACGACACCCGCGTGTGAAAGGCTTGGCTCGGGGCCTGACACAGGGCAGGAGCCCAGGCGCAATGGCTGAATCTGAAATGGTGGCTCAGTCTAGGGACAGGTCTGGGAAGAGACAATATGGTAGACTGGGCTAACTGGCGATGAGGGCTATCTCTGCCACATTAATAAAAAAAGAAACAAAGAACAGAGAAAACAGAAGTGGTGTCACAACCATGAGCCCTTCTGGATTCGTCAGACAAGCCAAGTCTGCCTAGATGATCAAACATCCTGTCTGGGCCCCCATCTCTCCTGCAGGCAATCGGGGGAAATAGCTTTTGGTTCTTTACGATCAGTTCCCACTGAGCACCTGCTACTTCCCGGGCGCCGTGGTACAGTCAGGATGAAAGGGAAAGAGGCAAGGCCCCTGCCTGCTGGACATTCCCATTCGTGGGAACGAGAAATACAAGTTCACAGGTCAGCACGAGGCACTGGCTGCTGTGGCGGAGAGAATGACGTGGTCACAGGACCCAGAAGACGGACCCACATTCCCGGCTGGGTGGCGGTAACGAGGCCCAGCACAGCATTGTGCAGGAGCCGGCTAAAGGAAGATGCTACAAAGTCAGACAGAAAGGTGGCCAGACTGTGGCCTCAGGGGAGAGGTCGGGCCATGGAGAGGGGTCCGGTCGGTAGTCCCTGACAGGCAGATGGTTAAAAATCCCATGCTAGAGGGGTCATGACCTGGGACGCTGGCTCCCACAGACCTCGGCCTCAGATCCTGGCTCCATCACGCACTGCGTTTGGGTCCTCTGACAAGTTTATCAGCCTCTCTGAGCCTCAGCTTCCTCATCTGTAAAATGGGCCTAAACACGGTAACTACCGCCACAGGGAGTGCTGTGGAGATTAAATACGGCAATTAATGCCGACCATCACAACTGTTAGTAATATTCCCCTGTAACCGCATTCCCTCCCCGACATAACACAGGTCTACACAGCATGGTCCTTCCTCACGTGCACAACTATTCCATGATACTTCAGGTAGGAAATGCTGAGGAAGGCGTTTCGGGTCTGCATCTGACGCAGTGAGGTCCTCCCCCCGTGCCTCCTGCCCAGCGCAGCTACGGATCCTGGAGGGTACACACGAGGCAGCCACTCGAGGACTCAGGACAGCAAACAGCAGCAGGTGATCTGGGCAGACAACCAGAATCTGGTGTCCTGGCAAACCTGCGGCGAGTTTACCACGTCTTGCTCTCTAGCGCCGCAGCCTGGACTCGAGGCAGCCTGCCCGCAAAAGCAGGCAGGGGGTGGACAGAGAGGACTCCCGGCCACGCCCTCCAGCTCTGGCTCAAGGAGAGGCAAAGGGACCCCGCACGCTCAGAAAGCGTGGGGAGACCTGTTTTTCCTTCTTTTCCCTTTCATTGTCCTTCTCTCGTGCCTCAGCCTGCAGCAGTCCTCAAGCACCTAAATCTCGGAGGGAGCCTGTGGTATCGTGGACAGTGGCTCCCAACGATGTCTACATCCTAATCCCCGGAGCCCATGACTCTGCCACCTGCTATGACAAAGGGACTCTGCAGCTGATTACATTAAAGATTTTGAGGTGGGGGGGGATTTTTCCCAATGTAATCACAGAGTCCAAGTCAGAGCAGTGGATGGAAACGGAGATTGGGAAGAAAGGAAGGGGCCACAACGAGGGAAGCTTCTAGAAGGCAAGGAAACAGACTCCGTCCTAGAGCCTCCAGGAGCAGCCAGCCTTGCCGACACCTTGACTTTAGTTCAGTGAGGCTGATTTTGGACTTCTGGCCTCTAGAACGTCACGAAAATAAATTTGTGTGGTTTTCAGCCACTAAGTTTGTGGTAGTGTGATATGGCAGCAGTAAGAAATTAACACAGGGGCCGGGCGCGGTGGCTCACGCCTGTAATCCTAGCACTCTGGGAGGCCGAGGTGGGCGGATCGTTTGAGCTCAGGAGTTCGAGACCAGCCTGAGCAAGAGCGAGACCCCATCTCTACTAAAAATAGAAAGAAATTATATGGACAGCTAAAAATATATATAGAAAAAATTAGCCGGGCATGGTGGTGCATGCCTGTAGTCCCAGCTACTCGGGAGGCTGAGACAGGAGGATCGCTCGAGCTCAGGAGTTTGAGGTTGCTGTGAGCTAGGCTGACGCCACGGCACTCACTCTAGCCTGGGCAACAGAGTGAGACTCTGTCTCAAAAAAAAAAAAAAAAAAAAAAAAGAAATTAACACAGGGAAAATCTTCCTCTTCAATCAGAAGAGCTGCGGCCCCAAGAGGGTGGGGCAAAGCCACGATGCCTCTTTTTCTTTCTGTCCTCCCTCCACTTGGCCCCGGACACAGGCACAGCCATGGAAAATACGTTGACCTTGACCCAACCTCACACTTTATGCAAAGGTCAACTCGAAATGAATCGCACATCTAAATACAAAGTTACAAAACTTTAAGGAAAAACCTAGGAGAAAAATCTCTGTGACCTGGGTTTAGGCAAAGAGTTCTTAGACATGACACCAAAAGCATGATCCAGAACAGAAAAAATGATAAACTGTATTTCATCAAAATTAAAAAGCTCTGTTATTCAAAAGACAATGCTAAGAAAATGCAAAGAGAATTTGAAGACTGGGAAGAAAATATCTGTAAATTACCTATGCGACCAAGGACCTGTACCCAGCATACATAAAGAACTCTCAAAACTCAATGGTAAAACAATAAACAACCCAATTTTTAAAAATGAGCAAAAAGACTTGGATACTTCTCCAAAGAGGGTATGTGGAAGAAAAACAAGCACGTGAAAAGTCAGTGTCATCAGTCACTAGGGACACGCAAGTTAAGACCATGATGAGATACCATCACACGTCATTTTGAATGGCTACAATAAAAAGTCCTGATGATACCAAACGCAGGGTGCAGAACAACTGGACTTGTCACGCATTGACGGTGGGAATGCCCAGTGGTACGGTCACTCTGGAAGACAGCGAGGCAGTTTCTTACCTTTCCTATACGGTCCAGCCACCCCACTTAGGTATTTATCCCAGAGAAATAAACACTTTTGTTCCCGTATTCAGTGGTCCTGTCGGCTCTATGCAAAATTGCCAACTGGAAACACCACAAGTATCTTTTACAAATGGATAAACAGTGTACGTTCAGAAAATGGAATACCATGCAGCAATAAAAAGGAACAAACTGCCAGTACACCAACAACTGGGACGACTCAGAGGAACTGTGCTGAGTGAAAGAAGAGGTGACTTTCCGTAGGGTTCCATTCTACATGACATTCTTGAAAAGACAAGACTGTAGGGATGGACAAAGGACTTGGGGCTGGAGGAGGGTCAGGCTACAGAGGGACAGCACGAGGAAGCTTTCCCAGGTGATGGGACTTTTCTGTATCTTGACTGTGATGCTAGTTACTCAACTACACACGGATTAACATTCACAGAAGTGAGCAACAGCAGCAAAGTCAATTTTACTGTATGTTAATTAAAAAACTTATGTCTCGGTCAAGGCCAGCAGGATCTGATCCATATATTAAAGGTACTAACTTGGCTCCATCCCCAAATACAAGAGGATGACCCCTCCCGGCCCCCCATTGTTGGTTTGTGGACAGTCTGGGCTCTACCCACTGGTCCACCTCCCACCTTCCCCCGCCACCTGCAGTACCATTTGCCTTAGAATTTCACCGCTGTGCCGCGTGCCCATGGACACCCCCTCTCCTTCGACCTAGAACAAGCGAACAATCTGTGGTAGCTGCACAAATGGCTCCCCTCACTCACCCCTCTCTGTGCCATCCTTTGCCAGGTGACTCGGCGGTGCCCTCTGCTCTGAGTCTGGCTTCTGCCGTGTGAATCGCCTTGGCAATGGAACGTTACCAATGGGACATAGTGGGAACGTGCCTTTGTGAGTGGGCTTGCCCTGATGCTGCTCCCTGCCATATATACCCAGGCCAGCCCGCTGGTCCCGGGAGGAGGAGGATGAGAGACCCGTGGAGTACTGCCCGGTTCCCAGTCAAGGCCACCCTGCGGCAGCAGCCAGCCGGCCGATCCCCAGACGTGAGCTGGGCCTCCAAGCCCATCGGCGGATGACGAGCAGTATGTTTTCAGTATCATGGGCCACCGAAGTGTTGCACGTGCCTGCTCCACAGCATCAACGTGGCAGTAAATAACCGATAACCAAGTAAGGTAACCGTGCTCGGGAATCACTCCTAGACATCGTTTAAAAAGTGCTGGAGGAAATGCAGAAAGCTGTGAAATTGCTTGACCCACTGAGAAGGAAGCTCTCACCAAGATCGATGACACGCTGGCAGGACAAGACAATTTGGTCTGCAAAGGGCAGCCAGCTTCTTGTGTTGTGGCCGTCCCTCTCTGATATTAGGGGTATTTCATTATTTTTTTTATGCACCCCAAATCAGATGGAGGTTATTGTGCCCAAAATATCTAATCTGCTTCCCTTTCTCCAAACTAAATGTTCAGATGCTCCAATGTTTAAAAATAAAAGACAGGAAGTAGGGCAAGGAATTGTAATAATATCTAAGCTGCCAGCTCAGATCATTTTGGGACTGAAGTGAGAGTCTGAACAAAGCAGTAAGACATGCAGTTAGAACAGCTTCCCTGCGAGACGCTCCTAGTAGGTGACGTTTCTTTTGTTCCTACCAGCAAGCCTGCGAGGTCTTTGCCATCAGCCCCATTTGACAGATGGGGCTACTGAGGCAGAGCGAGGTAAAGGTCAAGGCTGCTAAGCGGTAGAGCTGGAATTTGAACCCAGGTCTGTTTGACTCAAAGTCTTGCTCTTTCTGTTATGTACCAAGCCGCTGTTTGAATCCTTCAAGAAATCAATAACAAAGCTTGGGCTTATCTAGCGTACTGCACTCCAACCTGCCGCCATGCTGATGAGTTTACTGAGGTGAGAGAAGGTCCGCTCTGTGGGGGAACATGACACTCGGCAGGCGGGTGTCTGGGCTTGGCCATGGGGATGCATCTTCATGCTAACGAGATCCCCGTGCCTCAGCTGCGCAGACAAACTTGACCAGTGTCTGGGAAGACAGGGAGAGACCACGGCTGGAGCTAATGGAGAAATCTCTACCGTCCCTTACACATCCCCAGTGAACGTGCGTGCTGTGTGCTCCTCCCGCCCCCACGCCCCGAGTCCCTCATAACGCCAGGCTCTCCCCTGGTCCTAAGGAACCCAGGAATTAGACGAGCACGCTCCCGCTAACGACAAAAGTCATCACCATTGTTACCGCCTGGGGTTAAGTGCTTCCACCTCCTGAGGTGGGGCCTACTATCAGCCCCATTTCACAGACGAGGAAATTGAGGCACAACGCCCTTACAGGCTTACTCCAAGACCAGCGAGATGGTAAGTGGCACGGCCTCGAGTCCAGCCCAGGCCTGCATCCCTGTGGCCCTTTCTCTTCCCAGTGAGGCCGTTCTGCCTGTGCCTTTAACGTGAAAGCCACAAAATAGGCCTCACCCCGGCCCTGACGGCACAGCTCACCGCCTACTACATTGGTACCGTCTCAACCTGGCTTCCCAGCTCAAAGGACAGCACGTCTGGGCCAAAGCTGGGCTTGTGTTCACCCTTCTTTCTGGTCCAGTTAAAACCTCCTGGGCAGGCCAGGCGCAGTGGCTCATGCCTGATCCCAGCATTCTGGGAGGCCGAGGCGGGAGCATCATTTGAGCCCAGGAGTTCAGCACCAGCCTGGGCAAGACAGCGAGACCTGTCTCTATAAAAAAATGTTTTTTCAAATTAGCTATGCATGGTGGTGCACGCCTGCAGTCCCAGTTACTCGGGAGGCTAAGGCTGGAGGATCACTTGAGCCCAGGAGTTCAAGGTTACAGTGAGCCATGATAGTGCCGCTGCATTCCAGCCTGGGGGACAGAGCAAGACCCCTTCTCAAAAAGAAAAGAACCAACCAAACATCCCGGGCACATTAGATGCATGGGGACAAGACGGGACTGTCTCGTGAGCAAAGCAGTTAGGAATGGGATGGGTCAGAGTGGGAGCTGAACAGCTACCGAAGACCCCTGTTCTCAGCTGGGTCAAAGCTCTCAGAAGTCCCTTAACCCTCCCCCGCCCCATTTTCTAGCTTTTTCTGCAACATTTATTTCGGAAGATAACCCCAAAGAGGGGAAGACGGGTAGGACGTTGGACAGCATCAACAGCAGCCGCCCCCATGGCAGATCTGTGCCCTGAGAGGCTGCCAGGGGCGGGGTTTACACCAGTGGCTGCAGCCTACTCTCAGGGGACCTCCAGAGGAGAGGCAGTGTCCCAAGATGAGTGTGACAAAGCCCAGGCTTCACTTCTTAGGGACACAGAGGACCCACAAGTAAAATGCGGTACTTAGAAATCGCCAGTCCCGAGGGCATCTAGGAGTGCTCTGTCTCGTGCTTCACTTTTGTGTGATAGTGACAAACAGCAGAGACTCTGGGATCATGAGAACTCAGCTCACATCCCCGCTGTGAGACTACGGGCTGGTCACTGAGCTCTTCGAGGCTGTTTCCTTATCTGACAAAAAGGGAACGATGATACCAACCTCAAAGGGGAGACGTGGGAACGTAATAAAAGCAAAGCTCCCAGCCCAACACCTGGCACTTCACAGGTGCTTAACAGACTTTGGTTTCTTCTCCCTCTTTCCTGACCAGAGCGCCCCAGGGGTTTGCAGCTGGTTACGCAAGATCCAATGAGCCAGCTTCTCAGGCTGCATCAGGGTTTCCCTACCTTGGTGCCACCAACGTTTTGGGCCAGATCGTTCTCTGCTGTGGGGGAGGGGCTGTCCCGTGCACTGAGGGAGGTTCAGAGACAGCCCTGGCCTCCATGCACCAGCTTCAACGAGCACTGTCCCCCAGTTCTGACAGCCAAAAATGTCTCCATTCACTGCCAACTGTCCGTTCCTGGCATGGGGAATCAGGCAAAACTTCCCCCAGTTAAACAGCACAGGATCAGAGGTGCCAGGAAGCCCGCCGGGGTGTAGCAGGGCAGGGGCAGCGAGCGAGAGGGGACAGGCAGCCCCAGTGAGGACATAACCACAGGCCCTACGGCAGCCGCTCCCGCTCCGCACGGAACCCCTTCAGGTACTTTACCCACCAGCAGAGTTAGTTTCCTGAAGTTAACAGGTGAGAATACCAGGCTTCCTTCCCGCCCTGATAACCCGCGACCGATTCCCCTGAATAGACACAACTAGGGCCCACTTTCCTTGGTGAGGTGCTAAAAAAAAAGGCTGTGTTCTTTTTGCAGGTCACCAAGCTCTGCCGCTGGCAACACAAAGAGGACAAGAAGCAAACGAACTGCAGTACAGAAGACGCGGGAAACTCGGGCAGTCACTCTGCCCGGAAGGGCAGGACATCTGGCTGGTCAAAGAGGCCCTGCTTGGGAACAGGCACCTTCCACACAGAGGAAGGGGCAGGCCGTGTGCGGGTGCAGAGAAGGCGTCTCTTGCCTGGGCGTTGTTCCAACGAACCCGTTTCTCAGGGGCCCAGGCTCTGCAGGGGCCACTCCGTCCCGAGGCGCGGTGCTGGAGCTGGCCTGGTCGACCCCTGTCCTCGTGCTGCCAGGGTCGAGGGCCTCCCGCCCTGCCTCGCTCACCTGTCAGGAAGACACGTGCACTGCAGACCTCTTTGCCCTGAAGGCTTTAGACGTGCAGTGGGCCACGTGCCACCATGGATGTTTTGTTTGGCCCACAAACAAATCAGTTCCCAACGTATTTAAACCTTGGATTTTATATCAAGATGTGGAGTTCTGCCATCTCTTGAAAAGTTCAAAGACTTTTTTCTGGCAACCTGTGGTTCCACACAGCAAGAGTCAACGGGGTGAGCAGCGGGGCCTTGAGACGGGCCCACGAGCACCACTCCACACCCTTCCGGTTGTCACCTCAGTGCCTTATTCACTTACGTGACCTGCCTGGACCCTACAGCCACCTGGGTTCGCCCCCAGCTGACAGAGGCAAATTTGGAGTGTTTGCTCTGTCGCTGCGGACAGGAGCCGGCGCCCATAAACGCGGTGCTGGGAGATGGCAGGAGCGGGTGGGGCCTCCCACGGGCAGACGTGCTCCAATCAGGGCTGTCGGTCCCCGTGGGGCGGTGCCTCCTTCCCATAGATAATACGCCTGGTTAATAGCGATGACGGTAAGACAGCAAGGGACAGTGACAAACGGTTACAGCGGCAGAACGGGGCTTCCCCCCTAACTCGTACAGGTCTGTCCGTGGTCACTTTGTGCTGGGGCAACATCAGTGATTCGCCTCTGTGGCGTCCAAATACGCATCAACACAGCAGCAAAGGGGCCAAAGACTCCACAGGCTCAAATGTCCCCTGTGTGATCTATGTCACCCCAGGACCCAAACGGCCACAGGCACTGGCCTCACCAACAGCCACCGGCGCCGACTTTCCAGGCAGAAGCTACATACTATGCAAAGTGCTCTGCATCAGAATAAACTGCCCTGTTTTGCAAAACAGTCCCCAGGCCTCACACAGCTGCCAGTTCCAGAATCCGATTTGTTTAGAAAGAGGCCCTGCCCGGCAAAGCCGGCTGCGTTTCTAAGCAGAACCGTTCAGACGACCCTGTCCCCACTGGAGGTGTGACTCGGGCTGGGGCTTGCAAAGGTGCCACCGCTTCCCCTTTGCTGCCCTCGATGACTTTGTCGCGGCACTCTCCCCACTGACGAGGGTGACAGGGATGCCACCACAGCCGTGCTGTGCCACCTGCTCCAGCTTGGCAGTGGCAGAGGACAGCTTGGTATTCCCAATGCTCTGGGACTAGGTGTTAATTCTGCAGCTCCTCACGCAGAGGAAGGCTTCTCTGGGAAACACCTGCTCCCTGGAAAGGCTGACCTGCCTGTCTCTGGCTCTCCGGCCTCCCTCTCCCCGTGCCTTGCTGCTCCTGGCCCCGCCCACGTCCCCAAGCTTCCATCCTTGACCGTCACCTCTTCTAGCTCCCCCCTCTCCTTGGGCGCCCTCCCCACCTCCGTAACCTCTGTGCTTCCGTAATCATATCCCAGAGAGTGTTTCCAGACTCCTGAAAGAGGTGACTCTTCGGGATTTCAGATGGCCAGGTCAAATTCCTGGGAGTTCTCGGGAATCCTCCAAACCATAAGCTATTCGTAACCTATTACTGGCATTCTTCATGCTCGTTATCATAGAAACCTAAGACGATTTGCTTAGTAAGTAACAAACATGAAGTTGGGTGGTATTTGCAAAGCCCTGCGGCCTGCAGTGAATATTCACGCGCTGGGAAACACCGGCACGCTGGTGGGCGCTGCCAGAACGAGGCCAGGTGCGAGACTCCCCGCGAGGCTCTCAGCTCCGCGCAGAGCCGTGTCCCCACTGCCGGCTTAAGGGCTCGTTGTTCTTCCCAAACTCAGTTCTTGGAATGCCACTCACACGAAGTGTACCATTCACATAAGTATATTAATATTAGTATTTATTTATTTGCCAGAATGACTCAGTGTTTGCAGCAGAGCCACGAACACACTCTTGCAACACGGCGTCGGCTCCGAGCGGCGCTGACTAACGCGATCGTGACCCACTCACTTCTCTCCCACGTGCCTGCCTGGTTCCCGCCAACACTGACCGGGGCCTCCAGCTCCCCGCGCCGCTGCTTCCTGCTTTTGCCTGGTTGGCGTGGACTCCTTCAAACAGGGAACACCTTACTTTTTGCGGAAGAATGATGATATTTTTCCCCTGAATTCTTGACTGATTTTTCTTGAGATTTGAGATTCAGAAAAACACACATTTCCTGAGAAACACGAGGAAGGAAGTGCCACCTGAAGCCAGCTCCGAGGATGAAGTCCTAGGAGGCGTTTGCAACTGTCCCCCTGGCTCTGGGCCCGCCTTCAGGACCACACAGAGACCAGTGTCCGCACTCGACGTCCCCCCCACCTCGATTCCCCCCAAACGAGCTTCCTCCCAAACGAGTCCTCGTGACCCTCCCTCACCCAGATACTCGGTCCCGAGAATTCGGCATCATCTCCTGGTGCTCCCTTCCATCGCCCCACCGGCTGCCTAGCCGTTTGCTCGACTGTCACCCACTCCTCGTCCCCAAAGGGTGGCAATGCTGACCCTACCGCCTCGCTTTGAGGAGCCAATGGTGCTGCACACCTGGCTCTGAGCAGGGCCCCCCGCCTCCCCACTCGGCAGGGTCATCTGCACCCATGTCCCCCGCTTCCTCCCGGCTGTCTGGTTCGGGCCTCCCTGCCTTTTTTCTGGGCCATTATGAAGGCACCCTACCCGGTCTCCCCACCAATCCACCGTCCGCCCAGTGCCCGCGCCATCTTCCAACAGCGCAGCCCTGAGCTCAAATGCCTGTAAGGGCTCCCATGCCCAAAGACCTCCACCCTGGGTCCCTGCCTCGCATCCCCGTGCACCCTGAGCATGGGGGCAAGTCCCCTGTTCTCTGGCCACAGTGGATGGCGTGGGGCTCCCTGCATTTTGCAGCTGTTCTGCACACCTGGAAAGAACGGCTAACCCTTTTGTCCCGGTCAAAAGCCTGCATATCGGATTGGTTTAAGAGGGTGGGGTCTAGTGATGTCTTCCAATATTAAAAACACACATGCCCTCTGAGATAGAACAGCTTCTAGAAATCAATCCTATAGACTTACCTGTAGAACTGTGTATCTACTGAGATCTGCCAAGCTACACTGTTTGAAGGAGAAAAATTTGGAAACCTCTCACATGTTCAAGCAGAGCAATGGTGAAATAAATTATGAAACAGCCATTGCAGTAGATGCCACGTGCCTTTCAAAAGGAGTGTACCAGCTTTATCAAATAAAAAAAAAACAAATTACAGAAGAGTAGGTAGCGTTTGTATTTAACGTACATAAGTATTCACGATTCCTGCAAAGTCACCTAAGAAAGCTGATGGTGACTATGGGGGAGGGCGGGTATGCACGGCGGATGTGCTGTTTGCTTCCGCATCTGATATCTCTCTGCGGTGTTGGGGTTTTTTTGTCTCCCATAATGTCCACTCTGCAGACTCTCCTTCCCCCAAGCTCCCTTTCTCCTGGAAGAAACAGTGACATATACACAGCGCTCACTACATGTGGGGAGCTGTTCTGAAAGCTTGATGCATATGGCCACTCCACCTCGTGGATGCTACTGTTATCCCCATTGTACAGAGGAAGATACTGAGGCCCAGGAGGACTTAAGTGATTTGCTTTAGGTCACACAGCCAGGCAGAGGCAGAGGTGGGATCCACACCCTGCAGCCTGACACACGGCCAGGCACTCGAGGGAGGGAGGAGGGAGGGCAGGCTGTCCCAGGATGACATCTCACTCAGCTGTGTAACACCCTACCAACTTCCCCGTTCAGCCCAGCGGCCTAGCAAACGTCGGCAGGGGTTGCCTACTGCCTCACACCACACTGTGAGCAGCCTGGGGTGTCTCTGCATCTGCCCAGCTTGGCAGGGCGCCAGCATGGGAGAGAAGCTGACAACCCCTCTTCGGTGACATCCATCCAGTCGCTCTGCACCCAGCCTCCTCGTCACCCCGTCAAGCCACCTCCTCCTGCCCGGGCCTGACAACAGCCTCCTGGCTTGTCCCTTTCCAATTCCACTCTCTGCACCACAGCCACAGTGAGGTTTGCAAACATAAACCGAGTCACGTCACACCCTGCTCCAAACCCTCCAACGGCTTCCCCTCCCACCCAGGATGAAGTCACTGCCGTGGCCTCCAAGGTCCTACCTGAGCCGGCCCCGGGTACCTCACCACCCTCTCTGGCCACGCTGGCCTTCTCGGACACGCCCACCTGCCTGCCCCAGGGCCTCTGCACGGACTGCTCCCCCACCCGAACACCTTCCCCCAGAAACAGCCAGGCCAGGCGGCCGGAAGTGATGAAGTGGCACCCTGCATGCTATCTCTGCAGGCCCTAGGGCAGAGGGTCCCCAGAGGAGGGGCCTTCAGGTAATGAGCTTCCGAGGAATGAGGCTTTTTTCTGCAGGACAGGCCTGGCCCCAGGGGGGACTGCTGCCACCTGGGCCCACACTGACCTCTCTGCCCTGGAAAGGCGGCGCTCAGCTGCTTCCCCGGTACCCAGTGCAGGCCCCAAATCACTTTATCTAGATGGAGGGGTGGGGAACGAGGGAGGGAGAGACTGACTTTCAGAATAATTCATGTTATAAAACAGTTACTGTTTCCTGAGCACCTACTATGTACTAACTAGTTCCCATATCTCAGGGCAGCACAGTGGATTCTTGCTTCTGCCTGCAACTTTCTTTTCGAGTGACCTTAGGCAAAGATCCTGAGACTCTAATTTTTCACCTGTAAAGATGGATGGATGGATGGATGGATGGGTGAAGAGACAGAAAGCAGTGTCTATGAGGTTTCTGTAAGGACTGTCTCCTCCTCCTCTTCCCCAGGACGCGCTGTCATTGACAGCAGAGGACATACAGAAGGACATGCATGCTAAGCACACGTACACAGATTATCTTATTTAATACCCCAGCAAATCAGTAAGGTCAGTACTTCTCTTCCCATTTCATATGGACACTAGGACTCAGAGAGGCTGAGCCCTTGCCCAAGGTCACTCTCCTCCTTAGCGACAGAGCTGGGGACCATCACTGACTCCAAAATCTCCGTGCTTTCCATTTGGCTACCAGGGGGCTCAAACTCCCCTGCCTTGGAGGGCCAGGTAGCTGATGGCAATCAGTGAAGCAGGCCAAGGAGAAATGCAAGAGGAAGGAGTTGGAAAGGTGCCCCCTAGGACATTTCACTTCAAAACGTGGTCCACACCTAACCAGTCTGCCTGCATGTTGGAGACTTCCTGAATGGCACCTGCACTCCTTTCTGGCAACCGGGCAATGCTGAGCACTCTAGAGCCTGCAAGGTTCTGGCCAGTCCGCAAAAGCAAAGTGAGTCAAAAGTTCCTCGGGAGGGACTGTGTGCTTCCTGTTAGCAGCAACCTGCAAAGCCAAAGGTGTCAGCTTAGGTTCAAGTGGTCCCTGGCAGGACACAGGTCGGGGCATGTCATCCCTGAGCTAAACTTAACCTGCTCACTGGGAGAACATGGCCGCTCATATTTCAGGAAAAAAAAAAGCATTTGACAACTTTAAGAGTAAATGCGGCAGGATATGGGGGCGGGTGGGAAACACAGACCACGTTTGCTGCTGAAAATCCAGCTGGGAATTTGTGCCGTGACCCACATCACTCTGCCGCCTTCCGCACCCCTGACTTTCTCCCTCCCCTCAAGGAGCGGCAGAACATATTTCCCAAGAATAAATTACTCTGCAGAAAAACATTTTAATAATGTGCTAAACGACAGCACAGCAAATCATTGAAGCTGTCACCGATGTGAGGTTCTAGTTCTGCAGAGCGAATTCTTAGAGTCCAAGGCTCCTTTCGTTAACAGCACGTGACACTTCCCTCGGTGTCTGCTACCATCTGCAACGTGTCACATCTCTGTGACCCCTTTCCACCAAATGCCAGAGGATACAAGCAATGTGGGGCTCCGAAAACAGGGTGCTGGGGGGGCTGGCATTCACCTGTTCCCTGTTTGGGGGGCAGGCTCTGGTCTCCACCTGGGCCGCGCTGATACACAGAGTTCAAAGTAGAAAAGAAACGCCCCACTTCCCACCGGCCTACTTTCCAATTCAGAGCTGCTGCTGGCGTTAGCAAAGGCGGCAAGGGGACACAGAGAGACTGGGAGAGAAAAATTCAACCTGCTGATTCTTCGGCTCTCTCAGATGTGCAGATGGCAGAGTACTTAGAAGTCATTATGCCCCTTGCAGAACACAGTGAAATATGGACACCAAGTGGAAAAGCGTGTACAAAAGCAGATGATGTCTAATACTGAAGTTTGGGTTGCACAAGCCCAAAAGTTTTAAGGCAAAACACAAGGAAAAACAGAAGCAAATTCCACCCACTAGCTTTTATCTTTCCTGCCCACCTTCCCGCCCCTCAAATCGGAACGCGACCACTGGTACTGAAGTTTAACAGCAGACGAGCCCTAGAACACACAGACAGGAGCACAGCGTGCAAGCCAAACACACCCTGGGTAACACGAGTGTCCTCAAATCCAAAACCGAACTACAGGGGCCATGAGAGCAGCGGATGAGAGCCAGGACTGCAAACTCCAGCGTCCACTGCACAACCAGGCAGCGATGTGAGCAGGTCATCACCTGAGCATATGAGACAACCAGCCACAGAGCGGTGACTTGTGGCAGGGGAAGATGGCTCAGTGTCCAGGAGACAACAGGATGGGGGCTTGGTGGACACAGGGGCACCCAACTGCAGTAGAGTGTGACCAATTCTTCTGATTTTTTAAAAGAAGCTTGACATTTGGACTTCTTCTCTGACACCTTCAAATTTTTTTATGTTGGCAAGTACTTCAATTAAGAAAAACAAACAACGAACAAAACCCCACTGTACTGGGCAAATAAAACAAGTCAGGGATCGGGCTCGATCCACAGGCTTCGGGTTTGCTACCTGTGTGTGCCCCAAAACACGGGCTATGGCACCAACAGCCCAGGCTCCCCGTGTGCTGGGTGGGAGACCCTGCGATCAGCCAGGTAACCTCTCCGAGCCTTGCTTTCCTCATCAGTATGATGAAACATTATATTTATGTAGTTAAACTATCATTACAAAGTATTATGAAACCTTGCAAAATTGTCACTTTTAATGGCAACTTTGCAAGATTCTACCTAATAAAGCGGAGATACGGGCCCACCTAAGAGGCTCTCAGGAAGATGAGAGGAGATGAAGTGGCTGGAACACGAGGCCAGCCCCCACAGCAGGTGCCCAGCACACGGGCACTCTCCTTAGAGAACACGTCCGTCCACTCATGTGCAGTGACTAAAATGGACCTTTAGAATCTCAAATCAGCATTTCAAAGACCCAAGGAACATCTGTCAAGACTTATAAGAATAATTATATTTGGGGGGATTATTTCCGTAGCCAAGACATTTTTGCTTTGTTTTGTTTTTTAATCAGAAATCTCTTAGGCTAAGCTCTCTAGCCGAGACTCCAGTCTCGCTGGTTTCTGTGGGGACACAGCGAGGCTGCGACCACGTGGAGGTCCAGCAGCACGGGCAAACCTGTCTGCAGCTCACCTTCCATTACCCCTAAATGAAACAATCCGCAGACTCTAAGCCGTAACCCCATCTTGCTCAAAAGAGCAAAAGAACAGAGCATTTCAACTGGGATCTAGACCAATGTGTAGTCAATTCTGGTGTCGATACTGTGTTATTCGCCACCATCTCCTACCAAATTTTTTTTTGTTTTTTAAGGCCCATAAATTGAACCTTGCATTCTCTGAGCTAATTAGGCACAAAAGGTTTCGCTCTCCACACTGATTAGCGGCAACCAGTGCAGCTGAGATGGCACGACACGCCCTAATCCTCGCACTGACGTGCAGTGTTTACAGTTCGGCAGACTCGTGTTCGGCAGACACCCGACCGGAGATGCCGGGCTGCCGGGGCCAGGCAGGAGGGTCGCCGACTCGTCTGCGTGGGCAGCGCCGCCTCCTCAGAGTCTCAGCATCAGCCACCAACTCACTAACTCCGCCTTCACTGGGCATTTGGCCAAAACGCACACGACTCAGTGAGTGGCCGATTCCCGGGATGCAGCACGGGCCAGGGGGCTACAAGAACGAGAGCTCCTCTCGGGAACCGCTGAGGCCGTTTCAAAACACTCAGATCAAGGCTCTGGCACCACACACGACTGGGCAGAAGGAAAAGACAGCGTTCCAGAGAGTGTCTCCTGTTCAGGGAAAAAGGGCATCTTTTATCACAGGCAGCACAACACGATGATGTCGTCTCACGAAAGTCCTGAAACAATTAGAAAAACCTGAGCAGCCATCTTGGCTACAATTTCAAGGACGAAGCAAGGAATGAGGCCGCCGCCCATGTCTGTCCGGCTGGAAGTTCAGCCTGGACGTGCTGAGCGCAACCCCACAGGGGAAGCAGAAATAAGCCCCGGTTTTGAGTTACGGCATCACCACTGGAACGAAACACAGCCCCCAAACCTGCCCTGTGCCATTTTAAAGAGTGACAGTGATGGGAAACATTATTTTTTTTATCCCAAATAAATCACACGGACCCAGACCAGGGCTTCCCAAATGAGGAATCCCAGCCCATTTTTGAGAAATCTCACAGGTTTCCTCTACAGAGTTTCATATTTTGTGTCTCTGATGACAATATTTTAGAAATAGCATAGTTACATCACGTATCATCTGAAGACTCTATAAAAACCAAGTAGTGCTGTGTCACTTTGGTTCTGCTAATTCCAAAGATTTAAATGTGTCTCTGGCTGAGAAGAGACTAGAACAGAGTGGACTAACCAGTGATGAGGCAGTGACACCAAAGTGGCAGCCACCAGCCCCACCACGGTTTCCCAGCAATGGGACCAGAGAACAGCGGGGTGGGCGGAGTCCGCACGCAGGCACTGGCATGGCACATGGCAAAAGAAGGCACCAACCACCATCGTGAGTAAAGATGTGGTTTCAGAAAAACAACAGCATCCGTAACTGACAATTTTGAACTGTAATGATTTTGTAAGTGCGTAACGTATAAATGTCTTTAAATATTTTTTACTTTTAGAAGAGATACAAAGGCAATGAAGTTAGACCTAGTTTTAAGTTTGTTCCTACTTCAGTAATATTAATACCAAAATAATTTCAGTCCACACTGGTGGGAGTCTGTGAGAATTTTTCCTTGACTTCACTGCCCAAGTGTGAGGAACACGGACACAGATCATTCTAGCTTCGGAACACCTGTGAGCTGTACAGCAAATGAACCTCTCCTTTGATAATAGAGTATGAAAGTACAGAAGCGCATGAGCCCGCAATTTACTCACGAACCTCTAATCAGCCATGCTCATTTGCAGACCTGCTCTCTCGTGAGCCTTGAGAAACTCAGAGTGCTGAGACCGAGCCTCCATTTCGGCCCCCTAGTAGCTCCTGGCGCACACCTGGGGCCCCTGGGGTCCAGGGCACGTCGAGAGCCGCTTTGGTCCCCGAACTTCCAAAGCGATAAAGAAAGCCGCAGTGGGCGGCCCAGCGGAGCACGGCCCGAGGGTACTCACACAAAGAAGGGCATCAGCTGGATCAGAGTCTCTTTCTTGGGGCTGGCCGCGAACTCGGGGACCATCTGGATGACTTTGTTCATGATGCTGCGCAGGTAATTCTGGAGCTGCTTTCTTCGTTCCTCTACGAACTTGGCATCCTGAGAAAACAGACAAAACATCTACGCTCAGGTGTGCTCTCCTCACCTGTTCAGAAACGACCCCGCAGCATATGCAGTAACCACGCACCACCGCCCAGAGAGCCGACGTTGTACGGAGCGATGGCCACGTGCGAATGGTCTCCAGGGCTTGACACGTAGCATCACGTTCAGTAACAAGACAGATGCTCGTGATGCTGTTGTTATTAAGTGGGGGGAAAGCAGGTCCAAAAACGACGACACACAGTGTGTTCCTACGCAAGCATGGCAGTTATTTCTGGGGCACCTACAGCGTGGTGTCAGGGGCCAGGGACATAACAATGAACACAAACTGTCACTGCTGTGGCCCTCGTGGAGATCACCGGCCAGCGAGGGAGACGCAGATACATCCAGTGACCACACAGGTCAGTGTGTAAACATGAAACATACTAGATGCCACCCTCCAGAGCATGTGCTTAATTTTGGCTTCACAGGAATGTCCCAAAACATGAACTAGTTGCTACTGGTTAAGAAAGACATTTTATTAATAAACAATTTCCACCTGGCACCCCAGGGCCACACGAGGCTGGGGCTGCACAGGGTGGCCCCAGAGGGGAGGCAAGGGCGCCCAGCTCTGGGCAGTCTCCACTCGGTGCTCCGGGGCTGCTCGGTGCTCCGGGCCCTCCTCCCCCATCCCCTGACCCCACCCCACCCAGGTCTTCCTGGCCTTTGTGGGCAGAAGCCACCTCACAGACATGCAGCCTGAGCCACCACAGAGGGTCTGCGCTTGGACTGTGTGATAACCTGCTGTCCCCACCTTAACATTCTTAGTAATTTTGGAGCAAGGGGTCCCAGCAAACTCTACAGCCGGTCCTGCTCGCACGCCTCCACGCTTGCGACAAAGACACCCTGGGCAGCGTGGCGGCCGGGAAGGGCTCTCCCTGGGAAGGTGACGGTCCTTCTGGACCGAAGGCCAAGCGTTTCAGGAGAAATGAAGAGCAGAGAGGGCAGTGGAGGAGCAGGGTCATCTCAACCCCATAGGGACACGAGAGAAATGTGCTCTGATGAATCACATGTAATAAATGAAGAAACTGCGGCCTAGAGCAGCGCTGGGCGCCTTGTCCAGGAGGCCCCACAGATCACGTGGGGCTCTCGTCTCTGCTGCCCCTGCGCCGGCACAGAGCTGGCCCAAGGCAGGGGCTCAGCCACAATCTGTCAGCACCCAGGAAACCCACCCAGTGCCTGCCCTGGTCCCTGAAGAAGAGTTCCCACAAAGCCCTGCCGAGGCCCGGGGTGTGGAAGGAAGATTCTTTCTTAACTGGTGCCTCTAAGCCACGGCTGACAGATTCAGCAAATGAAAATACAGGACGTCTCGTGAAATCTTAACTTAACATAAACATTGAATGATTTTCTAGCAAAAAGTATGTCTCACACAAACAAAACCTCTCCATGCAGTATTTGGGACACACTTATTGCTAGTTTATCTGAAATTCACATTTCACTGGGCATCCTGCGTTTTCTCTGGCAAGCCTCCTCTGAGCACCAGGTAGGCGGAGAAAGAGCCACAGAGCACCTGCTGCCAGCAGGGACTCCTGGGGTCACTCCAAAGTCACAGCGAGGTCTTCTTGTCCAGAGCCCCACCCAGGGAGCTGCCTCAGCAGGGCACCTTCCTCCAGAGGGATGGTGGCACCCAAACACTGCCGAGGCCACTCCAACGCCACGTGGTCCCAGGCCAGTGGCTAGAGTCCCACGCAGCCCGCTGGGAGGCAGGCTGTGTGGGAACAAGTGAAAGCAAGCCAGGGGAGCCGAGGGTCCTGCAGCCGCTCCGGCTCTGCTCCCCCAGTCTCAATGCCAGTTCTGCTCCTTGATCTCCACGTTTTAAGCCATCGTGAAGCAATTAGACACTCTTCCTTGAGAAGGTGGTTAATATGCTAGGTTAGTGCCGAACAGAGCTAATCAAACCTAGTTCCAATCTGCACGAGAAACCCTCAAGGACAGCTTGAGAGGCTCTGCTGCAGGAAGACAAGAAAGGAGCTAATCAGCCCTGGGAGAACTTGCGAAGATTTTTCTGTTTTTGGAAGGGGGATGTTCAAACACTCTAAAGCAACAAGGAGACAGCGGAGATGGTCCCTCGAGCTGTACGTGGGGCAGGGCTGAGCTACAGAGCCCAAGGAAGGTGAGGGCCCCCCAAAACGAAGGCTAGCGGATTGCACCTGTGAGTCCTTCCACCCATCCCTGCTTGGCTAGCGCCTCCTCTTGCCCACGTCCCTGAGGCAACTTGGCAGAGATGGGTTATTACCTGCAGGAACCCCAAATCCTTTCCAAGCGCTCGTTCCTCACAATAGCTGGTCCCTGGACACCTAACCCTGGTCCTGCTCTATGAAAATCCAATGTGGCAGCAACCTCGACTTGGCGTCCCAGCAATTTCTACCTGAGTTACTCAGAACAAGCAACGACGCTCGTCAGGTCTCCGCTTATGTTCTGTGCTCAGAGCTTCCCTGGCGCTGCATCCTCACGGCACCTGCCAGGCTGGAGACTGGCGAGGAACCTGCCCAAGGGCGTAAGACTAGGAGACAGCTGGGCACGGTCCCAGGTCTTCAACCAGTGAGTGACTACAGCCCCCTCTGCACGGACAACAGGCTTCAACCTTCACAGCTGCCTCCAGCCCAGGCCCTCCCCAGCCGGCTTCGGTTCAGCCTTCCCACGGCCGCGTCGGTGTGGCATGAGCCATTTTCTGTGTGAAGAGAAGGATGCCTGTCCCCCAGGTGCTGGGGGGGGGGCTGCCCCCCATCCTCTGCCCAGACACTGTTTCCCTCAGGTCTCATTCCGCTCCTAGAGATGCAGACGCCTCGCCTGAACCACTGTATGAGACTCGGCAGAAGGTGACCTGAGGGGCAGAGAAGATCTCAGAACAATTCATGGAGGGGTAGATTCTTTCCTGCAACCGTGGCTGTTTTTTTTACTTTATTATGAAAAATTTAAAATACGGTAAAAAGGAGGGCAAATTATAATGAATCTCCATAATGTTTCATCTAATGAAATCATAACCCTCTTCGGTATCTGCTTCGTCATTTTTACCTTTTTGCCGAGGTGTTTTAAAGTAAATTACGCGTGGAATCAACCCAAGTGCCCATCAAGTCATGAGTGGATTAACAGAACGTGGTATATGTACACCATGGAGTTCTACTCAGCCATAAACAAAGATGAATTAATGCCTTTTGCAATAATCTAGGTGGAACTGGAGACCATTTTCCTAAGTGAAATATCTCAAGAATGCAGAAACAAACACACGTCCTCACTGTTAAATTGGAACTAACCAATGAGCACACAAGTGCACAGAGACAAGTAAAACTCAGAGTAAATCAACCGGGGGAGGGGCAAAAACCTACCTAATGGGACAGTGAGCACTATCTGAGTGACGGGCACACCTACAGCTGGGACTCAAGCATTACAGAAGCAACCCATGCAACCTAAAACATTTGTACCCCCTTAATATTTTGAAATAAAAAATTACAGTTATATTTTACTCCTTAAATACTTCAATGTGTATCTCTAAAAAATTAAGAACATCTTCCTATTTAGCCACAATGCCATTATCACCTGTAACAAAATTAATGATAATTTGTTCATGTCATCTAATACCTAGCCCATGTTTAAATGCTTGAGTTTTCTAATGTGTCTGATGCTTCAAGAACGTTTGAAGAGGGGCCACAGTGTACCCCAGAATGGAGTCAGCCATTCCCTAGCAGGTGGGACACGGCACTGTTCAGATGGGACCCCCGTGGGGGTCCACTGGGTTCTGACCTTTTGGTGAAGATAATCCCACCATTTTCATCATAAGCCACTAACGGAGATCCCTGGACCGAAGAGACTCACAGGTATGTTGTGTATGGCCTGAGCAATGTTTAAAAACGTTAAGATTTCTGCATAAAATCCAGATTTCTGGCTTCCCTTTAAAAACGAGCCAGTCCTGCCAGCAGGTTGGTGCCGAGCTATCAGTGCCCTGGCCAGCCGGCAGTACAGGGCCACCATTCTGCCAGCCTGCTCCCCTCCACCCCATCCCCGTCCGGCCTCCAGGGGCCTGGGAGCTCACGAGCCCTACTTCCTATCACTTGCACAGACAGTGCAACTGGCCCAGGCCCTACAGACCCATCTAAGACCCCACACCGCATCCAACTCACATCACAGGATGACATTCCCTGAGGCTATCAGAGAGACCTATAGTGTCATTTGTCAGCTCTGTGGGCACGTGGCTAAATCACCAGGAACCTCAGATCCTCGCCTGTAAAATGCCCATAAGGTAGCGCCCATCTCATCCGTGGTAACCTGGGCTAAGCGCCCGATAGCCGGCATGGCCTGCCGGGCTCTGAGACAGGTGCTGACGACTCGGGGATGTTCAGCTGGGATCCTTCTCCTCCAGGAGTTCATATGTGTGGAGGGGGTGGGGACAGGCGGGGGCAGGAACTCAGGGAAGCTGGCAGAGAGGTGTGTCTAAGTCTGCGTGAGGGCTGGAGAGAGGGTTTCGCTCGAGGAAAGCAACCCCTGCAGGTGCCGCTTCAGCTGGGCCCTGGAGGACCAGCACCCATCCACCGGGTGGTCTAGGTGGCAGCCCTCGGCGTGGGGGAAGGGCATGCCAAGTGGAGCAAATGCCAAAAGGAACCCGCGGGCAGAAGGAGCCGCCTGCTGGAAAAGGCAGCCGTGTGGCCAGCGCTGCGGTTCCAGAGGCATCAGACTGCGGTGTCAGCAGGAGTCCAACCACGCACAGCTGTGAGGACCAGGGGAGGCAGCCGGCGGGGAGGGGGCAAGCAGGGGGTCCGATCAGACAAGTGTTTAGAAAGACTGCGGGGGCGGGGGGGGGGCGACAAGCTACCGGCAGCCTTAGGCAGAGAGACATTTCAGACACCTGTCGTGACACTCTGCTGCTTGGACTCCTCCAACAGCTGCTCCAAGCTCACTCTGTCCACCTCCCAGCCCGGCTCTCAGGAACCTCTGCTGTGTGGCTCAGTGTGCCTTGCCGACTTCCCTCCATGTCACCTTCTCTCCAGCCTCCCCCGCCCCCAACACGGTCAGCACCCAGCACCCCCGCGTTTCTTCTCGTGTCCACCACACAGTCCCCAGATGTCATCCGTCTTTGTTTGGGCTGTTTCCCTGGTCCAGAACGCCTTGCTTTTTAGGTCTCTGCTGCTGTGCCACCACCTCCGAGAGGCCTCCCGGGACGTGCCAGCTGGGCCCAGGCCCTCTCCAGCCCAACCTCCTCTCTCTCTCTCCTTCAAAGCACTGAGCGCTTCCTGGGATGGGCTCATTCCTCACGGGGCGGCCCTCGCTTCCCCACCTCCCCTGCTAGGGTGTCACTGCGCGAAGGCAAGGACCGGATCTCTCCGGTTCACTCGTCCATCTCTAGAGCCTAACACAGTGCACGGAGATCACGAGAGGTTCAGTAACTGCTTGTGAAAAGAACTATTAAATGGGGGCAGTTGCCAAAGTCCAGACAAGAGATAACAAAGACCCCCACAGACTGGCCTGGAGACCCCTCCCTGGGTCCAAATACCCCCTGGGCAGGGCGTCAGTGAGCAGAAGGCCAGGGACTAAGCAAGTGAAGGCAGGAAATGGGGTCTCTAGAAGCCCCATTTGTCACACGGGGCCCCCGGGAGGAGATCAGCGTCCACACAGGGGCCTGCCCCCCGAGCAGCGAGCCCAGCTCTCAATGGGGTGCGAGGGATTTGTGAGTTTTCTGGTTGGGCTGCTGGGGTCGCAGCCAAAATGCAGATCAGCAGCGATGGCACTGGAGGCGAGCCCAGCGCGTGGAGCCTGCCAGACTCCTCTGGTGGCCGCTTAATGAGTCCTCGCCGCCTGTGGCCCTGCTGTCATGCTGTGTGGCACTCCTATCATCACACTGCCGTCAACTGTGTTTTAGGACTATTAATAGCGAGCACTGGGAGTTAGGCCTGGCTTTAAAAAAGAACACTCAGAACTATTTTAATGGGAGTGTTTTTTCCCCTCTAGAAAAGGTTAACTTTATTTTGAGCTTCAAGAAGATACAGATATCATCAAATTAAGAGTAGCTGTTTTAAAGACGATGGACTGTTGAGAACGAGGCGACAAGGTACGGCTCCTAACACTAGTGCTCCGGCCTCTGCCCTCCGCGGGCTCCAGCGTCTCGTCTCCTGGGCTGTTCCTGGCAAAGGTGCCTTATCCCCAGTCGAGGGATGGCTGCCTCAGCGTCAGCCGACCTCACTGCAGTCCAGAACTTGGACCAGACCCCGAGGACCCCAGCCAAGGTCTCCTGGCTGTGTGACTCTATCCCGCGCCCACTGGAGGAGAAGCTCACCGAACCCATCCCTTCTTCCCAGCATGCCTTGCACACGCCCCAGGGTGGCTTCTGGGTAACGTGAGGGGACGGGGTGCATGAACCGCGTCCCCGCTGGACACAAAGGGGAAACGCCTTGCACTCCCCACCCCGCCCATTCACTTCTCTTCACCTCCCGGCCGCCAGCCTGGGCCGTGCCACCAGCACCTCCTCCCTGGTCTCTCTGCTTCCAGTGTGACCTTCCTCTCATTCTCCAGGTGTCACCTCCGACGGCAGGTGGAATCGTCCATTCACTCGTTCCACTCTCCCATCACCGATTGGTTCATTAGTTCGTTCAGACGTTCTCCGGGGCCCACCGGGACCAGGCACCAGGAGCAGAAGACAAGTAAGGCCTGGATCCTGCCCCACGGAGCTCACGGTCAGTTAAAAAGGACATGCTCATCGATCGTCACGAAACAGTGTGATAAAGCTTGATACACACTGATGAAGAGACACACAAAACCTACTGTGCCTGATCTGGAATGGGGGTCCCAGGAGCCTTCCCAGAGGCCTGCGTGGTGTAACAATTGCACGATGGGAGGAGCAGTGACAGTCGCTGTGGCAGCAGTAGGAACAGCTGTTACCATGAACATCTACCAAGCACCTCCTCTGCCAGGCGCCGGCTGAGCTCACCTGTGCAGCACGCACGGTTTCACTTGTCCTCAGCAGCCCACACCACAGGGGCCTTCTGGCATTCCCGGTTTGGAGGGAGGCAGCCGAGACTCAGGTGTTTGAGCGCAGCTGCCCAGATACACAACCCCCTAGGGGCAGGGGTGGTGCCCGGACCTGGCCCCAGGAAGCCCGAGCTCTGAGCCTGTGACCTTGTCCACTGTGCTATAGCCCAGGGAGAGGGGGGCTCCAGGGCAGGAATGAGCCTGGAGATGCCAAGCCCACAGCTTGGGGGGCACCACAGGATTCGGGCACAGAGGTCTACGGGGCTGGGGGGAAACTGGGACAGACCTGGGAGGCCAGGCTGGAGGACATGCACTCTACCCCTAGGGACCACAGGCATTTTAAGCAAGAGAGCAACAATCTTCCTTCTGTGAGACAGAAAAAAAGTTCTGATGCTTCAGTTTTAAAAAGCTACTCTGTTCTGTCCCTGCAGCATTGAAAATCTGCCTTTCCTCTCTCAGGCGTTAGCCAGCTGGGAGGTGTGGATGCAGTTAATCTAAACCGCAGGTCCAGTGCCGCCATCCCGGTCGCAGGGAATGAACCGCGCTCCCCTGCAAACGCACGTGAACCCGTGGACTTTGCTGCGCTGCCGGGGGAGCGCCCGGGCACACGACGCCCGTGCCTGAGCGGTCGTTTCCAGGGAGCCCATTATGCAACTGCTAATTGGGAAACTGAGGAGAAAAATTCCCGTTATTGCCACTTTAAAAACTCTCGGTGGAGACATCCGAGAGCAAGGAATAGTCGGGTGTGATAAGGCCGCCTAGCAGCAGCAGCTTCCCAGTCATCCGGGAGCCCTGGTAAAGCTTCTGATTGGGAGCTTTTAGCAGAGCTGCACGGAGCAGCCTCACGTGATTAACTCGGAGGAGATGATACAATTGCAAACTTAGAAAAGGGAACCGTCCTATTCTTTACGCCGGGAACGGGCCCCAGTGTTCACGAGGAAGGTCCTGGTGTTCGCATCTGGGCGAGGGACCTGGTGGAGAAATTCTAAGCAAGTCCTTTAACTTGTTTAACAAGTTGTTTTCTAGATGCACAGGAGCTGGAGCGTATTGGGTGTGGATGGAAGAAGGGGAGGACGAGGGGCTTGGGGGGATGTGTCTCTAAGGCATCCTGGTGAGACCCTCCCCCGTGAGCCCCTGAGACATCCACCTACCCCGAAGGGAGGAGGGAAGCAAGGTCCTGTCAACTGTCCCACCCCCGCCACTCCATGCCACCACCACTCACCAAGTTTTGCTAATCGGCTGGGCAGGACAGAGAAGGATAAGAAACAGGCCTAGCGCTGTGAAGGTCATCCTTTCCCTCCTTCCCTCCCTCTCTGGACACTTCCTGAGCCCCAGGGACATTATTAAGTTATCCATGTAAACAAACATTGATTTGACACCCTCTCTGTGCCAGGCCCTGTTAGCAAAGATGAAAAGCACCGAGTTCTTGCTCAAAGGCATTCACTGTCTACCGTGCAGTCACACGTCCCAGCATCCATTAGGCACCACAGTCTACAGAATTCCATCCACCCACCCACATGTCCCCTGGGCGCTGCCTTGTCCCGGGGCCTGTGCTGAGAACGAGCTAGGGGTGAGCACGGCAGCTGCCCGCCCAGAGCCGCAGCCCAGAAGCCCATCACTCTCACAAGGCTGCAGGAGGCTGCCGTGCCAGGCTGGGGCCCCTGAGAAGACAGGTCACAGTGCCGGGTCACAGGCCATGGAGGACAACAGACAGGTGGGTCATCAACCACACAGGGCGGCAGGAAGTGAGAGGCGCTTCTGACGTGGAGGGTGGAGTCCCCTCCTAGCTGGGCCTTGTGGAAGTGTCTGGGAAGCAGGAGGCACTTGGACGCTGGTCTCGAGGGATGGGAGGATGTCAACAGACGTGACAGGAGGGAGGACGTGCCTCAGCGAGGTACGGGGGAAGGGCTGAGTCGGGTGGCTCCTGTCAATGACAGGGACGGCGCCAGGTGCAGACTGAGCCCGACAATGGGGCACGGGGTGGGTTCAGAGAGAGCACGAGAGAGGCCAGAGGCCCAGCACTGGGGGTCTCCGCACGCAGGGAAGGGAGAGCAACATGTGGGCTTCTGCTGCCAAGCAACAGGTACCGCTCTGAGGCTGGAATTATCACCCACTTCACAGCTGAGGAAACTGAGGCACAGAGAGTTGCACAGGAGGAAAGCAGTGGAGCCAGGGCTCGAACCCGGGCAGCTGGGCGCCAGAGCTCACGTCTCACCCACCCGGCCACGCTGCCTCCCATGAGCGCTGCTTGCGGATCCCGAGGATGAGAAAGTCTAGGCCTGTGAGGAGTGACCCCAGTGATAACCACCCCCCCCAGGCCCTCCAGGACGAACGTTAACAGTGACTGGGCGACAGGCACTTCGGGTCCCCGGGGAGGGTCACATCCAAGATCTGACCACACTCATTCCCTGCAGAGAAACCTTCGGTGGTGCCCCGGTGCCTTCAGGATCCGTGTCAGGCTCCCCAGCGTAGCACTCACGGCCCTGCCTGCCGCTCCAGCGTCACCCCCGCACCTGGGCAGGGCTCCGTGCCCTGGGCACTTTCACATCACCAAGGAGATGCTCCTACCCTGGCACCGCACGCTGCCACTCCCTCGTGGTCGACAAGTGAGCGCCCTCACAATGCCCCGAATCATTCCACAGTCTGTCCTATCTGTGATGGTCACCGGGGGTCTGGGTTAGAGACCCTCAGAGATTTCAACAGCAGCAGTGGCATCATCAGGTGGGACCATCTCTAACTGTCAGGACTGCAGCCTCTACGATCGGTGCAAATCCTCCACTGCCGATGCCACAGGCTGACATGGCTCAGTGGGCACAGAGAGCGAAACGGGGACTGAATGTTAGCCCCAGCCAATGTGTGCTGAACGCCAGGAACTGAATGGAGGCGCCTATGAATATCATCTCTAACCCTAGCAACGTTACCTAGATGAGGCTCACAGAAGATAAGGACCAAGCGCCTTCCTCTCTGCTCAGCCGGCATCATGTCCCCAAGGAGGTCCCCTGGGGGTTGGACATGGCTGGAGGAAGAGGCGGCCTTCAAAGCCAGCCAAGGAAGAGAAGGTGGTGAGAGATCTGCACCCCTCCCTGGAGCGAGTGTGGAGAAAAGAGACCAGGAGCGAAGCAAACACCCCAGAGCCCATCCCACACTGCGGCGGCCGGGGGTGGCAAGCTCCACACCTCAGGGGCCGGGCCCGGTGGGCAGGGTGAAGGTGTGAGCCGCACGATGCCGAGAGCGACGGGAATGCTCCAGCAGGTAACGGCCATGAGAAGGCGGGAGCCCACGGTGCCAGCGATTCCGGCTTTTAAAGGGAAGCATCAAATCCGGATTGTTAAGTAAAATCTCTCAATTCTCAAATTCTTTGGCAGCTAATTCAAATGCTTGACTATCACGGTGCAGACCAAACAGTGTATCTTCAGGCCATCCAGAAACAACAGGAAAAAATCAACAGGTCATCGAGAACAGGGCTGTGCAGGAATGTTTCCAACCCACCGTGACAGCTCGTCTGGCCGTGCTACTGAGAGTGGCCCTGCTCCATGCCTCTGCAGGCCAAGCACGTGTCTACAGGAACAATCCAGACACCGCAGGAAGGGGTGGACAGCTCGGCCTGCAGCGCAGGGCTGGGACTGTGTGACAGTGCCGTTCCTCTGGATTCCCGTCTGCGACCGTAACTGCTACGGACGGAACACCCACCACACCCACCAGCGGCCAGACCAGTCAAAAGATGGCTTTCCAGCCAATCTTCAAAAACTTTCTTCCCACGGAGGTAGCAGCATCTCCATTTTACAGATAAGGGAATCTGAGACTCAGAGAGACGAAGTTACTTGTCCATGGTCGTGGTAACTATAGTCAGAGCTGGGGTTTGAACCCAGGGCCGTCCACCTTCCAGGCCCAGCGGCTCTGCTGTCCCTCACTGTGCCTTTACTTGCACAGGGGACTTTACGAAAACGCCATTCAATCAACAGCCCTTGACTGGGCCCCGGCCGCGTGCCTGGTGCCATGCCGGGGACGGGTGGGATGAGAGAGGCAGAGGACGGAAGTCCCACCCTTTGGGACATTTGAGTTTATGAGTTTAATGCAAACCAAACACATAAGACGCAGTGGGGAAGAAAAGGGGTCATTTTAAAGTTCTACTTGGGAGCATTATTTACCCCAGACAGTCTCTGGAGTTTTCCCGTAAGACGGAAAGTAAAAATTAAATCAGATTCAAGTAAGGAACCATTCTAGCTAGAGTGAAGAAACGTCCCAACTCAGCATCTTAGCTTCTCTGTCTGTACAGGGAGAGGGTGGGAGCTGTCGCCACCCATTTATCCCCCCAGCGTGATGTGCCAGGCGCCGTGCTAGGAGCTGGGCACAGCGGTATGTTAGACGACTGAGCAGAAAGTCGGTGCTCGCGGAGTGTCTACACGCCGCGCTCCATTTGCAGTGACCTCGGCAGTGAGGGTGGGGTCACTGGACTAACTCTGGCCGATGGTCAGTGAGCAGCAGTGGTGACACCCAGGTCCAGCTGGGGGCGGCTCAGGGCTGGCGTCTCTCTCATCTCTCTCTGCGGGGTGCTGCAGAGATCTGGGGCCATTACCTCCCCTTCCCCCCACCACTTCTCTCAATGCTCCTGTAAAACGTGCTCCACACGTCCCCGTTCGCCTCAAAAGACCTGCTGACAGCTGGAGGACAGGGATGGCCCACTCCGGTGCACACGCTGGGCCACTGAGGCACAGACCTCCCTGGAAGCCACGAACTGAATCAAGGCCCCGAGACCTCAGAGTCCCTGAGAGCCAAAAGGGACTTCTGAGCTCATGGAGTTCAGGGGTCCCCAGAACCCTGGAGTGGGGCTGCATCCGGGAGATACAGGGAGGCCCTAATTCAACAAAATGGCTCCTCCTTTATCTGTTTAAAGTACTGGGGGTAACAATGTTGGTAGAAAGAGCAGCTGCCATTTACTAAGTGCTCCCTTAGTGCTGGGCTTGGTTTTAAACACTTTTCATACATTGTCCCAGTAACTATTAAAGTAACTAATAATTTAAAACACTGTAACTAAACCCATTTTACAGATGAGGAAATTGGGGCACCAAGTTGGAATATTTGTTCAAGGTCAAATACCCACTTAGCAATGGGAACCAAGTCAAGCCCTAGCCTATCTGACTTCAGAATCCACCTATTTAACCCACTGTCCTAACCCCATGGAAATCGCCAATTTAACCAGGCTATCCAGATCCCATGGAATCCGCCTATTTAAGCAGGCTGTCCTGATCCCATGGAATCCGCCTATTTAACCAGGCTGTCCTGATCCCACGGAATCCGCCTATTTAACCAGGTTATCCTGATCCCACGGAATCCACCTATTTAACCAGGTTATCCTGATCCCACGGAATCCGTCTATTTAACCAGGCTGTCCTGATCCCACGGAATCCGCCTATGTAAACAGGCTGTCCTGATCCCACGGAATCCGCCTATTTAACCAGGCTGTCCTGATCCCAAGGAATCCGCCTATTTAACCAGGCTGTCCTGATCCCACGGAATCCGCCTATTTAACCAGCCTGTCCGGATCCCACGGAATCCGCCTATTTAAACAGGCTGTCCTGATCCCACGGAATCCACCTATTTAACCAGGTTATCCTGATCCCACGGAATCCGTCTATTTAACCAGGCTGTCCTGATCCCACGGAATCCGCCTATGTAAACAGGCTGTCCTGATCCCACGGAATCCGCCTATTTAACCAGGCTGTCCTGATCCCACGGAATCCGCCTATTTAACCAGGCTGTCCTGATCCCACGGAATCCGCCTATTTAACCAGGCTGTCCTGATCCCACGGAATCCGCCTATTTAACCAGGCTGTCCTGATCCCACGGAATCCGCCTATTTAACCAGGCTGTCCAGATCTCACGGAATCCGCCTATTTAACCAGGCTGTCCAGATCCCACGGAATCCGCCTCTTTAACCAGGCTGTCCTGATCCCACGGAATCCGCCTATTTAACCAGGCTGTCCTGATCCCACGGAATCCGCCTATTTAACCAGGCTGTCCAGATCCCACGGAATCCGCCTATTTAACCAGGCTGTCCAGATCCCACGGAATCCGCCTCTTTAACCAGGCTGTCCAGATCCCACGGAATCCGCCTATTTAAACAGGCTGTCCTGATCCCACGGAATCCGCCTATTTAAACAGGCTGTCCTGATCCCACGGAATCCGCCTATTTAACCACGCTGTCCTGATCCCACGGAATCCGCCTATTTAACCACGCTGTCCTGATCCCATGGGGGTGCCACTGCCACAGTAACATAAGTAAAACGAAATCAAAAAGTGGTCCCTACTCCAAGTCTTACAAAGAAGAACCCGAAGCCCAGCATGGCTGTCTCCTCCAATCCCCAGCCTGGAGTTCCTTCCCGAGATCACACTAAACACACCTAGGCTGCTGAGTCAGCTGACAGCCAAGGAGCCATTCTCTGAAAAGAACTTTTATTTCCAGGCAGCAGGCAAGTATGATACCAATACACTTAGGAAAGTCCAGCCCACATAATGAAAATACGGAAGTCGCACCTGTAACATTCTGGGTGCATTCACTGCAGCCCAGGAGCTGCCTCCAGGGCATGTGGCAGAGGCATCAGCTGACACCCCAACGCACACCCCCCTTCCAGGGGGCAGACTCCTCTCTGGAGAGCAGTGGCCCGGCCAGTGGCTACACGTCCTGGGCCCTCGTGCATCTAGGTGAAGCCAATCCGACGTTAAGGAGGAGTAATGCTTCACGGCTGGGCCGCAGCATTTAAGACACGGCTGTGCCTGCTTTGCTCCCTCCCGCTTCCCTCTCTGCCCTCCGGGGAGGAGTATTCCAAGGCCCTCAGGGGCAGCAAAGTAGATAAAGTTTTATGAGAACACGACCATCGCATCCTTTCTGTGTCGTCTGTAACTGTTTTCACACTACAACGAAATTCCATAGTTGGGACTGAGCCCCTACGGCCTTCAAAGCTGAATATCTACTGTGTGGCCCTTTACAGAGAAAGTTTGTTGCCCCCTGCCCTAGGGGATGTCACGACTCAGAATGGAAAGACCGTGGGTCTTTGCACAAGCCACTTGTTAACATAAACACCTGGACAATAATGTCAACAAGAAACAGAAAGTCTGGAGGTTAACTTTGTTACAGCGGCTGGCTCTGTCCCAGCGAACACATGTGGAAAATGGAATGGGGGGGCTCCATCTGCACTGGTCACCGACGGTCCAGACTGGGGGTCGTGGGGCCAGCACACAATTGGCAACTCGGGACAGTAGCCAAGATTCTCTTCCTCTGACTGCACGTAGCAGCTCACATTTGTTGAGGGCTCGCTCAGTGCCAGGCACGGTGCTGAAAGCTTTGACGTGGTGGAACCCAGGCCGGGGAGTTAGACCACCTGCGTTTGAGTCCTGGCTCCACCACTTGCTGGGTCTGTGGCCTTAGAAAAGTCATTTCAGCTTTATCATCTCTGAAAGAGGGACAACAGTAGCTGCAGCGCCTGACACAGGTGGGCACGTAGTTCGTGTTAGCTATCACCATCATCTCTGTCGGGCCACTTAATTCTTACAATAACCTACAAGTTCAGTACAATAATTATTCCCACTAGCAGATAAGCACATAAGACGCGGTCTTCGCTCCGCAGTTCACAGCCGTGGCAGACCAGAGAATGCAAAACCGAGTGATGGTTAGAAGACGGTGAGATACGGGCTGCGTTAAGGACGAGCCTCGGGGAAAGGGACGTGGAGGAGGAGAAGAAGGGTTGGGCTGGACTTGGTGGGTCGGTGGAGAGGGAAGTGTGGTTAGGATAATCTTCCCAGACCAGGCAGGGAGACCCGCCTTCCACCATCTGCTGACCGCAGGTGATGCTCTTACACCTGCCTTTTCTCAAGCCCCTGATGTGCTGCCTTTGCTGAACATAAGATTCCAAGAATCCCCACTAGATAAAATTCTAGGGAGCTCAGTGATTTCTTTCGTCTTTCATTTCTTTCTTTTTACGGTAATCAAATGGACAGTACCCTTCTCAATGCTCACTCTATTCCCGCCTTATCACTTTAGATGCCTTCACCGAAGCTTCGATTAAAAGAATTTTTAATAGATAACTTTTCTACCTTTTGCCTGTGGAGCATCCATCCCCTCTATGCCTCTGTTAGGAGCATATAATAACCCCTTCAGAGATCTCCCATTTCCCATTTTCAGTCCACGTCATTGGGAAGGGCCGCTACCCTCCTCCCTAGCTGCAGGGGCAGCACATGAGTCAGGACCCGAAATTAGGGTGCTCCATCCCCCTGGCCACAGGGATTAGCTCAAGAATGGGCACGTGAACAGAAGTAGTGTGAAACTTATATGCTGAAAAACTACAAAATATTGTTGAAAGAAAATTAAAAAGACCCAAATAAATGGAAAAATGCCACGTTTAAGGATGGGAAGACAATTATTATTAAGATGACAATACTTCTCAAATTGATTTGCAGATTGTAACTGCTTATCAGAATCCTAGTTATCGTCTTTACAGCATTGACAAGGTAATCCTAAAGTTTATATGAAAATTTAACGAATCCAGAGAACGCAAATTAATCTTGAAAAAGAAGAACAAAATGGGAGGACTCACACTACCCAATTCTAATAATTCTGTAATACCTATACAAAGCTACAGCAATCAAAAGACTATATGAGATGACAGATATGTTAATCTGCTTCACTGTAAGAACCATTTTACTATCTATACACATTCCATAAAATCATGTTATAAACCTCAAATATATACAATAAAATTTATTTTTTTAAAAAAGATAGTATGGAATTGGCATAAGGATACTTAGATCAATGAAAAAGAATTAAAAGTCCAGAAATAAACCCTCACATTCATGGTCAACTGATTTTCCACAAGGATGCCAAGACGATTCAACGGGGAAAGAATGGTCTTTTCAACAAACAAGACTGAAACAAGTAGATCCACGTGCAAAATAACGAAGTTTGGGCATCTTCCTTCTACCATGCCCAAAATCTACCTCCAAATGCATCACAGAACTGAAGGTAAGAGCTAAAACTATAAAACTGTTAGAAGAAAACAGGAATAAATCTCTGTGACCCTGGGTTAGGTAAAGCTTCCTTAGATATGACAGAAGAAAGCACAAGCAACAAAATATACATTGGAATTCATCAATATTAAAAACTAAACAATAAATAACCCAATAACCCAGAAATAATCCAATTTAAAAATGGGAAAAGATCTGAATAGACATTTCTCCAAAGAAGATGCACCAAGGCCAATGAGCACACGGAAAGATGCACGACATCAGTAGTCTCCAGGGAGGCACAAATCAATACACAAAGTGATACCACTTCACACCCACTAGGGTGGTTAGGAGCAAAAAGATGATAATACGTGTTGGTAAGAATGTGGAGAAATTAGAACCTTCGTACATTCCTGGTGGGAATGTAAAGTGACGCAGTCAGTTTGGAAAACAGTTTGACAGTTCCTCAAAATGTTAAACACAGTTACCATATGCTACGGTCCAAATGTTTGTGTCCCCCCCCCATCCCAATTCATGTTAATCCCCAAGGTGATGGTAGCGGGAGGGACGGTCTTTGGGAAGCGATGCAGTCATGAGGGTGGCACGCTCATGAATGGGATTAGTCCCCTTAGAAAAGAAGCCCCAGAGAGCTAGCTGGCCTCTTGCACCACGAGGACACGGCTGTAAGGCACCATCTATGAACCAGGAAACAAGCCCTCCCCAGACACCCAATATGCCAGCACCTTGATCTTGGACTTCCCAGCCTCCAGCAGAGGGGGAAATGAATTTCTGTTGTTCATAAGCCACGTAGCTTATGGTATTTTGTTATGGCAGCCTGAATAGACACCATATGACCCAGCAATGCCAATCTTTGACAGAATGAGAATGAAATGAAATGGAAAAAAAAGGAAAACATATGTCCACCCAAAACCATTCATAGTAGGATTGTTCCTTAAAACCAAACAATGGAAACAGCTCAAATGTCTCCCATCCAAGTACTAACCAGGCCTGACCCTGCTTAGCTTCTGAGATCAGACAAGATTGGGCGTGTTCAGGGTGGTGTAGCCACAGACATCTAAAATGCCTATCAAATGAGGAATGGACAAGCAAAATACGGCATACCCACACAAGGGAATACTATTTGATGGTAAAAAGGAAGAACAGTAACTCCCCCCATCTGCAGGGGTATGTTCCCAAACTGCAGGTGCATGCCTGAAACCGCGGGCAGCACCAAATCTGATATATACTATGTTTTTTCCTACACATTCCCTATACTTATGATAAATTTTAATTTATAAATTAGGCACAGTAAGAGATTAACAACAAAAACTAACAATAAAATAGAACAATTATAATATACTGTGATAAAAGTTATATGACTGTGGTCGATTTCTCTGAAAATGTCCTATTAAACTGTACCATAACAGAAACCACAGGCAGCAGAACCAAGGACAAGGGGGCCGCTGTACTAATACAAGCTGTGACACAAACGAACCTTGAAAACATCATCCTTCTGTGAATCACAAAAAGACTTCGAAGTGCACGATTCAGTTTATATAAAATTTTTAGAACAGGCCAACCTATAGATACAAAAAGTGGATTAGTGGTTGCCTAGGGCCGGTGTTAGGGAGAAATGGGGACTGGCGGCTAAGAGGTACTGAGTTTCTCTCTGGGGTGATGGAAATGTTCTAAAATTGGTTGTGGTGATGGTTGCACAATTATGTGAATATATTAAAAACTGCTGAATTTTATATTTTAAAAGGGTGAATTATCTGATATGTGAATCATATCTCAACTATTAAAAAGGAATGAAGTTCTGACATATGCTGTGATGTCAACGAACCCTGAAAATATTCTGCTAAGAAGCTAGTCACGAAAGACTACATATTGTATTACTGTATTGACATGAAATGTTCAGGATGGGCACATCCATAGCGAGAGAAAGCAGATTAGTGGTTGCCAGGGGGCGAGGGTGGAGGGTTTGATGGGAAGTAATAGGGTGACTGCCAAGTGGTTCAGGGATTCTTTTGGGGGTGACAGAAATGTTCTAGAATTGATAGTGGTGGTGGTTGTACAACTCTGTGACTATACTAAAAGCCAAGGAACTGCATATTTTAAATGGTGAGAGTGTGTGGTATGTGAATTACATCTCAATAAAGCTGTTAAAAAAAAAAAAAAAAAAAAAAGAACAGGCACATGACCCAGGCAGAACAACGACATCTAACCCCAGGACTTCCGCTGGAACCACGGGGAAGGAGCAGCTCTTCCTGCCGGGGGTGCCGCGAGCAGGATGCCAGCCTGGGCCTGTCAGGGGCTCGTCTCGAAGAAAGCCTGAGAATGAAGCCAGCACAGAGGAAAGCGAGGGAGAGAGGAAGGGACAGAGGGAAAGACCGAGTTCTGATGAAACCTACCATCAACCCTGCTCTTTGCACATAAATCAAGCCCCTCTCGTGCCTTTGCCTGTCGGGGAGGATTTTTGCTCAGCTCCTCTGTGAGATTTTCGTTCTTCCTGGGCGTCCTCCAATCACTGTTCCGGTCACAGACCCTCCTTTCCTGGGCTTCCCACCCTGGGCCCACCTGGCCCCCGCGTCCCCACGTGCCAAGGCACGGGCTCATCTCAACAGCCTCTCCTCCTTCCCGCCCGGCAGCCACGCAGTGGCGCCTCCTTCCAGCCAAAAACACTTCCCCACCTGGGCTGCACCTGGAGCAGGGCTCCGTAACTCGGCTGCTTAAAAATAAACATGGGTTGTGTTATTTCCACCAAGTTCTTCCCACCCTATTAATTATTTATCCAGCACCTGCTTCACAAAAAGGAATTTGGCAGGGAAGGAACAGGGAGAAGAGCCTGGAAGGAGTGAGGCGGCTCAGAACAGCAGCGATGGGTGGTGGCACTCCGCAGGGCAGAGCGACAGGTGTGGGAGCAGTGAGGGTGACGTGGGATCGGGGCTGGGGGGAACGGCAGAGTCCTCCCTGTGGCCGTGGTGACACCCATCAGTACTGGTCAGAATGATGTTTTAAAATTCATGACACAGGATACGCAGGTTTCGAAACAAAAGCACTTAATATTTAAACGCAGTTATCAGAACTGCAGTGTAGCAATGCGAGCGCTTCCTTGCTGATGCATTAAGTAACAAGATCTAGTGGCAGGTCTAATCGCTACTGTGATTTCAGAGCAGTGACCTTTAACGGTATTTGGAGACATTTGCAGCAACTGTACTGTGACACAAAAATACATGCGTGTGGTTGACTTCCATTGGCAGCAAAGTCGCAGATACTGCGACTATTACTGGCGTGTTGCCCAAGTTCACATTTGCAGTTCTTGTGTCAGGTGGAGGTAGCGAGAATAAAAGCATCATTCCTCTTCACCGATCACCCGAATTTCATCCTCAGACCCCAGGACGAGAAGTCCCAGGCTAGAAGCTCAGGCTGAGCTGAGCCAGCCACTCCGAGCCGCAGGTTCCCTGCCCACCGTGGGGACGTGATGACAGTCAGGAGCAGGTGGTGGCATTAAAGGGCATTTTGGTCGGGAAATCCCACAGGCTACCTCGGCCTAGCAACCACCAGCACGAGCAGTTCCTGATCACGCCCTGTGGGCCAGGCCACGCTCTAAGCCTGTTCCCTGTGTCACCTCACTTCATTCGCACAGCAGACTCAGGAGGGAGATGCCATCATCTTGACACTTGAGGACACCAAGGCATAGCGAGGTGACATGCTGGTCTACACTGGAGTCAGGATCCAAACCCAAGTACACCGACCCCAAGGCCCTCCTCTGCTGCCTCTCACCGCCCCTGCTCGGTGGTCCCAAGGGAGGTAAATGCCCGGAGGAAGCCAAGAGAAACTGAGTCAGACTTTATTTCGAGCCGGAGCCTCAGTTCCAAACCTCACACACCTGTATGGAGCACAGCGTCACCTGCTGGGCTCAGAGGAGGTCCCAAGCCTGGACACAAAGCGGAACATCAGTTTTCACCAAGAACTAGAATTTCTCCATTTCCGTGACAGGAAGAGCCATACAGGTCACAAAGAGAGGGAGCGTATGACCCCGTCTCTAGCGCGCAGCTGGCCAGGTCTGCCTCTCCCCTGCTGCCGGCTCTGCCTGGACACTCCTGCCGTGTTGCGTCCAGGCTAACGACGGCACATCCTCCATGTGTCAGCGTACAGGTCCCCGCCTGGACCCTTGACTAAACAGGGTCCTCTCTGTCACAGCTCCCTGCACCACTGCCACACCAAAACTTGGCACCACGTGAAAGTATCTTTACTTATGGGTTTACCTGTTGAATGTCTGCCTCAGCTAGGCTGAAAGTTCCACGAGGGCGGGGACCACATCCATTTTTTCACCACTGTCTTAAACACAACTGTTGAGTGAATCTTAATGAAGAGCACACAGGAAGAAAAGGAAGCAGCAAGGGGTTGAGTCCTGCCTGCTTCTGGAAACTTCCAGCTTTAGCCTGGGAGGTGAGACAAGACACGGGCACATCCCGATGTGCCAACATAACACGTGACTCTGCCCACAGCAGGTGTGGCTCGGAGCCCGACAATCTGACAACTGCGCAATCTGCTTCCTTAGAGGGGAGGAAGGAAACGGGGAAGAGCCTGTTGGAGCCAGACAGTGACCATAAAAATGACACGGAGTGGTCTTCTCAAACTGTCACATGTGCACAGCTCATCTGGGGCCTGTCAAATGTGCACATCTTGATTCAGCCAGTCTGGGTGGGGCCTGAGATTCTGCGTGTCTAATGAGCTCTCAGGTGAGGCCGATGTCACTGGCCCACAGGACACACTTTCAGTAGGAAGGTCTTCAGAAAGAATGGGAAGGAGGTAGAATTCCAAAACCATTCTTTGACATACTTTCATCATTCATCTCAAGCCACATGTTGGCTGGAAAGCCCGGCACCGACTCGTGACCACATCTGCCATACTCCTGGCTCCTCCACGTAATGGCACGAGGTTGAGAGCAAACGGGCCTGTGGAGGTTGCAGCAGAGAAGTGGAAGCCCTCGTCTCGGCTTGCTGAACACCTACACACCTCGCTGTGTGACCTGGAGCAAGTTACTTGCTCCCTATGTGTGGTCCCCGGTCACCAGCCTACAGACCGGCACTATCCAAGGGCCTTTCAGAAATGCAGGCTGCAGGGTTCCCCCTTGAGATCCTAACTCACCAGGTGTGGAGCGTGGCCTGACCATCTGGCTTTGCTAGAACCCCAGTGATCCGGGCACGCGTCCAGAGCGGACACCATCAGAGGAATGCAAGTGGTGGAGGAACTGTCTGTGGTGCTGACCGGTGGCAAGTGACGTGGCCTAAATATAGACGGAGGGAGGATCCTCGGGAGGAAATAATTTACCACTTCGTTTGAGAATCTGGGAAAGACGCAGCCATCTTTTACCCTGCTTGGGTGCTGGCATTACCGGCACACCCGTCGGCCACCTGGAGCACAGAAGTGCAGCCTACCACACCGGAAAAGAGAAAACAGTTGTGTTCAGTTATTTCCAAAACCAATGCATCTGAGGCATCTGCAAGAGTCTCCAAAACAGTGGGAAAGGCGTGATCTACAGCTCTTCAGACCTGGCTGAACACAATGGTATCACTGAGGGAAATGCTCCACGTAGCAAAACCATTTTTCATTTGCTGCTCCAGTTTGAAGAATGTCTGGGCGAAACTCGAGTTTGTGCTTTCTTCTGGGATTTCCCACAGGAGGAGGGGGGAGTGAACACAGGGCGAGGGGAGAAGATAAAAGGCGGAAATGAGAATTAAGCAGAATGCCAGGTCTGCCTGGATGGCTCATCTTTCCAGTTTCCCAAAAAGATTTATGTGCCTGTCCAAAACCAACTATGGCTCCATTACCCGGCATGCAAAGCAAGCCACTGCTGATACCAAGTAGCAGAAGGTCAAGTCCGAATGACAGTTCACTGCTAGCTTCTGAAAAGCCGACCACCTCTCTACTTGTACCCTTGTCTTTCAAGGGGAGCCAAATAATTTGGCTCTGGTTGGCAACTGTGGGCAAATACATTGTTTTAAAAAAAAATTTTTTTAAGTAAAAATTCTGTGCTGTTCACTTTATAACTTAAAACTCCTATGGCCTGGGTCACCTTTCCAAGGACAGATCTAGAGTTAAATCTCTTTGTAACTGTTCTATATTATTTAGAGATTATTATAAGTTACCTCTAATTTGTTTATATGTACATTATCTGCTTTCCCTCCCACCCCCACATTGTAAGCCCATGTAAATGGAGCCCTTGTTTATTTAATTCTCTGCTGTATTTTCAGCGGCTGACACACAGTAGGTGCCGAAGGAAGATTTGTTGAATGAATAAATAATGATGTTCCTCTTGATATGTTTGTAGCCCTCTGTGCATTTACTGGGCCAGTCTCCCCTGCTACTGGTCATTCTCCACACTGCTTCCCAAGTGAGCATTTTTTTAAAAAATGCAAAAACATTTTTTTAAACTATGCCACTTTTTTTTTCTTTTGCTTTCAGGATGAAAGTCCAAACTCCTTAGCTAAGCACGCAAGGTTACTGGCCCTGCCTGGCTCTTCCGCCTCACCTGCTAATGAACACACATGTGTACCCGCTGCTAGTGGCACATGCCATTTGCTCAGTAGGCATGGTGGGCCTGAGGAGGTCCATGAGCTCTGCTTTCAGAAGTGCCATTTCCTCTGCCTAGAGCTCTCCCACCTCACCCAACAGCTGAATCCTGCTCATCCCTCAAGACGGAATTCCAGTAGCACCTCTGTTCTGAAGCTTCCCTGACCTCCCTCTTGCCCTTCTGCCCCTGGGCTGGCTCCCTTGTTTTGCCTACTCACTACCCATGTCGTTTTCTTCTGACAGTTGCTTTCATCGGGGAAGCAACCTTCTCCCACTCTCAGTCCATGGGATTTGGACAGGATTTACTCACGCCTTTACCCAGGGATGAGTACATGACCAGGACAAACACAGTTGCTGTGACTGGTCCTGGGACAGGCGCAGAACTCAGCTGGGTCAATGACTGTCAGCACTGAGACCAAAAACTAGGAAAACAACTTGCTCTTTCTGCCCAAGTTGCTTAGTTGATACAGTGAAAGCCTAAAGGGGGGAGACCAGCTTTGCTGTGAGAGGGGAGCCAGCCTGCCTAACAAAGAAGCCAACTCAGAAAATGCAGGCATAGAAAGAAATGGGCACTTGAATAACACGCAAGAGTCTGAGCACACGAGAAAGAGACTGGCCAAGATACAGATGTCTGGTGATATCACTGAGCTCCTGGATCCAGCCATTCCTGAAGTCATCCCCAAGCCTCTCAGTTACACAAGCCAACAAATTCTCTTCTTAAATTAAAAAATAGTTTAATTTTGGTTTTGTCACATGCAGTGGAAAACATCCTAGATGATACATTCTCCCCTGTGCTGCCACAGACGCTGATTTAATCTCCCCCATAGCACTTACTGGGGGTCCTAACCTATGTGAACTCCCTGAGGGCAGAAAATGTGTCTTGCTCATCTCTGTAGCCACAAGACTTGGTATATCATAGATACCAAATAAAGGTCTGTGAAATGAAAAAAATGTAGGAATGTTTACTGGTAATTAATGAAGCTTTTCATTTACTTTGTTTTACTTTAAGGGCCTTTCTGCCAAGAATGCAGATGCCTCAGGATCTTGGCTGCCGCCACTTGGCTCTACTCCCCAGGGCACTGGTCGTTTAGTCTTGTTTAAAGTCAGAGATCATGGAGATAGCAGGGCCAAGCAGGTGAGAAAGTCCATGGCCCAGGATCCTACCACTACCACATGATTTGCTCGCCTGGTTAATCGCCATATGCGTCTTGGGACCCCTCCCTGCACAGGAGAGGGGCTGGAGCACTTGGATGTGAAGAATCCAACCCGTGTCTGAAGCTGCCCATTTCCGCGCAGAAGCTTTGCTCATGCTGTCCCTTCCCTGACTGGAATGCCCTTCCCTTCCTTGTCTATTTAAGTCTTCAAAGCTCAGATGAAAAAATTACCCCCTCCAAGGCTACCTTCAACTCCCCAGGGTGACAAATTCAAAAGCCATCAGGGCCGAGGAAGTGAGAGAAGCAGGGCAGGCTGGTGACCTGGGGAGCACACACCTTAGCTAAGGCCCAGATTCTGTCCAGCATCTAACAACTGTTGCAACAGGAACATGTGAGATAAAGAGGAAGACCAGCCTCACTTGCCGGGAAGGCTGTGTACTCTGAGATGTAGACCTGGGCTCATCATCACCACCACTGCCACCACCTTCATCAGCACCCACCATCACCATCATCATCACCACCACCACCACCATCACCACCATCACCATTACCACCAGGACCGCCATCACTACCACCACCACCGCCCCTACCACCATCACCACCACCATCATCATTACCACCAGGACCGCCATCATTACCACCACCACCACCACCATCACCACCACCATCATCATTACCACCAGGACCGCCATCATTACCACCACCACCACCACCATCACCACCACCATCATCATTACCACCAGGACCGCCATCATTACCACCACCACCGCCCCTACCACCACCGCCATTACCACCATCACCACCACCATCATCATTACCACCAGGACCGCCATCATTACCACCACCATCACCACCATCACCACCACCATCATCATTACCACCAGGACCGCCATCATTACCACCACCACCGCCCCTACCACCACCGCCATTACCACCATCACCACCACCATCATCATTACCACCAGGACCGCCATCATTACCACCACCATCACCACCATCACCACCACCATCATCATTACCACCAGGACCGCCATCATTACCACCACCACCGCCCCTACCACCACCGCCATTACCACCATCACCACCACCGCCATTACCACCATCACCACCACCGCCATTACCACCATCACCACCACCATCATCATTGCCACCAGGACTGCCATCATTACCACCACCACCGCCCCTACCACCACCGCCATTACCACCATCACCACCACCGCCATTACCATCATCATTACCACCAGGACCGCCATTATTACCACCACCACCTTTACCACCATCACCACCACCACCATCACCACCACCGCCATTACCACCACCACCACCACCACAAAACACAAGCCATGTCTCAGGCAGAATGTGGCCTGTGAGCTGCCAGCTGACAACCTCTGCACTGGGACTTTGTCCGTGCCCTGTTTTAGGAGGCTCACACTGGAGAGCATGGTCACCTATGAGTGAGTCTGACCTTTCTTCAAGCCCCCATCTGCCAGGTTGGGCTCCACGTCCCCATGTCCACTAACTCCCCTCTCATAGACTCCTTAAGGGCTCTGTGTCCCCTCAAACGTCACCGGCACCCACTGCAGCCGTTCTGCCAACACCCTCTCATGGGTCTCCCTGGGGCACTGATGCCACCCAGCTGTCCTCCACAGGCAGTGACATCTTCAAAATAGCAATCGGACCTTGTCTCTCTAATGCTTAAAATAATTCACCGGTTCCTCCCCTGCCAGCACAGACACACACACCATGTTTAGACAAATAAATAACCACATGCACAAAATGTGCTAACGCCATAAAGGGAAAAACAAGAGGCCAAGAAAGCACAGGACGGAGGGAGCCGACTTATTCTGCACAGGTGGGAGAGGATTCTCTGAGGAGGCAGAATTCAAGCTGAGATGTGACACAGGAGAAAGATGTGGCCACAGGAAGGGCGAGGGACGAAGTATTCTAGAAGGAACTGTATGTGCAAAGGTCCTGAGGCAAGAAAGAGCTTGAGGGTTGGAGATTTAGGAGGGAGACCTGCATTGTCACATGAGGTGAGGCGGGGATGCTAATTCCTCGGCCACCAGGATGCCGAGAAGATTAGATGAGAACGTGCAGGCGAAGTCCCGGCACTACGCCTGGCGTGTAGTTAGCACGCGATAAACGGCCACTTTTCTTGTTAACGGTGGTTCCTCTGAGGTGAAGAGGGGCTTGTTTATTTCCTGCTGGTAGGAATAGGGCTGCCCAGGTCACCAGGGAGAGCTAAAAGCAAGTATCAAAGTCTCCTTTGTGACACAAAACAGTTCTATTTTCACCAGCTTATGAGGATCAGGCACTTAAAACAGCTTCAAAACTCATTACAAAAAAGAACTTCGCTTTTCCTCAGGAGGCAGAAGAGCTGAGGAAATGAATGATGGGAAGGTTCCCAGGGGGTGGCGAGGCTTAACGTGGCTGTGAAGCGGCCGAGGAGACCGGCTCTCTCCAGAGCAGGTGACACTGCGCCCTGCACTTCCAGGACACTCGGAGCCTGCTGGACCCCACTTCGGAGAGGGGCGCTCTGGAGCGAGGTGTACTCTGGGTCCACGTAACAATCAGGGGCCAGATGTTCCCTCAAGAGCCACCAATTCAGCCTCTCCTGATCGAGACAGGAGTCTGTCAGCGTGTGGTGTCTGATGGGAAGTTGCGGCCCCCCCAGAAAACCCGTCCAGCGAGGAAAATAGACATGTAAGCGAGTGTGTGCACTGCAACATTAGGGGCGGTGGGGTGGGGGGCAGGCACACAGGGGAGAGAGAGGTAGCGGGTTCTAGGGTAAATGGAGCCGGAGTTCCTATGTCAACAAGGGGACAAGAGTTCTATCTTCATAAAGGAATGCAAAGACAAAGAATAACAGCCAGAAAAATATGCAAAAATCCTAGATATCAAGAAGAAAATACCCCAGTAGATAAATGACCAAAGGATGCACAAAGGCAAGAAAGGGAGGAGGAAATGTGAATGACTAAAAATCGTTAATAGATCATCAACCTTATCAGCAACTGGGGAAAAGTGAATCAAAAGCACAATGAAATACCATTTTCTGCCCATCATGTTGGCAAAATACAAATAAATTTTAAGTCAAACAATGCCGAGTGCAGTTGAGAATGCGAAACAATGGCGATTCTCATCCGCCTGGTTGGGAGTGAACAATGGGTGCCACCAATTGGAAGGCGATTTGGCAGGAGAGAGGCAAGCTGAAGACACGCGTGCCCTGTGAGCCAGCAGCCTGTTTCACCAGCACACGGCCATGAGCAACTGAGTCTCAACACGTCTACATGGTGATGTGTCTACGGATGCTCGCTGCAACAACATGTGGACAGGGAAAGTTGTGCCCACCAGTCGGAGAATAAACAAACGCAATGCTGAATAGTCCTCCAATGGAGGAAACGCAGCAGTTAAGGGTAACGAATCAGAATGCCGAGCATCTAAAGGAATAAATCACAAGAATGGAATATTGGTGAAGAATACAAGTAGGGAAGGGACAGAGAAAGAATGATATCATTCAAGTGAAGCAGTAAAAAGAAAACTCTCTCAGAATCATAGGCACTCAAAGTATAGAACTGTGGACAGGAAGGAGACGGGACAACTCCACCGGGTAGCGCCCTCAGGGAGGAAGGTGCCAGGAAGATTCGGCCGTGTTTATGATGCTCCACTTCTCTGCATGTTAACATTATCACATCTGGACGGTGGTCCGTGCATGTGCACTACATTTCCCTGTGCATTCTGGAGCACATTTGAAACATTCTGTCATAATTTTGTTGGAGCTTAGAAGCAAACACGACAAAATGGTGAACAGCTGTTAATTTTATGGGGTGGGAATATAGGTGCCTGTTATCTTATTCCTCGTATTCTTTGTCCCTTCCTTTAAGAAACTGTCACCGAGAAACTCTTGGGCAGTATCCGCCACTGTGGCATACAGGCGCACGCTAGGACTAGCAATTCTATTCCTGAGTACAGACCCCATCCATCAGGGCTCGTCTATCAGAAGACACATGCAAGAACATCATCACAACACTGTGTGTAATAGAAGCAAACTAGAAGCCAACCAAATATGCATAATAGCAAAAGATAAATAAATTGTGGTGTATTCCTATAACGGAATACTACACAGCGACGAAGACAAGCCAACAACTGCCACTTGCAACAACACGCGTAGCCAACAACTGCCACTTGCAACAACACGCGTGAATCTCACAGACGTGACGTGAGAGAACGAAGCCGGGTGCAAAGGGCTACGTGCCGTGTGATTCCCTGTATGTAAAGCTCCAGAACAGGCCAAAGTGCTCTATAGCATCAGAATCAGGACAGTGGCCCCCGTGTGGGGAGGGCATGACGGGAAGAGGCTTCTGTAGCTCTGTCAATGGTCTGTTTCTTGGTCAAAGCTGTTTGCACAGGTGTGTTCAGTTGGTGAAAATCTATCCAACTGTACCCTAACATTAGAGGTATGTTATACCTCAACTAAAAACAAAAAAGAAATCCCCCAAAACTCACCACCATAACAACAAGAATAGAAACGAAGAGAGGGAGGAAGAAGAGAGGAGGGAAGAAGGAAGAATGAAGATGCATGTGTCTGAGTTATCGCAAATCACAAAAGAAAGGAAACCCAATCAGCGAGGCTTCCCCCTGTAGACCTATATTTTTAAGCTGGCATTTGAAGTCTCAGGACACGCCAGGTGCTGTGTTAAGGAACTAACTTGCATCACACCTTGTTTGCTCTTCATAAGAGCCGGTGCTGCCAGCGTCCTCACCCCTGGGTGACAGCAGAGTGTCGCAGAGGCTGAGTGACCTGCCTGAGCTCACGCAGCCAGTGTGTGCCTGGGGAAGGCTCTGAATGGGCAGTGAGAACCCAGAGCCCAAACCCGACCTCTGCATCACCTGGTTTCTGAAGACACAGGTGGCCCGTGACGCTGCAGAGACGGGCAGGAGAAAGGCGGTGGCTTCCTCTAGACACGAGGGCTCTGAACCCCAGGAAGGTGGTGTCAGAAAGTGACCAAAATGGCAGCAACTTGAGAGACTGAACATGTTTTTTCCCAGCATACTGAAGATGAAGCAAGATTGCAATATACAGCTCTCAAATATTAATGGGAAAGGTAGCAATTATTCAAGAAGAGAATGAGGGCTGAGAAGTACCCTTCTAAGTTGTGATTTTAATCAGTTGTCCAAAAATGTGAGGAAGAAAAGCACATGGAACACGGGCTAAGTATATTCAGAAGGCCTTTAGAGCTAGAGAGAGAGGTTAAATAATGACATACAAGTAACCTAACAGCCCCAGAAATATTTTGGCCAACGTTTAATGCCCAGCAGAGAGTCAAGTGTCTTGCAATTTGTGTCAATTACAAAAACCAGTGGGTTCCCCCCAGAAAGAGAGCCCTCAAGCCCAGCCTGGCATGAGGGAAGCAGGGGGCCTGGCCAATTCTGGTTGGTGAACAGGGAAGGCCAGACCCCACATGTGTCCAACAAATCCTCTCTGTCACCAAGAACAGCGAATGCAAAGTCTTCGTAGAACCTCCTACAATTCCTACTCGGCCAGTACACAGTGAGCAGGTCCGAGAGCACCAGGTGAGAACTGATCGTGTCCAGACAATAATCAGTGCAAGTCAGGAAGGGGACCGAGGAGAAAGGAAATTGGAAACCAAACAGAATGGGTGCCACACACCAGTTTCTACATGGCTTGAGCTCATCTGTTCATCAAACTCGTCCGACTGCGCACCTACTACGCACCTGGCACTGCGGCAGGTCCTAAGATGACAAAGATTTGATATGGCCAGGTGCTGCCCTCTGCCCCCACAGCGCAACGTTGGGGCTGGAGAACTGAAATCAGGCCACTGCGATGTGGTGGAGCACAAGAAAGGAACCCAGAGGAGGGGCAGCTCACATCCTGAGGCCAGGGAAGGCTTCCTGGAGGAGACAGGAAGGCCCCTGTGTAGGGTGAGACCTGCCAGGTCTATGACCCAAGGCCACCAAGGGGAAGCTCTTGCATTCATCCTCTCCAAGTGCTGCCTGTGGAAGGTTTGTAGGACGGGAACAGAACAGCAAATACACTTCTGGTTTCTGGCTCTGGACTCTTGGTTCATAAATGACCTTGATTTTTTTATTGGATTTTAATTTGATATGATAGAAAAGTCCTCCCAAGAAAGCCCCACTTATTAAATCCACCCATACACATTCCAGGCTGAGGCTCATCAATGTCTCTCCCTTAAGATGATTTTTTTCTGGCAAGACGACTTCAGCAACTGTTCTCCTGGAAAATATCTTAAGAGGCTTTTACTGTATTAAAGAGAAACACAAATGTGTGATGTATAATGAGCCCAATTCCTCTCTTCCTCTCGATTGAAACATTAAGTACCAGGACTATTTAGACAGCGGTTGGCGGAGTGTCAAATGAGACACAAGCTTGAGTTTACGGCGTCGCTCGTTTGGAGCTACTTTCCTCTCCCAGATTTCCCGCTGGAAAACTTGCAGGGCTGGGGGATGGCGTCTGAGCTCCCCAAGTCTCCGTGGCGAGCAGGTGGGGGTGGCTCACGGTCATCTGGATTGTCTGGACGTGAGGGGCTTTCTGGCGGGATCCCCCCGAGATCGTGCTGCTCCGCACAGAAACCTGCGGTCGCTGACTGTCTGCATCACCAGCTCCCAGCTCCGGGCCTGGATTTGCGGAGCTTCCGCACGAGGCGGCAGGGCAGCGTGGTGGCATCGGCGCAGTGTGGCTCGGTCCCTGGCTTTGGCACTTAGTAGCTATGGAACCTCGGGCAGCAAGCTTACTGCCCCTGGGTTCCTCGTCGATAAGACGTTTTATATGACAAGAAATGCACGATGAGAAGATGAACAGAAAGCGCATGACGAGCCTGGCACGGGACGGCTGTGTTACTCTACACAGAAGCACAGGGTACGAGCATTCTAGGGGGACCAGCTATGCTGGGCTCAGAGTCCCAACATCGCGGTGATGAGACAGACGCGCTCATGCGTCTGCTGGCTCCACCTCCCCAGCAGTCCCTGCGCCCCTTTATTTAGCAAACCGAGACACAGCACTTTCCATGTGCCAGACGGCGCTCTAAGCACCTCACAAACGTTACCCCCTTCAGTCCTAAGAAAAACACCAGAAGTGCTGTGACTATTCCTGGCATACGGAACGGGAAACTGGCACAGAAAGGTCAAATAACTTGCCCAAGTCCACACAGCTAATAAAGCCGTGGAACTCTTCTTTTCTTTCTTTGTTTTCCTTGACTCTCAGTGCCTGTTACAGCTCCTTACTGACAGAGCTGCCAAGTCCTGTTGAATGAATAAATGTGTAACTGCATAAATTAATGAGCGACGATCTCCCGTATGTTTAGGATTACCAGACCAGGGAAGTTCACGTAAACCTGCGGGTGAACCAGGAGGGCAGCACCCCCAGCTCTGCCAGTGGCCCCTGGTGCGAGTGGGGTGGTGGGTGCGGGGGACAGAGGCAACCGAGTCTGGCTTCTCCCGCGCCCTGCTCGCCACAACTCCGAGGAGGAGGGACTGACTTGGGGGGTTGACGTAAACGTCCACCAGCCAGGCGACGGCTGACTAAGCAGTGCCCGTCCACCCTCCCGGGCGCTCTGCGGCTGATCTGCCTGTGTGACAGGCCACACTCGCAGAGGCTGACGACTCTGCACAACACCTGTCTCGGCCCAAGTGTCCGTCTGGAAGTTGCCAAGCGAGCTGGCCTCGGACAAGTCACTTTACCTCCCCGTGGCTCTGCTTCCTCATTTGTGAAGCGGGATAACAGTGAGAGTTCTCTCCTCCAGGCAAAGAAAGAGAGGTGTGCAGTAGGTGGCCAATGCACCCCTAAGATACGCACGCTCCGATCCCCAGAACCTGTGCCGATGCCACCCGACATGGCAAAGGAGCCTCTGCAGCGGGAGTTAAATGAAGGACCGTGGGATGGGGGACTGCCCTGAGCAATCTGGGGGGCCCAACCTAATCCCACTCCCGAAAAGCAGAGAACCGTCCTCTGCTGCGGTGACAGGAAGATGCGGCAACAGGAGGATGGGCAGAGGGGGCCACACGGAGACAAGGGAAGGGGCCACGAGCCACGGAGTGCCGGCAGCCTCTAGGAGCTGGGAAAGGCCAGGAAACGGATTCTCCCCAGGGCCTGCAGGCGGAAACGCAGCCCCGCTGACTCCGTGATTTTAACCCGCTGAGACCCACATGGAACTTCTGGAGGCCTGCCGTCCCCGGGCTGCGCTTCAAACGGCGCCTCCCAGGGAGCCGCGGAGGAGCTTCCACAGCTCGGCCAGCACCAGCCGGCCCCCCACTGCCCCACCGCACACTGGTGGATGTGTTTTTAATGAGGATGTTAATGCATAATTTCTCCGACGACTTGAATTATCTGCGGCTCCGGGGAAAGCGATTTCCTTGCCTTAACGCCAGATGAACTTTCAGAGATCGAATCTATCATTCTAGGAAGGAACTGACAGTCCCTCAATTCTCATCTGCTCCCTGGGCAGAACGTGGAGTTAGAAACATCATCAAAAACGCGTCCTTTACCTAAGCCTCACGCGGGCGACGCCCACTTGGACAGGGGAGCTCGCCAGTCGGCCCTCGGACCATCAGAGCGCCGGCTCTCCCGCCTCCCAAAGCCGGCCTGGCTTCCTGCCAAAAAGTACTCAGCCAAGAGCAGGCGGAGAACAACCTCCCGAGTCACCTTGAAAGTTTTTCTGCTCACTTTTGGAATTTAGATTTTTTTGAATTTGTGCCGAGACCCAGCAAAGTGAAGAAGAAAATCAAAGGGAAACTCTTCCATTTAATTTCTGTTCATTTTATTCATTAATTGGGGCCGTGCCTATCTCGCTGTGTCAGATGCTATTCTAGGAGCTGGGGACAGAGCAGTGAGCAGAAGCAGACCTGGGCCCTGGTTCCCGAGTTTCCATGCTGGGACAGAGACAGGTGATACTTAAAGACACGCAGAGGTCATTTTAATGAACACTGTGTGCTGGGAAGAAAATTAAAGCAGAGGAACAAAACGGACAGGGGACCCAAGGCAGCACGCATGGGGCCGGGAGAGGCCTCTCTCCAAGCAGGGCCAGTCTGACCTGAGGCCTGATGAATCGGAAGAGCCCTCCATGCAGGATCTGGGAATGGTCCTTTAGGCCCAGGGGACAGCACATGCAAAGGCCCTGAGGTGAGAACAGTGTGGATGTCAGAGGACAGCAGAGTGGCAGAGTAGAGAGGGAGGGGATGGGCATGAGACGAAGTAGGGGAGGGAGTCGGGGGCATATCAGGGACACCCCACAGGCCACAGTAAGGAATCCTCGTCATAAGTGCCGGGGTGACACCAGAGAGTTTTAATGTACAGTGACACAATCTGCTTTCTATTGCACAAACCTCCCTCTAGCTGCGGTGTGGAAAATGGACTCTGGGAAGGCAAGAGAGGAAAAGGGCGGCCATGCAGGTGCCCACACCAGAGACGACAGTGGCTTGGGTTACAGTAACCCAAGCCGGGACTCGGGGAAGCAGGTGAACCATGATTATCTTTTGGAAGTAGAGCCCACAGGCCTTGCGAGCCGGCTGTGGATTGATGGCACCGTGTTCCCTTATTATCGCAGTCCTGCTCAAAAATGTCATTCAACAGAAGTGCTACTCCAGGGAGGGCTGTTAGAACTGGTCACTAACATTCCAGTTCTGCTCCTGGACACACGGCAGGAGTGGACTCCTTTGCTTCCGTGGCGTTAGGCATGGCCACGTCACTAGCTCTGGCCAATGAAACATGAGCGCATTGTCACGCATCACTCCCAGAAGGAAGCTCTAGGAGCCACTGCCTGATCGGCCCCTCCTCCCTGCTCCCGGTGCTGCAATCACGACATGCTCCATGCTCATGACAACACGCATGGACAGGGAGCGGCCAGCAGCCTGGACCCCAACGCTGAGATGAGCAGAGCCCCCAGCCAACTCACGATGGCCATAGAACGTGAGCCAGAAACACACCTTTGTTGGCTTACGTCACCAAGGTCTGGGAATTCTTACCTCAACTAACCAAGCCTATCCTGACTGATGAGAGCTCCACACCTATGATATTTAGAAGTTAATGAATAACTTTAATACGTGCCTATCATGGCTGGACTCAGCTACACAGGAATAAACTTCATGGAGCCGTGGACTGACACTCGGGCCACTGTCTTACCATGATTTGGGCTTGAAGTGGGACGCGAAGGCGTGGATACCCCCAGGAAGTGAATTTACAATTACACAGACGCATGGCATATTCAGACAACAAATCCTTTGTAAAGATAAATGCTGGTGCACCCTGTACAATATGCTAACTTTATCAATTACAAAAGGTTCAAATTAGTCACATTTCAATTCTAAAACTGTTAATCACCAATGATGGCCTTGTGGGGGAAAGTATATAGACTTTCAGGCTAGAGAGATACTCCTTTGACAAATGAGACAAAGCTAAACTATGTTTAATATTTCCTTGGATAATGTCCATGCCTATGGATTCTGGAGTGAGTGATTTAACAGGTCCCAGGCTTAGAGTAACAAGGTACGCAAAATTCGACCAGCCTAAAGATGTCTCATCTGGACACATGTCTTAATGGTCCTAGTGGACAAATAAGTCATCCCTCAAGTGACTTAACATTGTTGGTAGGTTCTTGGAAATTGCAACTTTAAATGAAACACCCTACTGTATGCTGCAGGAACTTAACTCTTTTTCTATCAATTAGCCTAAAGTAAAATTGGTTTTATTACACAGTACATCATTTCACTTAAAGTCACAATTACCAAGAATCTATGGACGATGTTAAATAAGGAGCTACTGTACACAAGACACTTCACCATCTGTTTTCCCTTGGTTTAGCCTTGTGCTAGAATAGCTTCCCCTTACAGCAAGACAGCACACAGGCCAAGATCCCTAGAGAAGGTGTCATGGAAGGGCCAGAGTAATGCTTTTTGCAAATGAGAGTATCTTACAATGATAATGCATTGGTCAGGCAGAATTTTGTTTTATGGCACTTTAAGACATTCTGGATGGGTCCTGAGGTTTGTATGAGCCCATAAGCCCATTAGATTAAATCAGTATACAGTTTTCCCCACCTTTTCAAAAGAATTATTGTACTCCTTGCTATGAACAAGTGTAGCTAAGTCTTCCATGTATATGGCTTCAACTCCACTTCTCTTCAACAGAGAAATGAAGGACAGATTTATTCTGGGCCTTAGATAAGCCTACGTTATGACTGTTTAAAATTAAAATCCAGCAGACCTTGATGTGCTCAGATTTCAGTCTGATTTAAACAGAAATCTATGCACATGCAAACATAACCATCAGTAACAGCAGTTTTCCCTGTGGAATTCCCAAGTGCTGGGAGTGGGTTATAGAAACTCCTGTTCTGTTTTTCTACCATAAAGGTCAAACGAAGTCCTAACGAAGTGCCTCTCGAAGAGAGAGACTGGGGGATTCACCGCACGTGGAATCTGCCACATGGCTTTGCCAACAGGCTAGCGCGGTGGTTCTCACACTTCTTCACGCACCGGCATCACCCTGAGAGCTTGTTAAACCCCGACTGCTGGGTCTCAGTCCCGGAGCTGCAAGGCAGTCGGTCTAGGGTGAGCCCAGGAACGTGGATTTCTGCCCAGCCCCCAGCTGCTGCTGCTGGCCGGGGCCACGGTTTGACCACAGTGGAGGGATCACTCTCATTACGAAGCCCGATTTCTCGCACACCGGAGAGTGGCCGTGACTCCATCTCCTCCGACTGAGCTGTCCCTGCCAACCTAGTGACCATGCACTGAAATCGCCAATGTGCTTCCGCCTCCTTCTTAATTTTAAGCCGGGGGTTCTCTAGCTCAGCTCCATACTGGAATCACCCAGAGAGCCATTAACCCCCTCCATGCCCAGCCTCAGGCTAGATCGACTAGATCAGAAAGGGGGCGTGTGAGGTGGGGCGTGGGCGGTCCTCAGTGGTGTGTAAAGCTCCCCAGGTGATCCAAAGTGACACGAGGGTGACAAAACAACAACGCCAGTTGCCGAAGCAGACAACTCCACAGGGCTCCGCGCCAGGCCCAGAGGCAGGTCTGTCTCCTGCAGTGCTGGCCGCAGCCCCCTGCACAGTGACACATAGTAGGAGCCCAGTAAGTGCCTGCTGAATGAATGATGCATGAATGAATGAATGCATACTAATCAGCTGGCAAGCTTGGGGAGGGCGAGCGCCTCCCTTCTCAAGGGTGCCTGGATGAACACACAGAAACAAATTAAGTCATCATAAAGCATTAAGCTTCAGGAGGCAGGTAACCCTACAGTCATAACAAAAAAAACTTCTTTGAAAAAGTTGTACTCTACAGTTGTCAGTCTAAATTCATACCATGACTACCGTGGATAAAGACTAGAAAAAATATTTTGGTCCGGAACAGCGGTCAGCAAACTAATGCACAGGCCAAATCCAGCTGCCACCTATTCGTAAAACCAAAATGTCACTGGAACACAGCCACGCCCATGTGTGTCCGTACTATCTACGGTTGCTTTCGTTCTACACCGGCAGAGTCGAGTATTTTCTGCTGAAATCGTATACCTGCAAAGCCAAAAATATTTACTCTCCAGCCCTTTACAGAAAATGTTTTCCAACTTCTGTCCTAGAGAAGTAAGAAGACACACAGAGAACCTAATGGCGACTGTCTTTTGTAGTGGAATTGTGGGTGACTACTTCCTTTTTTTCTGATTTTTTCCTATATCAGCCAGCTTTTCTTTAAGGAGCGTGCAGTTTTAAACGATAGACCGAAGAAGAAGAAACAGTCAGCCTCGACGCGGGCAGTAAGCGGCGGGCTGCCTGGCTCCGCTCGGTGCTGGTACCTTGTTTCCGATGGCCTTCTTGGGTGGGAAGTTGTAGGCCCTCACTTGAGGGTACTTGTTCTGTAACTTGTGGTGCAAACTCCTGAACTCCGTATACCGCCGATAGACGTTCCATTCGTCATCTTTTATCCGGATGTAGACCTGTCAAGGAAAGGAAAGAGAAAGAAAATGTAAATTTTTCTTAAAACCCTCACTATAAGGGATTAGAACCTCGGCAAAGCGCCACCCATGCAAACCAGCTCCGCCTGAGCAGCACCGCATCTGTCTCACACGCCACTGGACGCCCGGCTCCTGCACAGGGTAAGGACTCCCTGGTACTGGCTCAACAAACGGGCACGTGAAGGAAGGACTCCCCCTGGCAAGTTACAGGAACAGCACGCCGGGTGTCATCTCCCTAACATCAGCAGAGATCAACAGCCCAGGTGACAGCAGAGATGCACTTGCACGCTTTTGTCACATGCGCACTGCAGCACTAATGCTTTGCTGTTGTTCAACCTCTCTGGCCATTTGTTTCCTCATCTGTGAAATGGAGCTAATAACAGCGCCTCCCCTCACAGGCTGCGCGGAGAGAACACATAGATACATACGCAACGCAGCGATGCCCGGGCTCACACAGACCACACAGACAGGGTGGAACTGGATTTGGGGAAGGGGAGAGGGGACCAGAGTTGAGCTCTGCCCAAGCGGACAGAGCGTCACACCCAGATGGGAGATAAGCACAACTGAGACATAAAACTTCTTTATTTCAATCAAGTTGTCACTCTCAAGAGAATACTCCAGGGGTATAAAACGTGAGGGCTGTTCTAGCAGCTTTTCACAGCCCTGGCACCTTCCAAGGACACACAGCAACTACATCACAAGGAAAAACAGAAGCGAGAGAGAGAGATCAATCCATTTTTTAAAAAATTACACGAGTTAAGAATGGCCCAGAGAGTAAAGCCCCCAATGATAAATGGCTATTGTAATTTACAATCAGTGAACGTCGATACACATCTTAAAGACTTCTTTAACCATAAAAATAGGCACCTCTAATATGAGAGATAAATTCCGCCTCTACGTGAAAACCACCTATCATCCCCAAATGCAGAGAATTCATATTTGAACCCTGGTCTGGTGACCATCAGGGTTTCTCACAATATCCTTGTGAACAAGAGGAAGGAATGAAGACTTATGCCAAAGAATGTCAATGAACGGACAGAAGTTTCCAGTGGAACTGGATGGAGAAACGGAAGGCCTATCAAGTTTATAGAAGCCCCTGGGTCTGTGATGACATTATACAGCTACCACACCAATTATCACATTGACCACTCAAGACTTTTTAACATAAGAGACATATTCATCCCTAATTTATTCAAGCTAATGTTTTAGGGGGTCTTTGCACCAGCAGCTGATACAATTCTGGTGCCACACATCTGGGATGGATTATATTATCTGCCTGTGGTATATTCTTCGTAAGTCCAAACACCCCAAGAGAGTGACAAGTTCAATCAGTTGCCTGATCATCACACATAATACTGATCATCTAGATTGGGGTATGCAAACTATGGCTCATGGGCTACTTCTGGCCACGTCCATTTGTTTGTTTACCTACTATCTATAGCTGCTTCAGCAACACAGACAGTCCCTGAGTTACGAAGGTTTGACTTCTGATTTTCTGATTTTACAATGGTACAAAAGCGATACACATTCAGTAGAAACTGGAATTCTGATCTTTTTCTGAGCTAGAATATGCAGTACAATGCTCTTTTATGAGATATTCAACGCTATTATAAATTAGGCTTTGTGTTAGATGATTTTGCCCAACTTTAGACTAATGTAAGTGTTCTGAGCATGTTTAAGGTAGACTAGACTAAGCTATGATGTTTGGTAGGTTAGGTGTATTAAATGCATTTTCGACTTCAGTATTTTCACCTTACAATGAGCTTATCAGGACACAACCCCATCATAATTCGAGGAAAATCTACACAACAGCAAAGCTGAGACACTGCAACAGAGACCCTATAGCCTGCAAAGCTTAAAGTGTTTATTTTCTGGCCCTCTTTGAAAAAGGTTTGATGGCCCCTATCTAGATATTTGGGAAATCCCCATTATTGTTATTTTTCTACCAACACATCTGAGACCCAAGGTGGAGGGAGGTAAGTCCTTTCCAAATCTTCCTAGACCCCGGTGGGTGCGTCAACCATCCGAGGCCCAGGAGTGCAGAGCGTGCCAAAGCTTCCCTGGTGATTCTGATGAATGGGCAATTTGGGGAACCCCTGATGTAAAAACACAGACTCAGGTGTCAGACAGACGACCTATTCGACGTTTCCGCCCATTCTTTTCTTTACCGGTAAACTGGGGTGGAGAGCAGCACCTCCCGCCCTCAGTGGTATGGAGCACGTTCCGGTGTATGAGCAGTGCAGCTCCGCCTGGGATCACGCAGACCGCCACACAGACGAGCGGAATTCAATTTGAGGAAGGGCGAGCGGGCTAAAGGCAAGATCTGGACTCTCGGTTATCAGCCCAGTGGAGCAGGTGGTCACATCCCAGGTGGGACAAGCACACCTGGGGCACACAACTTCTTTATGTTAACCGAGTTGTAACTCTCAAGAGAACACTCTAGGTGTACAAAACATGAGCCCCGTTTCATCGACATGTTACAGGTCCTAGCACCTTCCGGGGACATACAGCAGCTACTTCACAAAGGAAACCAGAGAAGTGTGAGAGAAATCAATGGGTTTTAAAAAATTACAAGAGTTAAGAACAGCCCAGAGGGTAAAGTCTCCAGTGATAAATGGCTGTTGTAATTTGCAGTCAGCGAATGCCAATACACATGTTAAAAACCTCTTTAACATAATGATAAAATCTCTGTAATGTGAGTGATAAATTCTGACTCTACATTTTTCATAACACACATGCAAGAGCCAACTGTTCTCACTCCCTGGAAGGGGGAGTCCTTCTCTCACTCTCCGACTGCTCTTCCTTGGCCTTTGGCGTGGGCACCGCCTCTTCTGCCTAAAACCCGCCTCTCCCCTGCACACCCATCCACACGCCCAGTTCTGCACGGTTCATTTTTAAGGCCAATGACTCCTAGATCTCTCTCTCTAGTTTGGAGCCCCGATATAAACTCCAGACCAGGACTTGATTCCCCATAGCCACCTAAAACTCCTCATGCCTAAACCTGAACCCACATCTTCTCACCTATCATGCCGAGTGCTGGACCAGGCACTTCACACGGCTCACCCGCTGTGCCTCCTCCTGCTCATCTATAAGGCAACTGGTCTGAACATCCCCCTTTGCAGATGAAGGAAGACACGGGCTCAGAGAAGTCACGTCCCTTGCCCAGGGGTGGAGAGGAGACAAAGGATCTAAACCCAGGGCTGCCTGCCACTGAGGCCTGGTGCTTTCTCTCGCGGTACGCCGTGCAGTGACCCAGGCTCCGAAGGTGCCAGGAATCCCAAACCAGCGCAGTGGGCAGCTGGGCACAAGGGCCCCTTTGCTGGGCAGATCCTGTGTCCTCAGAATGGTCTCCTTGGTAGCAGATGTTCCAATTCCATCTTCTCATTTATGCCTCTCCCTTCGGATCTAATCTAATCTAATCTAGTGCCATGCTATTAAAATCACCCAGTATTACCTGAAAGGCCGCTCTTCAGCAACAATGCTTTTAGCATCCCAAATTAGGAAACATTCCCTGCAAATTAAGTTGTCCTTGAATTATATATATTTAATCAAATCCTGGACTTATCTCACCGAAGAATTCAAAGGGCTTATGCCCAGAACTGTTTTGTTTTGCTTTTTACTTTAAAAGGCTCTCCCCTCCAAATGAAGTTTGATTGGCCCCAATTTCTTCTGCTTGAGCCACAGAGATGATAATCCCCCGGAGGAATGAAAAGAGTCGACCTCTTGCAACAAAACCAAGTTCCTTTTAAAACAAGCAATAAAAAGTCACTTGGAGTCCAATCTCCTTGACTCAGCAAAAGAAAATTAAATAGGAGGAGGGTAATATCTGTAATCGGGAATCAGGGTGAACTCTCTGTTCTCCATTTTGAGAGGAAGTTCAAATCTTGAGATTTCTTTTCTACTGTGAAAAATTGCTCTTTATGCCTGTAAGGACACTGGGGGGCAAAGACAGGATAACGGGAATGGGGCAGGCAGAAACCTCAGTCCATCTATGAACAGGATCCAGAGCAAACTCTTGTACAAACAGGGTTCTCAGGGAAATGCTTCCATTTGGAAGATTAAGAACATCTGCCGGAGCATCCCCACAGGGCTCGCTCCTGCCCTTTATCACTCAACACCACTCCCCGCGGTGCCGAGCACTGGCCCCGGAGACTCCTCCACCCGCTTTCAGACTTCATCCAAACGGATCACACACCGTGTGCTCCGCTGTGTCTGGTTTCTTTTGCTCAGCACCACGTCCATGAGATGCATCTGTGTTGCTGGGGACAGCACGCACGTCCCTCTTCATTGCTGCATAGTATTCCACTGCAGAAATAAGCCACGCTTTGTTTACCTGTTCTGCTGGGATAGGCATTTAGGGTGTTTCCAGTTGGGGCCATTATGAATAAAGCAGTTATGAACATCCACGTGTGAGGCTTTGGCACTCATTTCTTTTGGGATCACAGACTTAAATGTGAAAGGGGAAATCGTAAAAACAGACTATCTTCCTGAGTAGGCAAGGATTCTCACATGGAGCACAAAGCAGCACGAAGGAGTCTTCTAGATGCTAGAAATGTCCTATGTCCCTCTCTACACAGTGGTTACACGGGTATATACAGAAGTACAAATAAGCGGAATTACAAACTTAAAATTTATGCACCTGATCATATTTACGTTAATCCTGAATTTAAAAACAAAGCCAAAACAAAGGTGCACCTTCACTGTCCTCAGGAGAGTGAGCTTTCACGCCACTTATGTGCCAGCATGTCTAGGCCAGGCCGTGGAAGGGCAGGAGCCGGTGCCGAAGGCTCTGCGGCGAGTGTCCACGTGGACCTGTCACACTGTCAGACATCAGTGTTGGGAAGGAGCCCAGACACCGGCCTGGGGCCTCAGGCAGACCTAGGTTCGAACTGCAGCCTCGCTCCTTGCTAGCCAAGCGATCCTGGGTAAGTCAGTCCACCTCTCCAGCCTCAAGTCTCCGTTTGGGAAATGAAGAAACTGCAAGTAGCTCCATCTCAGGGGGAGCAGAACTGAGTGATTATGTGCAGGGCGACATCCTTACGTCTGTTATAACATCTAACCACCAAGTGCTGGTGCCCAGGGTAAAATTTATCTCAGACACTCACACACACCCACATGGGGGTGGGGAGGAAGGAGAGGTGGAGAGGGAGTTCAGGAAGACAGAGAGAGAGGATTAAGATTTAAAGGCTTGCTCTAAGTAGACTGAAGTCCCAGATTTGGTGTAATGGTTGCCAAGCACAGGCACAGGTGTTTTTAGCCAAACGCACATGGGCTCTGCCTCTCCTCCAGGGGGCAGAATGGCCTAAGGAGAGGCCATGTCTGTGCAGGGGGAGAGGCCTGTGTCCCTGGGAATGTCCCACCTTCAGACTCAGCTTCTCGATCTGCAAAATGGGTACGACGCCAATCTCACGGGATGGCTGTGGGACATCGTGCCTTGCCCCAAGCCTGGCAGGCAGCAGGCAGTGGCAGCTGTTAATATTGTCACCCCCATCACCTTCGTCATCGGCTGCCTTTGTGTACATGAACTTCCCTATTACAGAATTAGGAGTAATTATAGGATGTGCAATCACGAAATTAAAGCAGGTAATTACCATGCCTAATTAATTGTCAAATGCTAGGCAGGCGGAGAAACACAAACATAAAGCAGAGTCTGCGGATTGGGCAGTTAAGCATCCCCTCTGCTTCTAGAAAACTCAACAAAAACAGCAGAGTTCAGTAAATGACCTTCTTGGGCGCGTTTTCAAGTACCCAACAAAACCTGGGAAGCGCTCCTCGGGCTTCTGACTCAGAGTGAGCTCGGCGCACCTCTCCACCGGCTGCAGCCCGGCCCGGGCGTTCATCCAGCCCCATCACACAAGCACCCAGGTTCCCGGACGAGAGTGCTATTTTAGGAGGAAGACCTCATAGGAGATACTTGATGGATGCTGTAAACCTCTGCGAGGATCAGACCCCACAGAGAAACCTGCCGACAGGAAAGCAACAAGAATTCGGATATAAACACTCAGCGACACACTGCTGATTTGGAACCAAAACTGCAGGCTGCCCCTGCTTCCTGCAGCACAGATCAAATGCCTCCCTCTCCATTTCCAAATCCATGTAACTTCTTCATTATTCAAAGTTCTGCACCTCGGAATGAAACACTTTTTTATGCACATTGTAATATTCGAGAGCGAAAGCCAGTATCAACTATAACTTTCTTGGACTTAGGGAAGATGAAGCACCATTTTGCAACACTTTTCGTGTGCCAGACGTTTTGCATACGATGTTCACAAAAGCCCTACAATTTCAGATGCTTTAAAACAGAGCCGTGGAGCAACTAAGAAGGTGCCCACTGAGACCCGGGGAGTGAGCAGCAGAACCAGAACCGGGCCTTCAGCTGACACTATGCCCACCACCCTCGCTGCACCTTCTGCACCTCAGAGAAAAACAAGAGCTATGAACTCTCTAAAACTCTGAAGCCCTTGAGGTGGACTGTTAAATGCAAAGCCAGTCAGATGACATTAGGATAACAGAGATTCTTTTAAAAATCGCTTTAGGTTCCCAATTCATTTTGCTTCCTTAATAGCCAGGGAATGAAATGATTTGTGTTTTGGTTCACGGCCTGTGTTAATGTATCCTAACAAAACTTTGCTTTTAATGAAATGGCTTCATGTGTTATTAACTGTAAGTGTCCTCCTCACTGCCAGAACAAAATGCCTGGATTACCGCATGACCGTGCCGAAGGAGGGATATTATTGCAACCAAAGCCCGAGAATAAGATGAATAACTTAGCCAAAGAAAAAACGACTTTTCGGTTCACTGGGTTATGTAAATGAGGCAGATGAGTAAAAGAGGAAACGCACTATTCACTAAGCATCGCCAGCACGATCCCACACACCTGCGAAAGGGGGATACAGAACACGGGTTGAGATGTGGCACAGACCCGGCCAGTCTCTGCTCCACCTGGAACAGCGCTGCCGTGATCATCAACGCAATCGACAAGCAGCCTCCCCATCTCAGGAGAGACTCGAGGGGCACACATCATGCTCACTCCACTCCAGCTCAAGTTCAAGCTCTACTGTCTCTGGACATTTGACACCAATCTCAACGCTTCTGCAAGCAGCATGGCCAGCAGGACCCAGCGACCGACCTTCCCACCAGATTGCCTGTTCTGTTTTACTGGTTTTTGGACTCAAGTCAGGTCTCATTCCCCCCCACCCTCACTGGCCCCCAGGCAGAACTGGGTGTTCCCTCTCCAGGGTCACCATCAGGTGGCCTCTTATGTACCAAACTCAGGGCTAGGCATTGGGGACATCATGGAGAACAAAGCCAGTCGTGATCCCTGCCCCTTGGAGCTCAGCCAGGGAAGCCAGTGACCCGATGCCAACAGTCACACACACGAACACACACTTCCAAATGGAGACGAGGGCCATGGGAAAAGGACATGGGTCTCCCAGTGGCGCTAGGCCTGGGAGTGGGTTGGTTTAGCTCAGCAGGGATGTTTCATCTGGAACAAAATGAATGAGTCAGAGCGGACCAGTGCCAGAAGGGAACCAGCTCTGGGGCAGAGGGCAGGGTGTGTTTGGGGGGAACAGTGGCAAGTGGAGGAGGCCAGGGCAGTGGGTGTAGGGAGGACAAGGGCTGCAAGAGGACACTGGGGTGGCCGCAGCTGGGTTTGTGACGTCAGAGGATAACAAAGGGGGTGGAGCCACGGGCCTTTGCCATCGCTGTTCCCGCTGCCTGGAATGCCCTTGCCCTGGACAGCCTCAATGCCGGTCCCCACACTCGCTGAGGCTCTGGCTCAACCGTCACTGCTGCTCCCAGCACCGACTACCGCCTGGCACTCCAGGTAGACCTGCGTACTGTCTGCCTCCCTCAGCTGCAGGATAAGCTCCATGAGGGCAGGGGGGCTGGTCGATCTTACCCAAAGGAAGTGCTCAATAAACATTCAGAAATGTATGTGTAAAGACAATGGAATGAATGAATGGATGGATGGACAGGTCAGAGTGGGCACAGGCCGTCTGCCCACATGTCCATGAGACCACCGCTGGGCAGGCCCTTACTGGCAGGCTGTGCCCCTCTCGTTCCCATGACAGCAGGACGTCACCTGTGTGTGTCTGTGCACATATTTAACGGACATGTGTCAAACACATGAACCAGCGGCTGCTCGGAGCAAAGGGCTGTCATCTATAGTGCTTACAGATTTGGAGGGGGACAATCCGAGCACAGATCTCTGCCTTTGTGCACAACAGCCGTTTATATATAAACAGTACCGGAGGAAGAATACAGATGTTAAGTCTTTAACAGAAGAGGAAACTTTTTTTTTTAAATACTATGGGCCCCAGGCCATAGCCTGCTCATTCACTTTTACTTGCCACCACCCTGGTGGAGAGTATGTGCCACTCTACCTTACCGAGTCAGGGCCACTGGTCGGGCACAGAGCCGGTGAGAAGGGGAGCAAAGACTGAAGCCCAGGCCTGGCCGACTCCCCCGACTGTCCGCTGTCTCCTCCGCAAAACCGAGGGAAGCCCGCGGAAAGGTGGGTACCCCTGTTCCCTGCTCACTGTGTCTGACCCTGGCACCCACACTTTGGCTCTAAGACAAGGTCTGTGAGTAGATAAGCCACACACACCACCTCTCCCAACAAAGGGTGAAGACGCAGACGGTCTCTCACAGAGGACTCATGGGATCGTCCCCGCTTCATGTCACTCTGCTAAGTTCATGCATCCTCCCATCCCGACTGTGACCCGGGACTGCAGGACGAAGTCATATTTCCTTTTAAATGCCCCATCCCAAGTCAGGGCAACAGTGGCTGCTAGTGGACAGCTGTGCCCAGGGGCCTGGCGTCCTAAAGCGGGTCGTCCTCAGCACGGGCAGCGGCAGCAGGGGCCACAGAGCAAACCACACGGGGCAAGTCCCCGAGCGCACGTGAGACGGCTCCTGGTGCTCGGAAATAGCTGCAGCCGTTCTGATGGGAGCTAATTTCCGGCAATCATGCTGCCAGGGGCTCCAATGATCATATTTGGGGAATTTGAAAGGAAATATGACTTCATCCTGCAGTCACATGTTGCAGTCTGGATATTTGAGTCACGCACGTGACAGCCCCTTAGCCATGTGCACTGCCGAACCGGCTGCTCCCCGGGCAGCACTGATGTCACGCACAGAGCTTTAGGTTTCGCCGGGAAGGTAGAGTCTTCTGCTTCTTTCTTCACAAACATAAATACCAGCGAGTCTTGCTGGGGCAGGGGGAAGGCAGAGACGGGCAGAGGCTGCACCTCTGTTTACTGTGAAATAATGTAATTTCGGGACTGCTTACGATGGATCGATGAGTATGATTCCAGCCAGGCTGTGTACGTGTGTGTGTAAGACGTACACAGAAATAAGACCAGGATACAAATGAAAACATTCACAGTGGGTATTTCTAAATGTTGGAAGATTTTTTTATTTTCTTTATGGCTTTTCAAGTTTCCCAAATTTTTACCTCTATTGGATGCTGACTTCAGTATTAGGAAAATTAAATATTGTTCAAGTAAGCAGGGCTCCTGGTCAGCGCTGTGAAGACTTTGCATATCCAACCACCCTCCCTCTTCTCCCCAGATACAATCAGATGAGTGTTAAAATATAGAGCTAGTTGAAAAGGCATGGCCACATCCCAAAATGAAAGGCACATCTCTGTCGTTTAGGAACAAAGAGGAAACGTCCAGGAGTGAACGCGGCAAAGCAGAGTTGACCACAGAGGCAGGGCCCGGTCCAGGCTGCGGGGCCAGGACCTGAGCGCTCACCCAGGACTCGACACCAGGCAGCCCTAGTGACGGCAGGAGACCGAGCTGGGACCCAGGATGTTTGCAATATTGGGCCCAGATTTTTTCAATCTAAAGACATTTGAAGGAAAACCCTCTTGGAAGATGTAATACTCCAAATCGTTTTTTAGCCCCAACCAGAACTGCCGTGATGGATGGGAGGTTACCTGTCACCCTGCGGCCTCAGAGCCAAAGCCTTTGAGAAAGCTGCCGGTATGGGAGACAGGTTTTAGTAACAGAGTCAGTGTCTCTGTCTTGGAGAGCAGGGCCGTGGCAAAAACTTGCTCACTGACCACAAGACTCTCCAGGAGTGGGAGGCCGAACCTGCCCCTAACGCTAACCACAGCAACAGAAGCAGCCAAACCACCTCTGACAACGTCCTTTCGAGTTAGCGGAGCTGCGCATTCATGGGTATCTAATTTATCTCCGCTCACTCGACGTTTACTGAGCACCTACTATGCAGAGGAACGGTGCTGGCTGCAAGCAGAGACACTGAGGTGTGGCAACAGCTTGCCGCAGTGATTATAAGCACGATCTTGTGGCCAAGGCTGCCTAGGAGCAAATCTTGATTTCATATCCTTATTAGTCGTGTGATCTTAAATAATTTACTAACCCTCTCCATGTGCCTCAACTTCTTAATGTAAAATGTGGGCAATTATAGCATCTACCTTCTAGGACTATGTTTAAAAGTCAACCACTTTGCTTGGCATGTAAATATTTAACAAAAAGTAGCCATCATGAGCAAAAGCTATATGCCTACTCTAGAGTGAGGCAGACAGAGGAACAGACAAAAAACCATAGTCCAGTAGAATAAGTGTCATGACAGAGGGAAGCACGGAAAGCCAGGAGATGAGGAGAGGTGGCATGGAATGCCGTGTGGAGGCCCATCAAGGAAGGCTGCCTGGAGGAGGTGATGTCTGAACAAAGCTCAGAAGCATGAGGAGGAGCTGGCCAGGGGGAGGAGAAGGTGACAAGTCCAGGCCAAAACGATAGGAGGAGTTTTCTACTTTGCTTGATTACACCAAGACCTTTCCAAATGAAATATTCTTGAGCATAGAAAATCAGTGAGAATAAAATAGTTATATAAGAATAAGCAAACACTCCACTGAGAAGATACCGAAGAAACGGCTGTGCCCAAAAGACGGTTTCAGGGCTTCCCCTTCTGAATGAAGAGTTTCAGCCACACAGGGACTGTTCTGCTGCATGTGGCCTCCAAGATGCGCTTGAGTGATGAAGTATCACAACATCATGCAGCCAAGTGGCACTGTGTGAATGCGCGGGCCAGCGAGGCAGTAATTCAGCTGGGACGGCCATCAGCATGTCACCTTGTGATGGGATCAAGAATGACCCTCTCCTTCCCACTGCGGCCAGCTGTCCTGTAGGAACCACAAGCTTCTCTGGCTGTGTGGATTCGAGCCACACCAAGCTCTGCTCCGCCTCACCGTGCTTCTGTTCTGGATGCTTCCGTCCATGCCGGGAGCCACTCCTCCCCTGGCTCTGTGAGCCAGGCTGACAGTGCCACTGGTCACAGACTCTTTGAATACCAGGAAAAAAACCCAGTTCACTATGGCTTTGGGGAAATGGGGCCTTACTGGAAGGAGCTGAGAGCATCTCAGAGGGGCAGGGCTGGCAGTGCTGCTGGTCCTCCATGGGCTGCGCCGGGAGCCAGAACGCCATCAGGACAGACATTAGCCACCAATCCCATGCCGCACTCGGTCCTGCTCTCTCTGCAGGCTCGCCTTGTCCCGCTGTGGGTCGGCAAGTATTTGCATCCCTGGTGTCGGCTGCAACGCTGTCCCCGCCGACAATTCCTAGTCTCTACGAAGAACACGAGACGGAGCTTTGAACTGTTGCCCGCGATCAAACCCCGACTGCTCTGTACTCACATGAGGCAATAATGGTTTTGTGTGAGCCAGTTTCAGGTGAGGAATTTGCCACTTGTAACGACAAGACTTGCGACCAAAAGAGAGTCTGACTGGGCCAGTATCTGGACTGTTTCCTCCTGAGCAGGTGCTCTCTCGGGGCCAGCCGGCTGTGGCAGGCATCTCCCTGTGTCCCTGTGTCGTGTAGGCAGGAAGAGGGGTCGGTCCTCCAAGCGGCAGCAGCAGGTTGGCAACGCTCTCCAAAGGACGCCTCCTCCTTGATGCCCGAGGCATTCCCCTTCCTGGGTTTCACGTGCCCTTTAACTTGCTCACCCAACAATCCAAAGCTCCTTCTTGTCTTCTTGGCAGTGACTAGGAATTGTTGGCTGGGACAACCTTGCAGCCAACACCAGGAATACAAACACCTCCCTCCCCACGCTAGAAACAGGACTACTGGTAACACTCTAACAAGAACAAAAGTGTGCATAATGAATATAAGACTCCTGCATTAGAACTGACCTTCAATCTTCCCAGTCATCGAACTAAGAGTGCCCCGTATTTCGGTGGGCACATCAAGACCAGACTTTCTTCTTCCTCTGCACCATTCAAGGTTTCTGTCTGGGTTTCTTGACAATGCCTCAGCATCCCCGTCTTGGCGTTATGGAGATTTATCCCTCACCAAAATGCATTTAGGAGGCTTTAGTTAAAGAACGCCAAGCGAATGGTGTTCATCTGGTGTGGATGTGCTACAAAATGCCAGCTGAGGTCCCTCGCGGTTCATGGACGGAGGTGACACTTCTCATCGGGCCTGAGGCTTCTTCCCGTGCTAGCAGAGCCCAAGGTGAACATGCTAAGGCTCGCTACCCAGAGCATCCCAAAAACCCACAGATGCGAGCTGTTTTTTACACAGCTGCAAGACTGTGCTTACGGTCTTTAATCTTCCTCTTTGAAAAGCATCCAATTTAGGAATTTTTGCAGCAATCATTTCAGAGTAATGAAAAACAAACAGAACAATAGAAGGTTTCAGATGTGATACGTGCACTCTCTGCACCCCTCTCTAATGCACGTTTAAAGAGACATATTAGTCATTTCAAGGAAACCTCTTTTATCTCCCCACCCAACCAAATGCCGCCTGCACGCAGACCACAAACATCGTAACACAGTTAATTTACCCAATGTACTCATTTCTTCCTCGTAACAATGCCCACAAAGTCCCATACAATTTTTGCTTTAAAAGTTCCTGATGTTCAAGATGGGGCTGGGATGAGCCTTTTTCCGCCTCGCAGGCTGGCAAAGCACAGTGGCGGAGGCTAGCGTGTGCGATTTCGCCTTGCCTGAATCTGTGCGTGGTGCATAAATGGGGTATGAACTGGGGTCTGCCCAAGGGCCCAGAGCCACTAAGTGGTGGAGACATCACTTAGACTTCTGCCTCTTCCCATCCCGAATCTGTGTTTCTTCCTCCGCGCCACCCTGTCCGCAAGCAGCAGAGAAAAAGCTCAGGCTCTAGACAAGACAGCACACAGGCCCATCCTCCAGACCCGCCGTCACTTTGCAAGACAGGGGCAGACACCTTCCCGCGTCTTTGACGAAGGTTAAGCACAGGCTGTGGGATGCATGGCCTTGGTTAAACCCTGGCAGCACTGCCAACCAGCCGGCTGACCCTGGCCCACCCACTTGGCCTATCTCAGCCTCGGTTTTAGTGTCTGTGCAATGGGAATTCTATTGGTATCTACCTAATAGGGCTGTGGTGACGGCCCAATGACATACTGTGTGACATGTGTCTACCAAATCGTTATTAGCGATTCTGTAAGGGGCTCGTTTCTTGTTAGATGTCAGACGGACACACACTGCAACCCGACCCACCAGACTGCACTGCTACTTGCTGAGGGGGAAGAAAAGGGGAAGGGGCTTTGTGTGAAGTCATGGCTCACTGCCCACTGAAGAGGGTGGCATGGCAGCGGAGGATCCCTAAGCTGGCACGATGAGCGCTGTCGACACAGTTCAAACGCTCCTTTGGTGCGGAGGCACACAGTGCTTCGTCCCGAGGTAGAAAGGCAGACGGTGAAGGCCCCAGGCCTGCGGGGCTTCCTACTCAGGGGAGTCCCTGAGCAGCTCCCGCCTACCCGGGGACGTTTCTGCGAAGGCCAGGGGTTCAGAATGTTCCCACCTTTCCTGGGCCTCGGCCCTTTGGAAAAGCTCATAAAGCCTGTGGATCCTCTCCCTGAAAAAGACAATGACACGCATCCCACCAGGCACACACGCACACGCCTCACCAGGTGCACACACGTACACACACACTACCAGGTACACAAACTACCAAGTACTTGCACATACGCACACCCCCCACACCAGCCACACACGCTCTCTCGCGTAGACACACGCGTGTGCGTGCACACACCCTACCTGGTAACTCTTACCCCGCCCCAAATTATCCTCTCCCATGTTACTCTCTGTTTCTTCCTAGCATTTGGCAAAATGAGCAATTATCTTGCATATTTATTTATCAACGACTATCTTCTCTCCACTAGAACATGAGCTCTGCAAGTCTCATTCACTATGCCTCAGGACCCAGAGCCTGGAAAATAATAAACACTTATTCGATGAACGCATGAACACACAAATGAATGAGCAACACCTAAACATTCACCAGCATTTGTATCTTCACAAGTCTCTGCCTCTACCATATAATAAATTCTCTGAGGGCAAGAACCCACAACGGACACCCCGGGGAATGTTCAGTTCCTAGAGGTGCTCGGTGGCTGGTGGAGGGGTGGGTGGGTGGACAGACAGATGGATGAGTAGAAGGGAGAGAGGGAAAGCAGATGACAGGCAGGAGGGAGGAAGGGGGGGGCGGGTGTACTGCTCTCTGCACCCAGGCACCTACATATCTGTCTCTAATCACATCTGTCCCCACTGATGGGCGTCTGGCAGTGAGCGACGGGCTGACGCCCTTCACAGTCAGGACCAAGGTCGGCATACGCAGACTTCCATGTGTGACGCCTCCTCCAGCACTCTGCGTAAGTATTAATACTTTGTAAAGTGTATTTGGATGATGTTACTTGACATTTACTGCAGTGAAAACTGGGAAGTCAGAAAAGTATCATATAAGACAGAGGAAGACAGAGACAGGTACTGGATCCAAGATTCAGGAGGGAACAGACAGACAAGGAACACTGGCTGACGTGGAGGAGAGAGCGAGGACTTGTGTTGCCAGGACGCCGAGAGCCAGAGAGGCAGCAGGCGGCCACCGCCACCTAGAGGTCAGTGACAGCCTTGGCCGGTGCTGGCCAACCCGCTTCCGTCACCTGTTTGGCAGGTGGCTGACGAGGAACAGAGGAGATTCTCAAGGAGAAGCCCTTGATGGGGCAGACCCAGGATCGAGAAGGCCCAGCTCAGATGGCCAAGAGCTGTGGGTGCTTTAGAACATGCCAGATGCAGACCACGGTCCGACTGGCTGCCCAACTCAGACTCACAGGGCTCTGCTGTGGAGAAGGGGTCTTCGAGCTGGCTGACAGGCTCGGGTCTGCCAGAAGGAGAATGAACCCACGTGAGGGGGGATGAAGTCAGCTTTCTCGCCTCCCCTCTGTTCTCCACACCACAGCTGGAGCAATGGTTCCAAGTAAAAATTAAGGTCCTCCAATGACACCACTGCACGAGAGGTCAAGTCCAAGTTCCTGGATGTGGCTTAAAGAGCACTGCACGATCTGCCCTTGATCACCTCTCCTGGCAGATTCTCTTCTGGCTTCTCTCTTAACCCTAGCAACCCACTGTACCTCCCAGTAGCACGCAGCACACGTGGAAATTCACAGACGGCTGCTGAATACACAAGCTGAACTCCAAGATCCCTGAACACCATGAGCTACATCATCTCTAGAGTTCTGGGCACGCAGTTCTCTCAACCTCTTTCAAAGAACCCTTTATCGGTTAGGGATTGCAAATGGCTCAAAAACAGCAGGGGTCTACATCATTTCGGGCTTGTTTTCCGATGTACAGGCAATCTGGAGGGAGGCGGTCCAGGATTGGTTCGGCTGCTCCACAAAGTCATCAGGGACCCGGTGCCTTCCGTCCTCCTGCTCTGCCATCTTTGCTGCCCAGCTGCCACCCCCTAGCTCACCTCACGGCCCAAGCTGGCTGCTGGAGCTCCAGCTATCATGTCTAGATTCTAGGCAATAGGAAGGAAAAAAAGGAGAAGGGCAAGGCACATACTGTCCAGATGAGGTATCTCCCTTTCAGTAGCCTTTTTGGGAATCGACAACCAGCACATCCACCTGCATCTCATTGGCCACGTCTTAGTTACATGGCCAAAAGTAGCTGCAAGGGAAGCTGAGAAATTTACTGTTTTCCACTTGGGCACTTTGCCCAGGGCTCTGCTACTAAGAGATAAGTAAAGTATAGATATTTGGAATAAGCAACTAGCAGTCTCTGCCACACACCTATATCCAATCACCACATTTTGACGGAGGGCCAGGGGACAAACAGAATCCAAAGATACTATCCGTGCTCCCTAAACACCTGTAATACAGTTGAGGACTAAAACAAATACAGCTGAAAAGGTAAATGACAATAGCAGGCAGGAACAAACAGACCACAAACCCCACTGCCGTCTTTGAAGCATAAGTCTTATGCAAACAGGAAGGTAGTTAACAATTACTGAGTACTTACTGTATGGGATCTGGCATAAGAGGAAACAGACTGGAAAGTGTTGTGTGGTGTATCCAGGGCCACACAGCCGGCAAGGATTTCCAGCAAGGACGGCCAATCTGCCAAGTCTAGAGCTGCCTACTCTAGCCTACAGTAGCGACTGCATGGGGACGGTGGCGGCCGTGTGGAGGAGTCTGAGAATGTGTCCGAGCTCACTGAGAAAAGCTGTGATCGATTAGCTATGTCTGCCACAGGCATGGGAGCAGGGCGTGGTGGCACGAGAGCCACAGATGTAACATTCCTGTTTGAGAGGCTCACAGCAGTCAGGTCGTCTGTGGAAAGGCCGCATTTGCGCTCTGGCGCCCACGTCTGAACAGAGGGTGGGAGAGGAAGGGAGGGGAGGCACCTGCTGCCGGTGGGTGAGACGGCCCCCGTCTCGCTGCTGAGGAACCTATTTGTGTCTAGGGACCCGCGGCTTGAGAAAGCGTCTTCTTAGCAGCTTGCCAAAATGAAGGCCACCTCCAAGCTCTAGATTATTCCTCTTACCAACAAATGGCTTCAAAAGTAACAAAAGAAATGACAACTCTAGTCAGAACAAGGTGCAATTTTATTTTAAAATACAACTTTGAAAGGACAGATGTGCGATCTCATGTTGGAGCAGAGGTGACAGCTCCTGTCCCAGAGCACCAGGCCTGCCAACACTCTCGCCACCTGCTCTTCTACTCCACCCCCAGGCTCGTGTGACTGTGCTCTCAGGCGGTCCAGGAGTCACAGGAGCAGCCCCCTCGTCCCTCTGCCAGTCCCAGGGCTGGTGCCCCTCCTCTCACTTCAACCAAATGACTGTGGCAACTGCAAGCCTCGGCTCAGGCGCCGCCTCCTCCAAGAAGCCACCCCGCACCCCAAGCCCCTTCCTGCCTCCCAGGCTGCACCAGGCGAGTCTCCTCTGAGCTCCCGTGGTCTCTAAGGGTAACTTTATCACCACCAGCACCCAGTGCACATCTGTCTTTGGTCTCTGACTTTCTGAAGTTCGCACGGCCCCTGGCACAGAACACCCACCATTTGATAGCTACCCTCTCCTGAGAACACACTCAGCTCCAAGCATCACACTGTCTCCTGCACGCCAGGATTTCTCAGTCACAGCACTTACCGTGTGGGGCCAGATATTCAGGGAGCCGTCCTGTGCAGTGTAGGATATTGACAGCGTCTTTGGCCTCTACTCTCTAAATGCCAGCAGCAGCCCCCCAGGTGTGACAACCAAAAATGCCTTTAGGCACTGCCAAATGTCCCCGTAGGGACAAAACCACCCCTGGTTGAGAATCCCCGAAGGACATTATCTCAGAGAAGTCCACACCCTTCCCAGGGTCACACAGCTAGTAAATGTGGTAAGCACCTTGTAGTTGTTCCTATACCTCATTTAAGCCTCACAATAATCCGATGGAGTGGGTACAGGGACCCCTATACTACAGATGACAAAACTGAGGTTCAGTGAGGCTCAATAACTTTCCCAAAGTCAAACAGCTGGGACCTGGCCTTTTCTGGAACCGAATCCAGAAGAACCATACGGCTAAAGCTGCTTATCCGTGGCCAGAGACATCACTCCCTTATTTTAGGACTGAGAGAGTGGGTGGTGCCTAGCAAGGCCAGTTTGGTTTTAAACCATCTGCCTCTTGAAGCGAGGCAATCATTACGTGGTGGCCTTTCGTATTCATTTTCGTGCTATAAGGCTGCTGCACGGGGGATCTTCTGTTGGTAAGTAAAACAGAGCAGGTCATGGTCATGGTCATCCCGCACACTGCGCAGCCACCAGGTTGTTAAGTGACCGGTTACAGGCGGCGGCTTCCACTCGGTGATTAGTCTCCAATACTCCTGACCCCACGGACTCCTTTCTCCCCCAACCCTCCCCGCGAATAAGGCCATCAAAGGAATGAAACCTCAACTTGGCGGAGCTGGCAGGGAAGCTAATTTTCTATTACAGCGCGTCTCCGTTTTCTCCCGAGCCCTGAAACCGTGTTTATGAACCTAATGCGCACTTCGGAGGAATGCGGCGAGCAGTAATGAGGACATAAATCTCAAGAGTTTGGAGGCCACTGGGTAGTGGATTGTTGAATAAATAAAAGTAGCAGTAAGTACTTCTGGAGCTTTTCTGTTCAAGGACAAAAGTGGCTACTTTGGGGGCGATAGAGGCATTTTCTCCTGCTTATAGCGGGTACGCATCCTGTTTAAAATCATGGTCACAAGCCTTGTTATTAACCAGCACTAAGTCCCCGACTTGACCGCTCAGTGGAGCGCGACTCTGTTTCCTTACTGGGCAAACGGGCGTATCGTGCCCCACTCAACCCCCCCACCCCCCAGTGCCACCGCAGTGACTGACCTAAGTCGCCAATCACACGGCGTCACTCTCCCTCTTTACAATGCTCCACAGTCACATTCTGGGTAACGCCCAAGCTCCCCAGCAAGCCGACAAAGTCCCCTTGGCTAGCTTGTCCCCTGGGCCACCTGGTTCACATCACACCCCCTCTGGTCACCGTGGCCGGGCCACTCTTTGGGAAGCCACGATCTTCCCTTCTGCCACACTGTGTTTGCAGGAGGGAGCCAATGACTAAGACCTCAGCCGGTCAGCACCTCAGTCCCTCGGCCACAGCGAGGGGTTCACAATGGGCACGTGACCGCCTACAATCTGGGGAGGCCTTTGCTGTGATGAATGGGAAGGAGAGCAGTGCTCTTTTCTCACTGACATGCAGTAAACTGATCCTATTTAGCTCTCGCACAGTTGACTCGTGCCCATAAGAAACAAGCCTGTCTGAGAACGTGCCCACACAGAACAGAGCAGGGCCATGCAGAGGGCAGGCGGACCACATGTGAACCCCGGATCAACCTGTGCCTGAAGCTTATCTACTTACAGGGAGTGATAAATTCTCTTCTTGCTCAAGCCAGTTTGGGCTGGGTTTTCTGCCACTTCCAAGTGAAAATGCCAGATACGAGCCTCATTATCCACCTTGCACTATATAATTTACCTAAATCAGCCCCTTTGGGCTCCCCCAGGTGCCATGTTCCCTGTCCTCGTGATGCCTTTTCTCAGCCTGTTCCCTCTGCCTGTCCACACCTTGCCCTCTTTGCCTGGCTAAGTCCTACTGATCTGGGAGCATCTTCTCCTTGGAATATCCTTCTCTGGTCTCCCTTCCTGCTCTCAACTGCACCCAACTCCTGTGTCCCCATGGTACCCTAGACCAATGTCTACCTCTGGCATTCTCTTCCCCCACCTGCTGCTGTGCCTGCCCAACCCCATCCCCCTCAACTCGACTGAGGACCCCCTAAGGGTAAGGAGCTGCGTCTCCTCACCTGTCCACTCCCGGTTCTGGGCACCTCACTCAACAGAAACTAGGTCGCTCAGTAAGTGTGTATTAAAGCTGAACTGGGTCTTGCCCCATGGCAGAGCTCCCAGCAGCCCGCAACCATTCCAGTACCATGGATGGCCAATCACTGGGAAGCAAACTGGCCCCTCTGGGTAGCATCTAGTGAATGCAGAAACCAAAGCAAATCTCTACTGTCAAAAAGGCAAAGGAAGACAATTACAAGTGAGAAACTGGGTAGGGCTGGACACAAAGAGGTTCAAAGCATCTCATCAGGACAACTTATTGTGCTGGAGAAAGACAAACAGATGTCACTGTGAAGCAGACATTTCACAGAAAGTCCCAGCTGTGCCTGAGAACTGGGCAGCCACTTCCGTCATCAGCAGCACGGACGGATGCCTGGGTGAACGGGACGAGGGCCAGTGATGGGGTCTGACTTTTCTAAGCAACAATGAGGGGAAGAGGATTATTTGGGGGAAAAAATTTATCTGCTGTCTTCCCATCAACTGCTCAGAACCTTGAGTGTTTCACCAGATGTTGGGTGGCACACAGACAGGAGACGTCATGGTGGAAAATAACCACACTATCGGCTGGTGGCTGCCACTGTCACCACCATCCGTGATCGCGACAGGGATTCAGTAGTGGGAGTCGGGGCAGTTGAAGGGAGTTGGGGGGAGGACGGGGAAGGGTGGGCAGCAGGGAACCCACAGCTTTGAGGTGAGACAGAGCTGGATGCAAGTGCTGGTTTCGTCGCTTCCAAGCTACGTGGCCTTGGTTACCTTGCTTACCTTGCTTAACCTCTCTGAGCGTCAATGCTCATCTATACAGTGGGCGACAGTAGTGCCATTATGCTGCTGCCCTGGCAGGGCTGCTGTGAGGCACGGGCATCCTATACTTGCAGGACTGCCATCGTCCTCATCACTGCTGAGCCAATCCCTGGCCTTCCCTGGACTCAGGTGCCGTCATCGGATTTGGGGCGATTTTTACCCTAGGAAACCATCTGAAGCGTGTGTTCTGAAAGCCCTTCCCCAGTGTCTTCCTGACAACATGTCCGTGACGGAGACACTCACAAATATGTCGAGAGGGGCAGAGAAGAGAGGGCTCTCTGAGTAGCCGGCTGCTACAGCCTTCATCTGGCAAAAGGAAGCACTCCACTTAGTCCTAGCAGAAAAACACTCTCAGGAGAGAGTTTGGAAAGATAATGCATGAGCTGACAGTCCTGTCTGCCAACCTGCATCTCAACTCTAGTCGGGGGATTTTCAAAATGCATCCAGTTAGACCCCTTGGCCAACCGGTCTCCAGGATTCTGCTCTAACAACCAGAAAAAATTGATTTTGCTTTGAGAGTGAGGAGAGCTGGCTGCTGGTTTATTCTGTCTTCTTCTCATTTATGAAATCTTGACCCTGTCCTGGTGGTTTCTCTGGACTTTTGTTTACATAGATAAAAAAATGAGGTTTGAGAAGAGGTAAAAATTGATCCATAAGTATTGACTGAGAGTCTTTGGGGTATCCAGGATTGGGGTAGGCACCAGGAAAGTTTTTATTTTTTGTCTTAAGAATTCCACTAACAAGAAAAACCCACTGATGTGCACTCCTGTCCACGTATCAAAGGCGGCAAGGTAGAACGGTGCTCGGAGTTCACGCTGGTAACTGTAGGCCATCTTCAATGACCTGAATGCTTTAAGAATCAAAGTTTTTATTTTAAGGAAAGATGCTGGTCCGTAGCATTTATTTTAAACATTCATATCCTGCCCTATTAAAATAAAAAATGTAAGGCAGCTTCTGGGATCCAGTTAATAAAGCAGGGTATAAAAAAATCATAGCTGTTTCATATTGAGAACTCAGCACATACCAGAGCCTGTTCTAAGTGATTCCAACAGGTTAACTCCCAAAGCACAGAGAGGTGAAGCTATTTGTTCAAGATCACACAGCTAGCAAGCGGCCCAGGTGCAATGGAATTGGGGCAGTCAAGCGCCAGGCACGTGTGCAAGTCAGTAACACCTACGACTGATTGTGGGTGACACTATAAAGCAGGTTCCAAACAGTGCCATGGCGACAGGGAAAAGGACGAGGTGGTGTCCAGCCAGATGAGAGGATCTAGTTGTGTCTTAGAGGGTTGGGGACAGGGAGGGGGAGAGGGAGAGAGAATCCAGGCAGAGCGAACCTCTGAATTCTAAAGAGACCACAGAGGCACGAGGATAAAAGATGTCTGGAGGACACTGTGGCTAAAACGAAGGAGAGTGAAGCACTGATGCATCAGACGTAATTTGGGATGCGCGTTATCTGTGCCCTGGTTCATGTCAAGTTTATGGGGCCACCATAAATACCTGGCCTGTGATCAAATGTCAGCTGGGTCGTCATTAGTCAACAGGTAATACCAGATGCTTTTCCTAAGATCTGGAAAGCGGGGAGAGGGGACTGTCCTCAGGAAGTTCAAGTGTTCAAGCCACACACGATGTATCAGCGCAGAGCTCCGCGAGCCCCTTCAGGAAAGGAAGGTGCTGATCACATGGAAGACTCGACTATTACTTAATTTAAGGCATACATTTGCTTGGAAGCCAACACAGGCATGGCCTATCCCACCATTTTCCCAGGTAGACAGAGCTTCTGCCAACACATTTTAAGCAGGTCAGATTCCAACGGCAAGACTCTCCCTGTTGTGAACTCAGCCATCCAGCCATCCTAGCCTCGTACCATCGACACGCGAGTCATATAACGAATGGTCTTGGATATGTAGGACAGGCAGCATCCTTCTGATTAGGATCTGACTTCCCGTAACCTCTGCCAGAGCATCTACAAAGGCAAAGGAAGGCAGTGCTTCGCTCATTAGTGTATACTCATACCTAACATGGCGATTAGCACATTACTGAATGAATGAACAAATGAACAAACAAGCAGTACACATTGATTGCGTGTGAGTGCACACTACACCACAGTATCTCAGTTCCTCTGGCAGTACCAGCAGGAACCACTTTTCTTGTTGGGTTTTTTGTTTAATTTAATTATTTTATTTTTTAATTTTTTTAAATAACTGATTGATTGATTGACTGAGATAGAGTCACCCTGGCTAAAGTGCAGTGGTGTCATCATAGCACACTGTAACCTCAAACTCCTGGGCTCGAGCAATCCTCCTGCCTTGGCCTCCCAGGTAGCTGGGACTACAGGCGTGCACCACCAGGCCTGGCTAATTTTTCTATTTTTACTAGAGACGGGGTCTCGCTCTTGCTCAGGCTGATCTCAAACTCCTGAGCTCAAGCAATCCTCAGCCTCCCAGAGTGCTGGGATTACGGGAGTGAGCCACTGCACCTAGCCTTGTTTTATTTTTCTTTCCAGTACGTCCACTCTCTGTGCTTATAGTCGCAGCATCCTAATTTTGCTTTAAGGGTTCTGTCTTAACCTGATGTTGAGCCAACCTACTACCACCCGCAGAAAGAGGAAACCAAGGATGTTGGGAAAGCCGTGAGGAGCTCCACCGCCACGAAACTCGTAAGGAATCCCCTCCAGAAGCCCAGCTCTTCCACATCGGAACGTTTACTGCTAGCTCCTGTTTCGAAAAACGTTCTCGGTGAGCTCTTTTGACTCTCTCCCCTGCTCATCGAGCTCACGACGGTGCCTCCCAAAGTGCTAGATCAACCCTGCATCACCCACTCCATCAGGGGAGGCTGCTGCATTGAACACGCCACCGTGGGATAAGGACCCGCCGCTAGCCGTGCTATGCTTTCACGATTGCAGGTGGAGACGCTGAGATGAGTTTCCTCATCTCAAAACAAAGGGAGTGAGAAGCTGCTGCTTCAGCTGCACGTCCAGGAGCTGCAGTCGGGCAGGATGTGCGGTGGGAGGAGCTGCAGCTCAACCTCGTGGGTTTGAATTATTGAAAGAAAAACTTTAAGACAAATTTAACAGAGTTTAATTCAGCAAAGAACAATCTGTGAATCCACCCACCCCTCCTCACCCCCCGAACGAGAAAAGGTCCAGAACCATCGCATGCTCAGAGGATTTATGGAAAGAGGAAAGTGACGCATAGAAAATGGAAACGAGGTACGGAAACAGCTGGATTCGTTACCACTTGGCATTTGCCTCATCTGAACATGCTTTGAGCCGTGGGCTGCATGTGATTGGCTAACACTTGACGACTGGTGCAAGAGTAGGTTACAGTTTGTGTACACATCCGGTCAGGCTAGTTCACTATGTACAGAGAAACCTTCAGGCTGAACTTAAAATACGTAAGGAGGCAGATTTAGGCTCAACGTCATTTAACAGAACGCAGCCTCCTCCTGTCTCTCGCACTCATTTACCAGCTGAACACCCTCTCCAGCGTCAGAGCTCCTCCCCTGGGGAACGGCAGTGGCAGTACTTCCTTCCTAGGGTGGTCCCGAGGCTTGAAGTGGGTTAGTATCTACAAAGCACTCCGTCCAGGGCCTGGCATACAATAGGCACCATGTCCAGTGCCAGCTACTTTTATGGGTGGCACCGACTTGAAAAGGTTGGGAGGAAGCTGATGAGCTGCAGAAAGAGAAGTTCTGGACCAACTGTATAGAGAGGCTACCTTTGTGTAGGTGAAAAAGATCAGCTTAAGTTTAGCCATGAAGAACTTCATCTCAATCTGTTATTTAATATGTTTGTTGCATCCATTCATTCGGCCAGCCAGTCACCCATCCACCCCGTAGGTACTGAGCACCTACTACGTGCCTGTGCTATGCACGAGGAGGGGACCTGGGGCGAAGGAGGCACTGCCCGCAGGGAGGTCCCCGCCTACGGGGAGACACACGCAGGAACACACACTCACGGGCAGCACAGACAGGGCAAAGTCGGGGAAGCCTCAGGGCACTGGAACCCGGAAGAGGACGTCCAGATCTGGGGTCAGCAAAGGTTTTCTTTAAAAGGCAGATGGTGATATTTTAGGCTTTGTGGAATATGTGGACTCTGTCACAACTCTGCCTTTGTTGTACAAAAGCAGCCACAGACAGTATGTAAATGAATGGGTGTGGCTGCATTCCAATAAAACTTTATTTAAAAAAACTGTCAGGGGGCCAATGTGGCTCCCAGGCCACAGGCGGCCGACCCCCGATCTAGAGGAAGTGTCTCTGAAGATATGATGAACAGGACCTGGGGGGGTGGGCGGGGGGAGCAGGAGCCACTGGAAAGGCACAAAGAGGCGAGGGAAAGGCCTACAGCCCGCGAGCCACACGCGGAGGCCAGGAAGGAAAACGTTCTCCCTCACTGCAAAGGTCAGGAAGACGACTCAGGTGCCTGTGCCAGACAAGGCCCCGGATGCCGACCCTGGTGTGGAACAAGAATTCCCCCAGAGCCACCTGGTCCAGCTCAGGCAAAGAAGAAAAGCCAGAACCTGCTACACGCCACGATCTACAGCTGGTGCTTGGGTATCTGTGTCTATTCACATGCTGCAGACGAGGCTGCAGGCTCAGGGAACCGCCCCGTGCTGGACGCAGCCCCCTTCATCTCCCTCGCCACCTGTGCAGCGACGGGTGTGGTGGGAACAAGTAGCAGCGAAGTGGCAACTCACTTTTACCGACTCCTGACCTGTGCTGGGTGCTGTGCTGACAGTCGAGCACTCACACTGCCCGGTGACAAAGGTACTCACAGCACCCCATCTTTGCAAGTGAGGAAACTGAGGCTCTGACAGACCAATCAACCTGACCAAAGTCACACTGGCTAGAATCTGGCAGAGTCTGGACTGGCTCCGAAAGCCATGCTCCTCTAGAAAGAGTGAGAACTGATGAGTGGGGTGCAACGAGGACTGTGGCTTTTCCAGAAGAAAAGGTAAAACACGCCGCTGGCATTCATCATGCCTTGGTTTATCAGAGCCTGTGCAGGAGGGCTCCCTGCCTCCCCAAGTCAGGGTTTGGCAAAGCAGGAAGGGAGGAAGGAGGCCATCTGACAGCGTGTCCCTGCCCTGATGTCTCAGTGCAACACTGCCGTGTCCCCAGCAGGATCTGCTGAGAAGCTTCCACCGAGAGGAGCACTGCGGAGAGAGCCCACCCAGGCCCCGGCCTGAGCATGACCGACGCGGACGCTCTGCCTTCCTCCGCCACGAGGCTCCCTCCAGATGCTCTCCGCCCCAACAGGGCCAGCAACCTGGCCTGCCACGTGTTTTCATAGGGCCCACACACTAAGAATGGTTTTTACATTTTTAAATAGCTGGAAAAAAATCTAAAGAAGAGTATTTCTTGGCATATGCAAAGTATAGGAAATCTAAATTTCAGTGTCGAACAAAAAATAAAGTTTTATGAGAACACGTTCACATCCCTCGTTCCATATAGCCGACAGCCGCTCTGGCTCTGTAGGAATAGGGTCTCTGAGATCCAGACTGCACGGCCTACGAAGCTTAAAATATTTACTATACAGCCCTGTACCGAAAATATTTACTATCTGCTCCTCGTTCTCAAGAATGCACAAAAGATAGAAGGAGAGAAGGGGATAAAAGAAAAGAAGAAACGGGGTGGAGGGGAGAGGAGAGAGACGCTTCCTGATTTCCAAACATACCAAAACCCACAGTAGTCAAGACAGCGTAAGGACAAGCATCAAGACCTGCGGAACAGAGTTGAGAGTCAAGGAATAAACCCTTTTGTGGTAAACCGATTTTTGACAAGGTACCAAAATCATTCAATGGGAAAAGAATCGTCTTCCCAACAGATTCTGCCAGGACAACTAGATACACACAAGCAAAGGAAGTTGGGTCCCCACCTCACACAATACACAAAAGTCAAGTCAAAATGGATCAGAGACCTAAACGTAAGAGCTAAAACCAGAAAACTCTTAGAAGAAAACGTAGGCCTACATCTTTGTGCCCTTGCGTTTGGTAAAGGATTCTTAGATATACCAGAAGCACAAGCAACGAAAGGAAAAACAGATAAATTAGACTTTATCAAAATTAAAAATTGAACGCTTCAAAGGACACTATCAACACGGTGAAAAGACAGCCACAGAATGGGAGAAAATATTTTCATATTATTTATCTAATAAGGGACTTATACATCCAGAATATACAAGAACTCTAACAACTCAAAAATTTGTAAAAACATAATTTTTAAAGGGGCCAGAAATTTGAACAGACGTTTCTCCAAAGAAAAATAACCAATAATCATATGAGAAGATGTTCGACATCACTCGCCATTAGGGAAATGCAAATAAAACCCACAGTGTGATACACCTTCACGACACCAGGATGGCTACAATCAACAAGACTCACGCATGACCCAGCAATTCCACTCGTGGGCACACACCCAAGAGAACCGAGGACAAATGCCCACGGCAGCGTCATTCATAACAGACAAAGAAGAGAAGCGACCCACGTGTCCCCAAGCAGCTGACCGGATGAAGAAAATGCGGTCTATCCGGGCAAAGGAATATTATTCAGCCACGACAGGAACGCTACAGCACGGATGAAACTTGAGGATATTCCGCTATGTGAAAGAAGCCAGGTACAGAGGGCCACATATTGCATGATTCCATGTCACAAAAAGGCAAACCTACAGAGAGAGGCGTAGAAAAAGAAAGTGGCTTACTGGTTGCCAGGGGCTGGGTGGGGACAGGGAGCGACTGTTAACAGGTACAGAGTTTCTTTTTAGGGTGATGAAACCTTCTGGAATTAGATAGTGGTGATGGTTGCATAATCTTGTGAATATGCTAAAAAGTGACTGAACTGTACACTTTAAAAAGGTGAGTTTCATGGTATGTAAATTACATCTCATCTCTTTCTTTTCTTTTCTTCTCTTTTTTTTTAAAGAGAGAGAAGAGACAGCTGGGAAGAAGGCTGAAGCACAGGCGAGGCGGGGAGGATGTGATGGGTGCTGACCCCAGCTTCGCCCCTTCACGCCCATCAGCTTCTGCCGCCCCCAACGATCCGGTGAGGTGGGTGACATTCCCATTTTATCCACGAGGCTCTGAGAGGCAAGGCTGGCCCAAGGCCATACAACTCCAGGAGGCACAGTAGGGATGGTACCCACGTCCCCGCACCCACACGCCAGCTGGACAGCTCTGCAGGCCAGCTGGACCTGCCAGGCACGCGGGGAGGGTGAGCCCAGGAGCCTGGACCCGGTACCCAGGCAGCACCTACCCTGCACCAGGCATCTGGTGTTCATGCCGCCACTGCAGGGGGAAACTGAGGCTCCGAGAGGCAGAGTACGTGGACTGAGGCCACGTGGCTGGTACGCAGCTAAATGAGAAGCCAAATCGGGACCCGCCACTGCCCTGGCTGATGAGAGGGGTTGGGGAGAGGAAGCCTCGCTCCTGCCCTGACCAGTGTCCTGGAAGCCGGGGCTGCCACCTGCGACCACGAGGCCTGTGCCTTCCTCTCTGACTCACCCCACCCCACCCTCCCCTCACTCCTGTGCCTCCCTCTCCCCAGCCACACCAGCTTCCTTCCGGTTCCTCCAATGGGCCCGGCTTCTGCCCACCCCAGGCCCTTAGTCCAGAAGCTTCCCTGAGTCTAGAACGTTCCTCCCCTCTGACTCAGTCGTCACATCTCAGCTCAAGCGTTACATCTTCTGATTTTAATGTGCTCTCACAGAACTGTGGTTCCTGCTGTTCTCAGCAGGCCCTGGGCTCTCTAACGGTCTATCCGTTACTGCGATTATCTGTTCAATGACTAGCTCTTACCTCCAGATCAAAGTTCTAAAAGTTCTATGAGAACAGGAACCGTGTCTGGTTCCCCCGCACCGTATACCTGATGCCCAGCACCATGCGGCCTCACCAGGCCAGTCCGAGTTGAATGCCACATCTGGGCTGCTGCGTGCTCCTGCCTGGGCAGAGGCTGAGACCAAATGACCGCTGAAAAGACGGGTCTGTGGGAGCAAAGGGGCCCTGGGTGGTGGGGGGTTAATAAAGAAGGAGAGAGGAGAACCAGGTGGCCAGGAGGGAAGGAGAAGGAAGGAGAAGAAAGGACAGCTGAAAGATGATAAAGGGGGAGGGGAAGTGCTGAATCCAGCTGGGCTTTTGAATTAGGGGACAGCACCCCAAGGAGAGCTGATGCCTTGGCTGGAAACCGGCGGGACTGGCACTGCACCCCCTGCCCGGCCTCCCAGAGCCCAGTGGTGGCTGCCTTGAAGTCACCTGAGGCATCAAGCAGGTGAGAACAAACACAGCTCAGAGGCCCCTGAGTCTGTGCAGAAAGGGGGACAGCCCCGGGCTCCACGTCGGCCCCTCGCCAGGCAGAGCGGGGCCTGGCAGCAGGGGGAGCGGCTGCTGGGCCCGGGGCTGGGGCAGTTGTGGCAAGCACAACGGGAACACGCCAAGTAGTGGCCCCGGGACGGGGAGAAGGGTGTCTCCCCCAGAGGACTTTGCAAGGATGATTTAGCAAAAAAAGATATTAAGTGCTAGCAGCGTGCATTGTTCGGGTGTCCTCCTACAGGACGAAGGGGCAGAGGGCAGGGATACATCGGGGTGCCTTTGTGCTCCTGGCCCCTCCCAGAGCCTTTGGGTCCTGGGGCAGGGGAGGGGGCAGCTGTGGGTGGGGAAGGTGCCAGGGTGGGGTGGGGTGGGGAAGGCCTGGGATCCGCTAACCAGCAGTGCAGGGGGGCGGAGACGCTGCCAGCGCAGCCCTGCCCCTCACTTTCTTTGCCAGCCTGTGTCGGCGCGGCCTGCCCTCCACAAAGGCCCCTGACTCCCATGCCAGGCACAGGCAACCCAGCTCTGCACCCCACCACCCCAGGCCCCCGCTCTCACACCACACCTGAGCCCTCCCCACAATGGTCTGAACACCCAATTCTGCCCCTGAGATAGGGATACAGTACGCAGGGCTCGGGCCTGTCACTCGGCCCCTGTCACTGAGCACAGTCCGTGGCACCTCGTAGGTACTCAGAAGTTAAAACCCACAGCTCTCTGTGGACATGTCATCTGCCTGTCTTTCCGTCTTTCAGATCTCAGGTTTGATACTTTGCTATGTGCAGAGGTATCAGGCCTGGCGCGGGACACTGAGAGCACCCTCGGTACCCCTCAAGTTCAGAGACATGGAAGGTGAAGTGAAAGGGCACGGCCAAGGTCGCCCAGGCCGAGAGCACCTTGGGATGATGGCCGTATCACCACATGCCAGGGACCGAGGACCGCCAGAGTCCTTGCAGGCACAACTGGAGCTCGGAGAGGCCCCTCTGCTGTCCTGAATCCCGGGCCGGTGCCTGAGCAGTCAGGGATGTGGCCGCCTGTCTGAGCAACCGAGGCGACTTCCTGAAACGGCATCTGGCAGGCAGGAAAGCAGCCAGGTGCTCGCTCCCCACTCCACCAGGCAGCAGCACACCTTACGCATGGAAATGTCACGCATTGCACTCACGCCAAGCTGTCACCGTCTCCTTGTGCTAAAAATGGTGCCGTGTTCCTGTCTTCGTTCCTTCCCCTCTCTCTGAATAGAAACGCCTGTCTGTGAGCTCCTTAACCCCCTGCTTCCTGGCGAGAGCCGGTGCCCGAAGCCTGGGAGGAGCCGTGGCCCTCGCCTTCGCGGGTGCCGCTCACGGGGCCTGGAGCGGAGGACGGCCAGGAAAACAGCTCTAACCCCCTTCGGGAAATCAACCTGCAGGGACGCCGCACGGCCCATATCAAACCCCCGGGCTGTGTGGGCCCCTGACTCAGCACCACAGACCCCTCGCTCACCCAATCCTAGCAGCACCCCAGAGCCAGGCGGATCTAAAACCCAACCCCAGGGTCTAGCCCAGGTGTGGCAGAACTGGGCAGAGCCCATCATTGCAACCTGCCTGAGGCCCGGTGGGGCCAGGAGAACTGATGAGGCGTGTCTGCACCACATGGTGGCTGGCTCTGCGCAGGGAGCCGCAGGATCACACGTGACGGCAACAGCCCAAGGATGCGCCAACGACCCAGCCAGGACCTCGGAGGAGCAAAGCAAGAGAAACGCAAGGCTGAGGCCCCAGACCGTGCTCCCGGACCCAGCTGCCGGCGCGAACGGTGCTCATCAAGGAGGAAACATATCGCAACTGTGTCCCAGGACACACCTACAGGATTCATAAAGATGGAAGTGACCCAAGCCCCGCCCAGTCTCTCTGGGGCAGGGCAGGTTCCCAGAGCCTCTGCACAGGCCTTCCCATGCATGAGCCTCCAAGAAGGTGCCAGAAGGAGGGGCTGTGCCCTAATTTACTTGACGGAGTAAATTCCTTGACCCTCTCCTTGCCAGCCATCGGTCTGATAAACAGGATCTTTTTCTAATCTGGAGATGACAGCTCAGAATTTGAAGACACAGCTGTAAGGCAGAAGTGTGCTCCTGCAGGTGTCTTTACCCTGGACACTGGCTAACACCAGGCGGGTCCTACCAGTTGTCACGTGCACCGATTTATGTCTGAGAGCTCCGTGTAGGGGTGGAGCTGTGATCGCTCCAGCCCCATCCTGGGCAGACTGGTCCAAGGTCAGAGGTCACAGCTCTCCCCCTTGAAGGGACTGATCCCTCCCTTTAATACGCAACACTGACACCAAAGACACCCAGTGCCGGTTCCCTTCTCTGTGGGACGCTGAGGGGCTGACTTGATGTTTTACCTGTGACACGTGACAGAGCAGCAGCACAAAGGGACTGCCCTGACACAGCGCGGGACGTCAAGCCTAGAGCGCACTCCTGTTCCTGCCCTTCCTCACAGGTTCACGTGAACCTGCTCACAGGACTGGCGCAAACGGAGCTCTCCTGGGGTCGGCTCAGCAGGGACCCCGCTGTCACATGCAGGCAGCAAGAAAGCCCCAGCAGCACACCCTGCAGGGCTGTTCCAGGGTCCCTAGGACTGGGAGGAAGTGACTTCACGTGGGTCATCACAAGACCCTGCTGGGGGGGGTGGGAACATTTCTGGGCCTGAGACACTCTGGATCTGAGACAGGGCACAAAAGGAGGGATGAAGGGACATTGACAACAGCTCCCTCTCCCCTCCCCCACCCCCCCCAACTCCCTGCTCTGCAGTTCTCAGGGTACAAGGCTGTCCCCAGGGCCCAGGTCTCTGATCTCAGGGCTCACAGATCAGCCACTTCCTATTTTGGGCAAACAGAGAAACAAAAATAGGCACTGAGCGCTTACTATGCTGCAGACACTCTGGACAGTAATTAATGTTACCTTATGAATTTGTTCCTGTTAATATCCCCATTTTATAGAGAAGGAAACTGAGGCCACACCAGACAAGTCAGTGTATTTGAATGCACAGCCCAAGCGAGTGATGTGAGCCAAACGCCGCCCCGTAGACGGCTGCAAAGTGGGCAGCCGTCCACTTTGCTCTAGGGCTGGGCGAGGGAACGAGCTTGCAAATATTGAAGAGGATGCTTGACGTGAGGACCTCAGAACGGAGCCAGTGGACACACACGCTGGCCAGTGAGTCAGGCCAGGGAGACCGACCCTCGAGCACAGCACACGTCGAGAATGAGAACAGCCACGAAGGAATGAGCCCAGGAGAACGAGGCAGGGTTGCAGAATGTGCTCGGTTATTCCTTTAACAGCTCTGGGCTCCAGAACTGTTTTGACGCAAACACCAGAAAGCTGAACAGGGCCTCCGATCTCCACAATTCTTACTGTTTTCCTGTTAGACCTTCTAAAGGGCATGTTCCACTTAGTGGACATTAAAGCAGAGGAAGGAGGCTCATTACATAGATCAGTATTTCCCTTTAAGATAGTTGTTCCTGTTTTGGGAGGGCTTAAACTGACGAAAGCTGCTCAGAACTGTGGCTAAGACACAGACAAACCTAACTACCATGGCGGGAACAGACTCTGCAATGGTCTGCGAGAAACAGGGACAAACAGAAGCACATGGCTGGTTTTGTCTGCCTGGCGCCCGTTCCACTCGGAGCCCCCCTCCCCAATCCACGCAGTCCTGGGGGCTCTGCCATGCAACCCACCTCTGCCCACACCCTCACCCCACACCATGGCCCACACCCGGCCAGTCACACTTCCCTGTGTGCCGCATCCACCAAAACCCCTCCCTGAGACTAAGGCACAGTGAAAACACTGGGAGAACATTCTCTGCCCGTGGCGTTGTTCACCTAGGAGGGAAAATCATATGACAAGTACAAGAAGAAAGACACAGGGGATTGTGATGGTGAAAAGCCAAAAGGGCCAGACACCTGCCCTCCTCTTCATTCTAGGAGCTTCCACGGGACGCTTCTAGCTGTGTGAGCCAATCGCCCTCTTCCCCACCTTCTCCCAGCCCCATTTCACCTAGCCAAGTTCCTGTCACCGGCAAGGGAAGGGACAGACTCAGGCAGCTCTGTACTTGGACTTCACAGTAAACAAAAGGGCAGACCCCGGGCCTGCAGGGGGTGAAGTGCGGCACGCGTGCCTCGGCTGTGCTGCCGATGCGGGGTGCTGTTCCCTGCTGCTCCCTCTCTCGGGGTGCCCTGCCCGCCCATCTCAGCCCCATCCCACTTCCACTGGCCCCAGCCACCTTTTCTCTAGAAGGTGTGTCTTGACCGGACACTCCCCGACCACAGCCTGAGCTAAGTGCCCCCACCCTGGACTCCTACAGTCCTGCTGTGTGTCCCTTACCCACCACGGCTATTTACAGTGACAGCATTCACCCTCACAGTGCACGTTTCCTCCACGACACCCTAAGGTCCCCCGAGGACCAGGGTCACAACTTGGAATGCAAAGATGCACAAACAGCTGCAGTAACCACCGTTGGATCTGTGAATGCGGAGGACTGAGCCACCCAGTCTGAGATGCCAATGGACACAAGGAGTTCTGCCCGACCAGTGACGGGGGACCCTGCCGGGCACCCCAGCTCCAGCAGCCTCCACCCGAGCATGCCTGGGTCCCCACCACCACCCTATTTCATTTCCTTCCCGTACTAATTGCTAAATAAAACCACAGCGCCATTTGTTTATTCAGCCTCCGTTCCCTGGAGCAGGCTTCTTGTCTGGGTGGCCTCATCAGTCCCCCCAGGCATAGACGCAGGCCCGGCACACAGGTGCCCCGTGAAGGTTTGCTGGCCTGTTCACAGGTTGGCTGGTTGAAAGAATGAAGGAAGGAACGAACGAGCAAACACGCTTTCAGAGAGACGCCTGCGAGCTCTGCCTACACTGTGAGCATCACCTGACCTCACAGCGCCCGCTGAGGCTTAGGTAACAGCTCGGAAGACCCTGGGAGCAAGAGCAGGGCCCCTGAATTCTTAACACTCTGGAGCAGAAAAGGTTTTTCACTGGATTATTTCCTGACTTCGTTCAACTCAGAGAAAAACTTGCAGTTTACACAGATGGACCCATTTTCTCAAACTTTTTGTAAAAGGTCAACTTTTTTTTTTTTTCTTTTTTAAGGAGGAATGAGTTGATTTCACTTTTTTATGTGTTCCATCAAAGTTGAATTTTTTTCATTATACCACAGAGCTGGAAAACATCATTCACACACTGTGGATCAATAAGTTCAATGTAAAGAGAAAAAAGAAGAGTAAAAAGCTGCAGCTCCTAAATGAAAAAGCAGAAAGCAGTCACAATCTAATAAATTTAAAACTCTCCTCCCCACGCACCCCCGGGGCTCAGGTGATTGGGGTGATGTTCTCAGTCAGGGTCTGCACTGGTTCGGCCCTCACAGCAGAGGTCCTGGCCATCCACCCCCCGACCCTGTCCTGGTCACCCCTTGCCCAGAGGTCACCCAGCCTGCTCTCGCCTCCGGGCCCAGGAGCACACTGCGTTCCCTGCTCCACTCATCCACCTGGCTGGTGCCACCCCCGCATTTAAGACTGGTCAGGACCCACTTCCTCCCAGAAGCTTCTATGACCTCCCACCACCACTTGCAAATGGAGTGAGGTCTCTCCTTCATCTCCACAGCAGCTTGAGACACGGGTGAGAACAGCGAAGATGATAGAAGTAGTAACAGTAGTAATGATAATGGCTACCAGGTATTAAGTATGAGCTACATTACATGCACTACACGAAGCACTTTACGTATAATATATTTTTAATTTCATTTAATCCTAAAAACCACTTCATGAGCTTTGTACCACTATCCCCATTTTACAAATGAATAAACTGAGGCTCAGAAATGTTAATTTGCCCAAGGTTACAGACAGCTCAGGAATGACTCATTCCAAAGCAGGTACCTCTGATTCCAAGGTCATTGCCAATCAGGGCTCCTATTCTTTGCATCAGACAGCATACCAACTATCATCAATGTCCCCACAGAGGCCAGGAACTTCACAGTCATTATTCTAAACTTCACAAAGATCCTGCAAATAGGGTGACACTGCCCCGCTGTGCAGATGGAGAAAGTAAAGTACGAACAGTTAACAGGCTGCCTGTGGTCCCAGAGCAAGAAAATAGTAGGGTCAGGATGGGGATTTGTACCCATCTATCCAGAAGTCTACGCCTTTCTACGATAGCACACTGCCTCCTCCAACCACAAACCTGTTCAGAAAAAGAATTTAAAATATAGAACAGATCTGAAGGACAACACGGTTCCCCCATAATTGTTTATGACAGTGAAAAATTAGAAACAATCTAAATGTTGAACAAAAGGAATAATCAAAGGAATAATATTATACCACTATGGTAGAATATTATACACTATGGTAGAATATTATACACTGCAAAAGAAGATTTTGACATAGAGTCACATGAGAAAAATTTTATGTTAAATTAAAAAGAGTACAAAAGTTCATTTATGAGATGATTCTGTCCGAAGGAAAAAAGGCATAGAGAAAAAACTAGAAAAAGATTTTAACTGCATTTGTATCTATATGATGAGACTATGAGTCTTTTGTTTTCCCTCTAACTTTCCTTTATTTTCCAAATTTTCTATAATGAGTATGTACTACTTTTAGATTTTTTTTTTTCCTGAGACAGGGTCTCACTCTGTCACCCAGGCTGAAGTGCAGTGGCCAGATCATAGCCCACAGCAACCTCAAACTCCTGGGCTCAAGTGATCCTCCTGCCTCAGCCTCCTGAGTAGCTGGGACTATAGGCGCGCACCATCGTGCCCAGCTTATTTTTCTTTCTTTTTCTTTTTTTTTTTTTTTTTTAGTACAGATGGGCTGCTCTTGAACTCCTGAGCTCAACTGATCCTCCCACCTTGGCCTCCCAGGGTGCTAGGATTACAGGCAGGAGTCACTGTGTCTGACCTACTTTTAGCATTTCAAAAACTTTTGTTTTGTTTTGTTTTCTTTTTTTTTTTCTTTTCTTTTTTTTTTTTTTAAGGAAATTGGCTATTATCAGCTAGGGCCTAGTCCTAGCTTATTTTAATCCTTGGAATGGACGCCATTCTGAGTTCTGATTAAGGATAATTCAAGCCTTTCAAATGTCCAAATTGTCTCGGTTGATTTTTCTTTTTTTTTGAGGCAAATAATTGCATTTTGTGCTAAACTTATTTGCAGTTCAAATGCAGCTCAAAACCTTATTTTGATTACTTTTTTAGAGAAAGAGCAACATTAGAAAATGCCTAAGAATCACATTTGCATGATGGGTGATAAGCCACGGAATTACAGGGGGTGGGAGTGGATGAAGAAAATAAGCAAAACCTGAATATTCAACAGCATGTACTGAATCTAAAGCGACTCCTACATTCACATTCAGATCCATGTCTCCACCTGTGTCTTTAAAGGCAAAAGGCACATTTGGTAAATGGAGCTGCGGCAGGGAGTTGTACTTTGGATAACCACTAAATTAGAGTTTAAGAATTTCATCTGATTTTATTGAGCAACTGTTCTGGAAACTTGCCCTCAGAAGGTTTCTCTTTTCTCCTGCTAGGTCAGCTGGCTCCTTTCTGGGTCTCCCCAGTCACGGAGTGACCTTCAGGAAGACGCATCAGGGCTCTGTGTCAACAGAAGCCGGCACGGAGCATCCTGATGTTTAAAGTCCACCGCACACCAAGGACGACCTCCAACCTTTCCTCCTCGTCATCTCCTCTTGGGGCTCAGCTGTCCTCATCACAGGCATTGGTCCCTCGTGGTTTTATTAACAATCAAGCAGCCCCAAGTATGGCTGATGCTATTTTTTGATTAGCTACCAACAATCAACTGGATAGAGAAATACAAAATTAACAGCAATTCCTATAGTTAAATTATTTTTGTTCTTTTATGAATTATTTTGTTTGTTTTCCCCATTACCATTTGTCAAAAGGAAATGCCTTGTCCTGAGGTAAAGTGAGAAAATACAGATAAATAGAAAGAAAGCAAAAACTACAAAAAGCTCACCACCCAGAGAAAGTCATTTTGGGTTCATATCAGAGGTTGCAAACTGGCAGTTCATGCAGGTTAAAAAATCTAATCAGTTAGCAACATTTAAAAACAAGAAGTATTAATATTTAATTCCAGATTTGCACCAAAAACAGACCAACCTGGAAGATGAGGAAACACAGAGTCTGAAATTCTGCAAGGTGCCAAGTGGTTGACACTGAGAAAAAGCCAACCTGATTCATTTCCCAACTGGACTCTGTAAACATCTAGGTTTACTACACCTGGTCTAGATCTTTCCATTTTATTTTCCTATGCTTACATATATTAAATTTTTTTTTTAATTTTAAAAAAATGAGACTAAACTACAAATTCTCTTTAATTACATGCTTCCCCCCCATTCTGGCACACATAGTAAGCACCTTTCCAAGCTGACATATTAGACCCGCACCAACATTTTCACACCCATGTCCCCAGGTTTTCCTATGAGCCAGGATTACCTGTTTAGATACGTTATTACCAGTCCGCCAGACATCCCGGCTCCCCTCTTGCAGGCCCCTCCCTGTGAGCGGGTTTCACTTCCTGGATCGCTATCATTAGGCCTGATCGTGTGTCTTACGGGAGTGACGAGTGTCACTTCTGGGCAGAAGCTTTCAGTGTTGGGGCCTGGCCTGTCACTGTCTCTTCTCCCACTGCCACCCAGCCAAGGGCTGCTGCTTCCTCCTGCAAGTTTGTTCCCACATGGCAGTGTGGTGACTTGCTCTTGTCAGCCTCCACCAGAGGTGGAGTCGAGAGACCTTCGGGAGTGGAGGGTGGGGCTGACTCAGGCACGGCCATCGCCCAAGGCTTGATCGTCTGGTCAGGACCCTGGCCGGGAGACCCCACGATCAGTTTCTGTGCTCCATATTTCTTGGGAGTTTTGTTTTTTGTTGTTGTCTCTTATTTGCTTTCAGTGCGTATGTTATAAAGATAATTGAAGACATAATTTCATTGAATTGGGAGGTTTTTATCTCTTGAATGTGCTGATGACATACATGAAGATGATAATGTTCTGTCTCAGCGCCCCTCCCTGGGCAGCTAGAATCTTGGTAAGCAGAGTACTTGGAGAGAGCCAGAGACTTCTAGTACCTGGAAATTATTACTAATAACATCTAAATATTAGCAATAAGAGGCAGGAATCATTTAAGAGCCTAGGGGCTTAATTAAATGTGAAATATGTATGGAGAAAAGTAGTTCATAGCAAGCAGGAATTGGGCTATTATTTAATTTCATTGTCGAAACAGACCCTGGGTTGGGAGCGGTGTGTTAATCTTTGGGCGTACTTGTAGCAACATCTTTCCCTCCTGCCCTCCCTCCCCTGGATCCAGCACGGTGTTGAGGGTTGGGTTATAGAAATGAGAAAGAGTAGCCTAGGTTCTTGTCATCATGCGGTTACAGTCTGTTGAGGAGAAAACTAACCCTAATCAACCACATAAATACGTGCAAAATAACAGCCGTGACATGCCCGTCCGCAGAAGAATGGATGAATGAATTGGGCTATATTCACACAATAGAACACCGGACAGCAAGAAGGAAGATCTGCAACTATTAATATATGCAGCAGTGGATGAATCTCCTAAACAATGTTGACTGAAAGAAGCCAGGTGCAAAAAGATACAAAAAAACAAAAGCAGAACACACCCAGGTGATTGCATTCACCTAAATACAGGCCAGGCAATCTAGACTCTGTTCTGTGCTGTAGGAAGTGTCACTGTGTCACCCTTGGGGTTGACGCAGCACGGCTGATGCGAATCTCTTAGGTTAGTGGGCGCTGTGCGAGTGGAGGGGCCAGGAGAGCGCAGAAAGCTGGACCCCCAGCACACACGGAGAACCCAGGGTGGAAGCAGGAGTGTGGCAGGTTCCACAAGGGGTTAAGCAAACCGAAACTGTTGATAATCATCAGCCCCCAAATGCCATATGGTCCGAGTGCCCCTGAGGACTCTGGGCTCTGGACTAACACCCGTGTGTTTATTATTTAGTCAAGGGAGCAGCGGATCCTGGAAGGACCGGGAGGCCTGGCTGCACCAGTAGCCCTGTTGCATACTGATTCCGTTAGGCAAAGTCTACTCTGTTCTACTGACCAAACAGTTTAAAAAAAAAAAAAAAAGGAGAGAATGGAAAATGGAAGGGGATGGGAGTGGAGAAAGTGGCAGACAGGAACAAGAAGAAAGAGACAGAGAGAGAGAGAGATAGACACCCTGGCCCGGTTTAAATCCCGGGGTGGACTGGGCTAGTTCTTCTGCTCAGAGAACACGTGTCGGGGAGTCCGCACAAACAGCTCAGGCAGCAGGGAGCTCCTCTCTCTCCAGCCAGCCTTCGTTTCTGAGTTCCTTTTATATTCTGGGAATCTTGCTCCTTGGAGCTACATGTTTTTGTACTGCTTTCTTCTACCCTTGGGCACCGGTGACACAAAAAGCCATCTTCGCCAAAAAACTAGGTGTGTTTTCTGCAGGGCCAACGCGGACCCTCCCCTGTGGAGGCCAGCAAGCAGGCAGAGCCACTGTCCCGGCCACAACGTGCCGAGACCTTCAGGGCCAGAATGGCAGGCCTGGGAAGTGAAGGTGGTGTGAAGGTGCAAAACAAGTTCTCCCCCGAGACCTGGACTCCTAGAGTCCTGCTGCTCCACGCGGATCTCTGGAACGCCCTTACGGCTTTGGTTCCTTAGGTGTAAATGGGATCCTATGACACGTGCCTTCATCCTGAGTACACGGACTGCTCTCTTCCTTACTCTTTTTAAGCTTTGTAAAGTATTTCCTAGTATGAAGGAACCATCATTTATTTAACTATTCTGGCTGATGGGCAGTTAGATGGTTTCTGTTTCCCGGCCATTACAAACAAAACTGTCAGGATTGTCCTTGTATAGACCTCTCCGTCCACAGCGTAGATACTTCTCCAGGATAAATAGCTAGAAATGGACACGCTGAGGTGGAGAGTATAGGCATTTTTTATTTTAATAGGCCCAGCCAAATTGCTCCTCCTAAAGGCTGAACCACTTTTTAATCACACCAACAAGGTAGGAGAGTACTTTGTCCTCGTGTCCTTGCCAACACTGGTGCTTTTAAATTTGACCACTCTGGCAGAGGAAAAAATATTACATTTCATTGATGTTTGAATTTGCATTTTTCTTATTACTCATCAGGTTGAGCGTATGTCTCTGATTTAATTTGCCATTTTTATTTTGTGGATTGCCTGCTCCTGTCCCTGCCTATTGTCCCATTGTATTGTTCATCACTGTCTTACTAATTTTTAGCAGTTCTTTGAATAGTAATCCTTTTGTTATGCATGTTTCAGTTGCTTGTCTTTTAACCTTGCTTATGAGATGGATTGTTTGTTCTTTTGTTTCCTAATCTCCAAGATCTTGGGAGGAAAGGCATTTCTGGGTTGACCTGCCGAAGCAGCAAGCATTATTTCACATCACTGTCGCAAGAATCCTGAGGCTCTGCAGACGTTCCTTCCACTTCAGAGGTGGAGAAAGATGATCAGAATGGTTAGTGAGTAACTTGTCCAAGGTCATGCAGCTCAATAGTACCAGTGTTTGTCCTCCCACCCCAAAGTGCAAGGTTTTTTCCTGTGCTCCCAAGCTCCCTCCAGAGGACAGACTGGAGACCGGTGGGTGGAAGTTCGATGGAAACAAGTTTTGGCTCACCTATCTGTCAATCGATCTATTTGTTCCTCCCAACATCCTGCAATGGGCTAGGTGCTGGGGATACAGTTGCAAGTGACAGAGACACAATCTCAGTCACTGACTACTTGATACGACAAAGACTGAGCGTGCAAAGCTGTTCAGAGGCAGGATGGTCTCATCAAATATTGATCTTGGACCCTCCCCAGCCCCTAGATCCCGAGCAGGTGACCCCTTCTCCTAGATGCTAGAAGTGCATACTCAGCCACATCTGAACCCTGTCGGACGCAGGAGGAACCAGCTGAGGTCACTTTCCGAGTTTGTGAAAACTTTGGTAACTCTCAGACCTTCCTGGTCTATGCGGGCAAACGTGAGCCTGCACCACTTTCTGACGTTACTGATTTTACTGGCACAGCATGGAGAGTGAGCATACAGGAACCTGCCCCTCTTGAGGCTGCCCCAAGTGCAAGCAGCAACCATTATGCTGACTGACCCCTGGCCTTGCACTTCTTAGAGGAAACTGTCTAGGCTTTTTGTAGCCATTAGAGTGAGGACTACAGACTAAGGACTTGCCCCCAAACAGCATACCAGCCATACCCCCTCCATGCCCTGGTGGTGCCCTAGGTTCCCACGCAGCCAGCATGGTCACAACTATCATGTTGACATCCCTAGCCTGGCCCCGGCCCCGACGTCTATGAGACCCAGGCCCACAGCACGCAGTGGCGTGCAGCTGTGCCTACAGCCCCAGGAGGCACCGTTCACCCAGACACCTGCTGCTCACCCACCCGAAGGTCAGCTCCACACAGGCAGGGCTGGGTGTCAGTGTTGCTCATTGCTGTGTCCCCAGTGACCACAACAGGAGAGGCACGCTCATTACGCTTGACAAATGGATAGATGGATGGATGAACAGATGGATGGACGAATGAACGAACTGTTCCCAGGACTGCCATCTTGACTTCATACTCTCGACTCTAATTCTCCCTCCCTAGTATATCCCAATGCACCCTTCTCATCAGATTCTCACTTTGGATTTATATCAAACTCTCACCTCACCTCCTCGCCCCTCCCAAATCCTCCTTCTCTTCATTCAAGTTCAGCCCTGCCTCAGTGGTTCTTACAGCTTTCCTCTTTGCTTGCAACTGGCCCAACTCTGATGAGAAAGTTTTATCCCTGCCCCGGGCACTTTGCTGCCTTGCAGTACCGTGGTGGTTTCCTGTCGCCACAGCTCTGCAGTAAGGGTGGCCTGTATGCCCAGTCATAACCCCTAACTTTCCCATAAGCATCTTTATGCACTCAAGGTCCTAGCCCAAGCACCTGCCCCAACACCTGCGACAGCTCGGAGTGGGAGTTCAGGACCAGCAAGGAAGACTTCCTAAAGGTCAGACATGGCCTGGCTGAGCTCCACCTGTGAGTCAGGCCTGGGCAGGGCCCTGGGGACACGGCAGAGAGCATCAGAGACACGGCTCCTGCCTCCCGTGGGAGCCTGCAGTCTCCAGAGAAGAGCGGCCAAGCACTTAACGTGAACATAACACACGGATAAACACACAGTTACACACCGTATGTGCTGTGAAGGAACACAAGACAGGGTTCCCGAGATTAGAAGGGGCCTGATTAGACTGGGGGGTAAGAAATGGATTCTCTGAGGACACCCGTCCACTGCTGAAACATGATGTAGAGTTAACTAAGCAAACGCGAGAGGAGTATTCCAGGCAGAGGGAACAGCATGTGCAAAGCCCCTGAGGTATGAAAGAGTTTGGGTTCTTCAGATGAGCTGAAAGGCTGGTGTGGCCGGAGCAGTGAGGGAGAGAGAGCAGTAGGAGGTGAGGCTCAGGGCTCTTCCGGAGCCTTGCTGGGGAGTCTGTCTGCCCCTCCCTCTCTCTGTCCCTCCATCCACCAACCCACCCTGCCGTCTACCTTGTCACTACTGAGGGGTCCCAGTGAGAGAGAACGGGGGTTCGCACATGCAAAGTGACCGGGGACAGCAGGGCAGGAGAGGTGTCAGAGACAGGAGCCCGTCGCGATTTCCAGGTGTGTGAGACAGTGGTTCAGATGTGGACTCTAGAATCATCCGTGTTTACATCCACCACTTAATCCACAGTTGGATGACCTTGGATGATGGAACCTCTACTATCCTAGTGAAACCATAATTTTCTCACCTTTGAAATAGGGATATACTTCCTTTCCAGGGTGGTCGTGACCGTGAACGCGCATCTGACGCAGTGAGCACGGGGCCTGGCGCGCCCCACGAGCGGGAAGGACCAGCCGGTGGAGCCATCTTCCATCTGCCCGGCCACGTGAGCGTGCGCCTCCCCCGGCACCCACGTGTGCCGCCAATGCACAGGGGCGCGTGGATCGCTATCTACCGCACAAGCACAGGTGTGTGCTCGCAGACACGCAGTGACTTCACTCTAGGAAACGTCGTCTTCTCCAACAGGGAATCGGAGCCCTGCGTCAGCCCAGCCTTCGTCCGAGCCGTTTGGACACAAGGATCTGCCCGTCCCTCCACTGCCCCCAGGGTTTCACCGAGCCCGGACGACTTGAGCTGGAGCATGAAGCGTCTGAGCTGGGTGATGCCGCGCTGCAGTCTCCCCATCTGAAAGTGGGGTTCACCCCGAGGCTGAAGGGAAACAGTCTGCGAGCCATTAGGCAGCTGCTCCGATGCCAGCTACCATGATTTCTGTCTACGTGATGAATGCTTTCCCACGCCCGCAGCGTGGGAACAGTACCTATTTTATATCTGCATTTAAAAACCCTGTGCGTTGGTGAGCGAATGCCTGTCCTGGCCTGAGCGAGCTGTCTGACAGTCAATCTTTGGAACTCGAGTCGTGCCTGCGTCGGAGGCTTCGTGTCACCTGCTGTCCGTCTGAACCAGCGCATGATGCCACCAGGGCCAGGGTTTTCGTTTTCTCCCGAGCTGGGCCCAGAGAAGCCTGGGTCTTGCAAGGAAGCAGACAGGGTGGGCTGCCGTAAGCTGCCGTGAGCTGGGGATGCTCCCTCCTCCCTTCCAGACACAGGAAGGCATTTCCAGTGCAACCTTTCAAGCTTAGCTCCTCGCACCGGCAGCCTCATCCCGAGAGACTGTGAATCCCAGCTCCGTGCCAGCTTCCCGCAGAGCGAAATCCCGTCAGACCGCTGTCTCGAGTTGGAAACGACGCTCGAGATGGCGGCCACGTGGCGGCCGAGAGAGAGGGGGGCGTGAGAAACACGCAGTTTGCTGATCGGGTCTTGGCAAGTCCCCACGGCTGGCGTTATGGCCGTGAGAGCACGGGACGGCGGGGACAGGGACTCCACTCTGGCACAGGGCACTGCTGGTCTGACGCGGCCCCGAGGACAGGAGGCAGGGGTGGCGGCAGGGGGCCCAGGGAAGACGTGCAGGGAACAGAATCCAAATGCCTCAGTTACCAGAAACAGCCGAAAGGAAAACAAGCTGCTTTTTGCAGCAAGTGATTTGGAGGCAGTTACTTGCCGGGCTTTTGAAGTAACCAAGTCATGTTACTAAGTCCGCCCCTCCCCTGCCCAATTTCGTATGGATCTATTTATGACAAAGGACAGGGAAACAGGTGCCCAGGCCGGTGTTGACGGAAGCACTGTGACTTACGGAGCCTCTCCCGTGCCTGGCTCTGACTCCTCGCACCACCTCCTGAGGGGAGGTATTTTCATCTCTGTTCACAGAGGGGTAAGCTGAGGTCAGAGAGGTGCGGAGACCCGCCCAGGGTAACACAGCAGCGAGCAGCAGAGCTGAGCTGCAAGCCTACGTCTAGACAGCCCGCGCTGTGTGTTCCTTAGGGGGAAGATGCTGCCTCTTTCTTGACTGCCTTTTCCTAAGAAAGGAGAGAACGTGAGATGAGGGTGATGATGACGAAGACTGAGGAGGAGCAGGGCTGCCGACGACGGTGACGACGGTGCTCACTGCTGATGACGCAGTGGCAGCAGCTGTAATGTTCCCTACGCACTTCCGGTGTGCCAGACGTCACGCCAAGTTCCCTCCACGCTTTACCTCCTGACACTCTAACGACACCAAGAAGGGAACGTTCTAGGCACCTCTGCAGCTAGACTAGGGCGATGCTTTTCGTGAATACCCCACCTGTGTCAAGGAAAAGGAAAATCACATCCAGAAAGATCCAGGAACCTCTTCACCGTTCAGGGAAAGTTTTATACACATCATGGCTAGTTTTCAAGTGTTCGTGGTCACGAGCCTGGCAGAGGCCGGGGAGGCTCGGTCCGCGGACCTCCTCTAGGACCTTAGCTGTGGCCAGCCGTGACCTCAGACAAGGCACCAACCCATGTGCATCTCAGTTTCTCTTTCTATAACATGCAGCTACTGACCCCTCACATCTAGGGAATCAAGTGAGACATAGTAGAAAACGGGGCAAACTAAGTACCTGGCACATAGTAGGTACTTAACAGACATTTGTCTCCTCCATGTCCCCATCTTGCCGTCTAACCGCAGCACAGAGCGCCCCTCCCTCCCTCGCTTGTCACCGCCTCAGGGTGGGCAGGGGCCCATGTGCAGGGCCGTCAGTGCCGTCAGGCCGCGTGCGCTCCACGACCTCACGCACCATTGCAAGGTGGCCTCATCTCCATCTCTTCCCGCCTCACTGAGCGCTCACTGCGGGCCGGTCCCTGGGCTCAGTGGCTGTACCTCCGTCATCTCATGTCACCCTCACATCAACCCCGGGATGTCAGTGCTGTTAGCACCTCCCTTTCTGGATACAGAGAGATGTTAACAAAGTTCACAGCAGGCAAAGGTGTGACTTGCATCTCTCTGGACTCGACACCACGCCCCACCCCGAGAACCCACATCAACCACCTGCTGACACCAGGACAGGCCACACAGCAGAGGCCTGATTCACACAGCAGGCCACCCTCGGTCTCAGGGGACAGTTTATTTTGCAGCTTCTCACCACCTTCCCTTCCCCAGGCCTCTGGAGTAGAAGGTAACACCCGGATTTCACTGATTCTGAGACATGAATTGTTGTCAGATCTTGACATCTCTGACATCGGGATGGTATCTTAGCTTCTGTAAACTATTGGACAATAATGAGCTACTGATTCATTCATTTCTTTATTCATTTTGTCGGTTCATCAGTGTCTTCATAAGAAGATGGTCTTGCCTCCCAGGGGTGATTTGGGTCATCACACTAGGGAGAGGGTGTGGGTGCTAGTGGGCGGAGCCAGGATACAGCTCAACGTCCCGCAGTGCACAGGAGACCCCTCCCCCCACAACAAAGAACCACCCAGCCCCAAATGGCAGTTGTTCTGCAGAGTCCCTGGTGTGGAGATTCACCCATGTCACCGAACTGGCTCAAATCCCAGCCTGCGCTGTGACCAGCCTCAAGTCCTCAGTGGGCCTGTGCTGCTCTGGCCAGTCTGACACCATCCCCTTCTGCCAGTAGGGACACCCTCATTTCCTTTAGGGGAACCCGCCCCCCAACTGACCTGTGGCATGAGGAGGAGACGTACGACCTGGCAGCCTAACGCCCACCTGGACACCGTGATTAGCAGACAGGGGCACGGCCCCGACCACCAAGTGCCACTGAGACGCAATCCCAGGCCAATAAAGAGAAACAGAGACCTTTCCCACGGGGGGGGGGGGGGGGGGGCTGAGCCGAGGGGAGGGGGACCTGGGGCTGCCCACGGTCATGCCACCACCGCAGCCTGGCCGTGAACACAGAAAACAGAGCGTGAAGCAACCCTGTGCCAAGACGGGAGGAGAGTCCTGATAACACTGAGCCCTGAAATCCAGGCTAGGCCCTGGGTCGCCGCCATCAGACAGGCCAGTGACACCCTTTGCTTCCTGTCGATCTGAGCTGGGTTTCCTTCTCCTGTAGCCGGGACAGTACAGGCGCAGCTCAGGAACGAGGGTCTTGGTAGAAAGAATGGGGGGGTCAGCAGTCTCCTGCCCTGGATGTGAACGGGGATCACGTTACAGGAGGAGCAGGTCCTGCTGAGGACATGGCCGCACCCAGAGGACCCTGTCGTTGAACTACCCAGGAATGCTCAGCTTCAATCTCTACCACCAGCCCCGGGCCAAGATGTGGCTCCCTGTGTAAGGCCACCCACGGAGAACAAGCACAAGGACCAGCGAACAGAAGCATCGAAACTAAATGCTGCTCACGTCGCTCACTATACACCAGGGTCTCTGGACAGTGGCACTGTAGGAATGTGGGGTCAGGTCACCCTCTGTTGTGGGGACTCCCCTGCACACTGTAGGACGCTGGGCAGCACCCCTGGCCTCCCCCACCCCCAGTCTAGCAAGGGGGACATCAGACAGCTTTAGGCAGCTTTAGGTGACAATCACTGCTCCTGGCAATGGTTTTCGGGAAAGCTTCTTGGAGAAGGGGACTTCTGAGCCGACTGCACAGGAGACCCGGAGACCAGAACCAGTATCAGCCACGCAGAACAAACCCCAAAACACAGAAGGACAGAAATTGGCACCGATGACCAAACCACACCCAGGAGCCCTGAGACCACAGCCAGACAGATCCCTTCTTAGCTGCTCCACCAGGAAACAATCCTGGATTTGTGCTGCGGCTCAAGATCTGTTTTCTTTCCTGATCAGGTTAATTTAGGGAATGCGGACATGCAGTTTCACAGCAACTGATGAAACGTGATACTTAGAGTCATTACTGTCTTAAGGATAAAAATATTACTAACCAACTAACACTGATTTTAAATCTGGATTAGAATAATTGGTCATTAAAAGCTGCAGGTAAATGTTATTAGGAGTGACTAGATAACTAGGCCCGGGAACATTTCCTAACACGCGGGGATCCTCTCATGTAGAGCAGCTCCCGCAGGCAGGCAGGCAGGCAGACAGGGGGCTGTCACATGGGCATGGGGTTCAGGCTGCCCGGAGAAAACAGTGCCCCCCACACTGATCTAATCCCTTCCCCTCCCCAAGAGCTCAGAGAAGACAGTCTGTGGCCAAACGGGGAGAGTGAGGGACACCAAGAGGCCGTCCAATTAGCGGAGGAGGGAAGGAGGCCTCACCCGGCTGTGGGCTGCAGCGCTCCCCCTCCTGGGACTCAAGAAAAATGGGGAGGCGCGAGGAGTGACGGGCGAGGAGTGACGGTTTCTGCTCTGTGCTGGGGACTAAGGACGGGCAGAGAGAGAGGAGGGAAGGGAAGCGAAGGGGAAGGAAGGGGGGAAAAGGCTGGGAAGCCAAGAAGTGGGGGGAGGAAGACAAAGGAGAGAGAAAACAGAGTGGGGAGAGGAAAGGAGAAGAAAAAGAGGAGGAAATAACCAGGAAGAGTACGGAAGAGAAGAAAGAGAAACAATGGAGGAAGGGGAAGCAGACGGGAAAAGGAAGAGGAGAGGCAGGAGGGGATGCAGGAGGGGGTGCAGAAGGGGCTGCGGGAAGGCCGGTGCAGGGGCGGGAGGCGGTGAGATGCCCTCACAGGCAGATGCTGGGCGTCCGGAGCCGGACAGCCGGGACAAGCGCGCACATCTGGAAGGAGGCGGCCTCCGTACAACCTCACTTCTGGAACCAGGGAGCACATGGCAGCGTGCCGTGGGGTCGGCGCAGCCTGGGCTAAACGTACACAGAGCATTTCCGCCGCAGACCAGCCTGGGGAAGAGGCGAAGTATTTAGAATGCAAAATGCCCACTGCCACGGAACAGACACCTGAGATGCTGGCTCTGCCTGCCACCCGTGGGGCTGCGTTCTCCTTCACCTTCTCCTTCCCACCTGCCCCCTCCTCAGGGCCACTCGCTGTCTTTACCGCTCAGCTTCCTGCTCCTCCTCAGGCTTCCACGTCACTGCCCACTCCCCCTCACCCTCAGGTGTCCTCTTGGCCAGCACGGCACCCTGGTCACCGTGGATGAAGTCAGGGCCCTGCTAGGCACTCCCACGGTCCTCCCTGGACCTTCCCCTACCAGGCACCTTCATTTCCGAGGAGGAAGACAGTTATTGCAGCTAACGTATTCTGCCTGCAGTTAGGAGACACCAGCACCGTGTCAGCAGGAGCGGCCTGGCTATGCCCTTTGCTGCCCTTTGAGACATTCCCCACACTTCTAATTGTTATTTAATGTTCCTCTTCTTCGTTAGAACATAGCCGTTTCATTCACGGATACACCTTGCCCAGGCCCAACCCTCCCTTCCCACCCAAAACCAGATATTCAGTGACAACTGCGACCACAGAACAGAGAGAAGACAAAGCGAAAGCTGCCCGTCTCGGTCAGGAGCAAATGTGCCAGCACCGCGCTCCAACCCGCCACGTCCCCACCTGATAAACACGCCGGGCAGCTCCGGATTACACTTTGGTCATTTCTGGGCACACAGGGAGTCAGGACAGGGAGAGAGGGTCAGGCGGCCCTGAGTCACACCAGAAAGACACCTTCGACTCTGCGCTACTGGCTGTGTGATCGGCAATTCACAGCTTTTGGTTTCCTCATATAAAAAGTGAATATAAAAAAAGGAATTAAACCTGGATATCTCACCTGCCAAGAGGGTGTATCCACCTCTACCTAGAAACTGCTTCCAAAGCCCAAGTCTTTCTGTTTTTCAGCTTTGCAAATAGGAAATTATTGTACTAAATACACCCATCAAAACACACACCCGTGCACAACACGCATGCACGGAGGTGAGCTCTAAGTGTTCTTTGAACTCTGTGACTCTATACATTTAACGCTGAAAAGGTCTCTGCATTAATGAATTTCTCACATTCCCAGGGAGCCATCAATTCCACACTCTGGTCTTTGCAGCTCTCTCCACTGTGAGAATAGTACCTTGTCACCAGTATCAGCTGCCCATGGCGGCTTTCACAGTGAGTGGTGGGTCAGGAAACAGCAGGCAGAATTCCATGGAGGAAACATGTTACAGAAACAGGTGCATTTCACCGAAACAAACCCTTCAGGGGCACGCCTGCGTGGTGGGCAGGGCGCTACACAGAGCGGACAGAGAGAGGGACAAGGCTGGATCCTGCACATGACCCAGAGGCAGTTACTCAACCCACGGAGTCACTGCTGCTCCATCTATACAACAGAGATGATGGTAACAGAGCCCTCCTCATAGGTCGCTGAAAGGGTTAAATGGCAATGTGTGTTCAAGAGCCCATGGCAGAGGCTGGGGCTGCCGCTAAGCGCCAGCTCTCCCACCCCTCTGCAAAGCCTCCGCAGCCTTCCGGACCCCGCCCCTGCATTCCAGCTGATGCATGGAGGTCCTGTCTGCTCACCAGGCACCAGACACCTTAGGACAAAGGTATCTTGCTCATTGCAGCCCTGTGGCAGCTGACGTGGAGCTCTTGATGAAGTAGACGCTAAGTCAAGTTTTCTGAACACACAAACATGCCCTTAACATTCAACTGAACTGAAGGGGAAATTCTTTTTATATTTACACTTCCTGATTTACCTGCTCATCACAAGTCAAGTGGCTATGAGATCACAAAGGTAACATTCACGCAGTACCATGGGCCAAGCACTGTACGTGACCACACGCTGTCACCTCCGCGCTGCAGGTGGCTGGGGTTCTGTCCCTCCCACCTGCACCTCTCCCTGCAGAGCTATGTTACCTTTGCTCCATAGCACCCGCCCCCCCACTGGACCAGGAGGTTGGTGAGGGGGAAGGTCAATGTCAAGGTCGGCTCACCACTGGCTCTGCCCATTTAGCACACGCCTGGCAGGTAGGAGACCCTCCATAAACAGACTTGAGATGAATAAAGGAATTACACTGTGAAAGACAATTTTAAAGTTCTTCCTGTTTGGAAAGATAAAAGCAATAACAGAGAATAACAGTGACATGTATGTCCGAGAGGAGGGAAAGAGACTGTTCTGTCTTTTGCTTTTTGTGTTCACCTGTATCAGGCTTTCCCAGGAGCCTTGAGCATTCCAGCAACAGCTGGGGGTTAATGTGCTGTGACCCTCAGAGGCGCTGGGGTATTTGGCTTTTGGGGATGGAAAGTTCTCGACAAAGGAGACAGCAGGAACAAAGGCAAATGCTCCCGTGGTTTCGCTTGGCAGGTGGCACAGGAGTCCGTGCTGGCTGCGATGAGACTCAGAAATAGAGCAGCAAATGGCAGCCTCAGTCCGCAGCTGGCTCCGTTGCCTACTTTGCACACAGCGGGAGTGACAGGGAGGACCAGGTGTGACTGAGAGGGAAGCACTTTGGCCTTAGAACTGGTCCTTCCCCCCCCCCCCCAAATCTAGAATGACACCTGCTGGGGCAGAGGCTTCTCAGAGGTCACATTTTTGCAGCCGCAATGCCCATTTCTGCACTTGGCTCAGCCATTTCATCTTTCTCTGCTTAATGAATTCCTCCCTCTCTGCATAGCTACACACCGAGCAAGCATAAAGACAGAGCTGTGGGGAAAAGCAAACTGGAGAGCCCAAGGAGTAAGTCATCTTAGGAGAGAGGATGAAAAGGAAGAGCGGAGAAACCCAGAGCCTCAAGTCCAAAAACATCACCATCCTCTAAACCACCTGAAGCCCCATGCAGCCTGCCAAGACTTTGTGATCTATTATTAATAGGAAAAATAATAGATTTTCCCTGTACCACGTACATAAAAATGCTTAGCTGGACTAAACCTTTAAAATAACCACCCGGGCTATGTGACTTTATTTTGTAGGTGGGGGGTCAGGTGGGGTCGCAAATATTGAGCAAATCTTCCTGGGGTACTGCCATCCCTCCCGGCCAAGACAACACCCCATGGCCTCAAGGAAAGAGGATTTATTCTAGAAGGAAAAGGCTTTGCTGAAACAAAGCAGCAATCTTTACAAAGGAGACTTAATTAATTCTGACATGCAAATGGAATATTTGTGTTTCTGGTGGCTAAATGCAAATGCTGAAATTAATCCCACATAAAAGACTGATTTCAACTGTACTTACACTAAAGGTACTTTTCAGAAGCAAAGACCTAAAAGCTCAGAAAATAAGTATATTGATGTATTACCCCATACCAATTTAGTGGCTATAATAGTTGCTGAAGAAAAAAAAAATAGGTCAGTTGTTTTAAGGTCTAACATACCTTCAGAAACACTTCATTGGGATTAAGACAGAGAATCTCACACTTGTTTGGAAATCATGGTATGTGAGGAATAAGATCAAACACTGGCAAAGACATACAGTGGAAATTAATTAACAAAAAATTTAACTCTCATATGGAAGTGATAGAAAATCAAACCAAAAACACAACTGTGTGTTAACAAAGAGGGAAAGAGAGAATGAGAAAAACTAAGCAAGACTAGGAAGTAGACCGAGTTTAATTTTGTTTTCCGTTTTATTTGATCCTGCTTAATCATGTTGTCTCTGACTAGTGCCTCTTGGTAGTCAAGCAGGGGCAGGGCCAAAAACGTAAGTACTCGTGGACGAAAAATTTAAAATTGGGATATCTCTGGATATCATGACTTTTCTTCTGAAAAGTGGTCAAATGCTACCATTTCTTAATTTTAGTGATGGAACACATGTCAGCCCCTTCTCGGGATCCAGGAGTTCAAGCCTGTTTTAATAACTTGTATTTAACCCTGTCAACACACAGCACTTCCTGCTAGGATCCTGTGTGCCAGATGTAATTCCAGACCTCTCCCACAATCCGAGCGGTGAAGGCCCAGTCACTGCATGCGGCAAGTTATCTCAGTTTCTTTGGCATTAGGAGTGCATTTTCTGAGTGGTCCACTGAGGCAGGCACTTGGGATCCTGACACTGCTCGAAGAAGACGTCTCAAGGGAGCATCCTTGAACTCCTTCTATGGCCAGAGAAGTCACTGCGAGCCAGCACCTACTATGACAGCTTTCCAAGGCAAACCCCTCTCAGCCTGGCTCCCAGATTTGGAGGGCTTGATGGATACGCATGCGTGCACTGCAGTGGCCCAGAGCAGTCCTGCAGAACATTCCGGCATGGCTGCAGGCAGGCCCTCGGCCCACACCTCGGGGACACAGGTGGCTGTCCACATAGACAAGATCTTAGCTGGGCTGGGCCCCTCCCTTTAGAATGACAGCAAGTGTCCCCACTGCTTCTGGGATGTTTAAAGAGCTTGATTCCACCCTCATCCAGTGACACGGAGTCTGCAAACCAGCACCTTGTCAGAAATGGCTTCTAGGGCTGAAAAAGCGTGTTCCTGAATAACATGCTTCTCTGTGCCTTTGTTTCCTCACCTACAAACTGTGGGTGATGAGAGTTTCTCACCTCACAGGATTGCTGCAAGGACTGAATAAATTATTGTGTAACACAGGCCGGTGAGAGGTGGCTGGTGCTTATTATTAGCGGTTTTTTAAATCACAGCCTGTCTGTTCCTTTGTATCAGTGCTCTCCAAATATTACTCCTTCGCAGCACCCTGCTAAACTTTTTACTGTTTTCACTATTGTTTACTTAGTATCTTTAAGGTGACTCATTTCCTTTTTACTTAACATTTCATTTTAAAAGACAACGGTGCATCACCGTGATGAATGGAAAAATAGAATTCTGTGCCACAACTAGGAGGCAAATGTAAAAATAAGTATAATGAAAACAAAACAACGTAATTAAACTCAAGCCTGTTGCCTGCCAAAGGCGCTGACCCCCAGCCTTCCTGTTTTATCCTAAGAAGAAACATCAGGGGGGCGTGAAAGGCACCCCAGCAACACGCAGACTTTCTCCTCCACTTAGCTGGGAGGCAAGAAGAGCTGGCATGGGGGGACCTTGTCCCTGCAGGACCTGGCATTTAATGTCCAATCTCTGTCCTGAAACCTGACTCATCACACATGAAAATCACCCTGCGCTCTGGGAGACTGTTCTAGAGCAGCACTGCCCAGCAGACCCTCCTGTGCCGGTGGAGATGTTCTCCCCCGACACTGTCCAGACAGCAGCCACCAGCCACGGGGACCTATTCAGCACTCAAAATGTGGCGAATGTGACCGAGAAGCCAAATCTTTCACTTTACATTTTTAATTAATCAAAATCTAAAGAGCCACACGTGGCTAGTGGCTGCGGTATTGGACAGCACAGCCCTACTGAGAAAGTTACATGTCTAGGCTGTCCAAATGAATTTATGTTCATTTTGGGACTATTCCTTTGACTTCCTTGGACAGGGATCTTACAAAACCCGACAGTGACATAGTTGAGACTGTCTACTGTATCCTTCATTATGGCTCTAAAGCCCTGCGTGGAAATGTCTCTTAACATATTTTTTTTTTTTTTTTTTTTTTTGAGGAACGCTGTCATTAGCAATGGTTATCCAAATAACCACATTTCCATTTTCACACTGGCTGCCAGGAAGCCCAGAGGAAATTCACAAATCAATGAGAGCAACTGTGTAGGACCTCATGATATACATATGTGTTTTCCAATTTTTCCATTTAAACTCCTAGTTTGCATTTTCTCTGACCCTGACATTTTATTTTTTTTCTTACATTATTCTTTTCTATACATTTCTCTAGAAATTGTCTGAAATCTTTTGTGTAATTAAATAACATTCATTTTTTTCAAATCCTAAAAGAAATACTATCCCATGGTACCAGTATTTTCAATGAGTCGCCTTCTATCCAATATCATTTATGTAAAAAACATTGTAACAAAGGCTTTCTAAAACGCTTCCAAACACATGCTCAGATTTTGCCCTGGAGGAACGAACCAGAGTGCTGTTTGCTAAAAGCAGCAAAGTAACTGCACGCACGGGGTGCTCCTTCACACCCTCCCGCATCAGCCTGTGGCCGGCTGCACTCGGGACCACACCCAGGAAAGCTCTCCCACAGGGAAGGACAGGGAGAGAGTGGCTTTGACGCCACGGTGACCACTGTGGCAATGATCTCCCGGGCAACGGGCATCCATGGGGCCTCTCTCACCGCTGACTTCCAGAAGCTAAAAATTGCCACATCTCTTCAAGGGGTGAGGAGGGAAAGTCAAAACCGAAAGGTCAAGGAAACCTCTCGAGTGGTATCACATTTTAATTTTGCTCTCAGATAAAGCTGTCTGCTTCACTTTCTCATCCTCCAGGCAGCACCTCCCAGATCTCTGATGACCGCAGAGCAGAACTTGAAGGACACTCAAATAACAGGGCCTTTTTTTTTTTTTGGTTTGGGATAAAAAGAGAAAGAAAGAGAAGAAGATATTTGAAAATCCGTCCTATCTAATTCTCTTCCTAACCAGAGCCGGGGGCACGATGAACACTCAGATTCTCCAAACACGTATTAAAGTGCTGCTGTTGCCCGGGAGGACGTGCAAACTGAAACAGCCTTTTCACGCCAAACTCCAGCTCCACCGCTCATAGGATTTTAAGTGAGATGCACAGATCATGCTTGTACCCGGGACCAAACACAGGGATCACTTGGAAAGGCAAGAAACGAACACGGAGTGTCTACTGTGTGCCATGGATTGCCAATCTCACAGCAGTTTCACAAGATTGTTTCTGCTTCACAAATGAAGAAACTAAGATTCACCTAAGGTCACAGGATTTACTCCAGGGCTCCCACCTTCGAGTTCAGTGTCTTTCTTTCACCATCCCACTCTGGGGAAAGCACCTTAAAAGCCAAGGAGACTTTTTCAATAGGTCAGTTCGAAAGAAAAGCTTTTCACAGAGCTCCTGGGGAATAAAAACAGAACCTAATGACAATTATCTTGACACAAGAGGACAGGAGAAGCAGGAAGTAGCTGTAGGGAGGTGCTGAAAACAAAGCGGTTCCAGAACAAGCGAACACCAAAGCCTGGAATTCAGGGTCCGTGGTACGAGAGCGAAAGAGAAAGACGACAGACAAGAAGAGGACACGAAGGCAGAGCTGAAGGAGGCACCAGCCGGCCACAGGGAAGATGGAAAGCTGAGGCCTCCCTGGCTGGACAACATCAGTCCTAATGCTCAACCTCCAACTGGAGACGGCTTCTCTGCCTCAAGCAAGCAGAGGATATGTCTGCAGGGTTTGCCTGTCAAGGGTCCGTTGCTCCTTCTTTTGGAAAGAGTCGCCTGGTTTTCAGTGCTGAGCCTCCTCTTTCTACTCTCAGACGGGTGAGGTCCCTCCCGCCCCAGCACCAGCAGTGGTCACAGCGTCACAGAAGTCCACCATCCAATCCCAGACAGGCCAGTGAGACGCGGCCCGGGACTCTGCTGAAACCATGCAGCCGGGCCGACAGCCTGGCGCCGTGGGAGCCATCCCACCCGCCACACAGCACCAGCCGAGAAGGCCGCCTGGCAGTGGGGACAGGAGACGGCGGCACGCTGCTGACCTCAGGTCTAGCCGTGCCTGAGGCCCGACCTCCCCCTGGACTTTCCAGTTGCAACACAAGCCAGCAAGTCCCCACTTCTGCTCAGGCAGTCGGGGCCGAGATCCTGCCGTGGCCACACTAAGGGGCCGGACCGGCGCGAGGAGGCCCCACCCTGTGCCCCCCGTCCATCTGAATGAAGACCACAGACCGCGTTGTCGGAGCCTCGGGGCAGTCGGCATGCTGGCCTGCGGAGGGCCACCGCCTCCTAACCACCTGCTCCACCAGCACGGGCAAAGCGCCACGGCACGGCGACTGGGTGTCCTTCCGCCCCAGCTGTGACGCCCGCCTGACGCCCAGGCTCTTACCTGATACACGTGGAACGCATTCGCCGCTTTGCCCCGCAGAAACACCGAGGGGATCCAGACGTTGATGAGCGCCCGGTTTGATCTGACCGAAGACAGAAATCAAGATTGGTCATTTAACTTACAAAAAGAGCAAGAACCAAAAACAGGAAACAGTTCTCTCCTCTGACAGGCACTATGCACAGGCAATTTATGACAACAGACAGCACAGCTGACAGTAAGCTAAAGGACAAGTCTCATCACTCAGTCCGTGTCTATACACACACCCACTCCTACTGTCACGCCTACGTATGAATACACACACATATGCACGTGCAGTTCGCCCTCGGGAGGAGACAGAGCCGCCCCTTCAGTTCTTGCTGACTCAGTGACACTGGCCTGTAATTACCTGAACCTCAGTCTCCACATCTGGAAAAGGGGTTGCTAACTGGAAGCCCCAAGGAAGCTAGGATGGGAGGTGAAGTGACACCCACAGTTTCTGGAGCACCCAGTGGAGTCACACTGCCTCCTCACCATGCTGACTTTAGACCCCGACCCCCACTTTAAGATCAGACCCAAAGGGGCTCAGGAGAGCAACATCCAGGGCTGCGAGAGCGGTAGCTGTTTGGGGTGGGAGGAGGGAAGGGCAACAGAGAACGACAAGTTGCAAAACTAGGATGCCTGGCACAAATAACACTCGTCCAAATTGTCCTGAAACACTGTGTGCGTGGATCTAATAAAGCGAGATTTAAATTCAAATACAACATAGTTTAGTGAGTATCTACAATGTGTGGGCTCCACGCTTTCATCTATATTAGCTCATTTAATACTTATATGGACTATTATAAAGTACTTTGAAGGGTTATTTTGCTCATATGACTGTTTTGGCTTATGTGATTGTGATGACTTAAAACTTAACTCTGAGACACCGGGTACCCCCCCCCCCCCTCGCCCACCGGCTGGATTCCCATCACAGAGCCAGTAACTTGACTGTTGCTGAAACTCCAAGATCAACCTTCACGGTTATCACAACAGTGCTGTGCAATTCTGGAAGGTCCTCGCCTTTGCCTCTACTTAGAGCTGTTCCAGAGCTCGCCTTCTTTCTAAAGAGCAGGTCATAAAAATTAGCCAGCTTCCTGCGCTTGGAACATAATTTAAGACGCTGATGATGGAAGATTCCATGACTCAATGTTCTCACAACCTCTAGAGTAAAGAGCATTTTATTTTCGTAAGGACAATAACCCTCAGGTAATGGTTCTCTCTAGAAGCAGCATTTCTTCTACATTCTGAGCTGAGGTGGTGACCTCCTTCAAGAGGTAAAATAAGCCCTATTGATCACTTCCCCAGGGTGCAAAGGACAAATTGCAATTCTGAGCCACCAAACTGGTTCGTATATCCAATGACATTCCTCCTATAGAGGTCCCTGGAGCTGTACTAGTGCCAATAGCACTTGCCCTTTCATTTCTCTGTCACCAGGGCAGGGGGAGGACAAAAGCATAACTAACACTCTTTTTTCACTAACTTTCCTGGATTGGTGAGGACCAGACAACCGCCCAGGGCTGCCATGAGTTTACCTGCGACTGAGTTAGGCATTTCTCCCTTTCAGTACATTTACCACACTGTACTAAAATTGATCGTTTACGGCCAGGCGCGGTGGCTCACACCTGTAATCCCAGCACTCTTGGCAGGCTGAGGTGAGAGGATCGGTTGGGCCCAGGAGTTTGATACCAGCCTGGGCAACAGAGTGAGATCCAAAAAAATTTTTAAAAACTAGCTGGGCTTGGTGGCATGCACCTGTAGTCTTAGCTACTTGGGAGGCTGAGACAGGAGGATCACTGGAGCCCAGGAGTTCAAAGCTGCAGTGAGCTATGATCGTGTCACTGAACTCTAGTCTGGGCAACAGGCAACAGAGCCTCTCTCTAACAATAGAAATTAAAAAAAAAAAATTGATTGTTTATATAACCATTTTCCTCCCAGATGTCAGTTCATTTGTCCATTTTTTTGTTTATTCACACATTCATTCATTAAACAAGTATTTGCTGAGAACCTACTGCACGCCACACGCTAGTCTAGGTACTGGCGGTAGAACCGTTAAGGAAGTAGACATGGCCCCTTTCTTCATGGAACATGCAGCTTAACAGGGGAGAGAGACCCATCTCCATAAAAATTATTTCATTGTGATTGAGAAACATACTTTGTATGATTTCAATTTTTAAAATTATTGAGACTTGTTTTGTGAACTAACAAATGATCCACACTGGAGAGTGTTTCATGTGCACTTAAGAATGTGTATTCTGCTGTCATTGGGTGGAATGTTCCATATGTGTCTGTTACGTCTAATGGGTTTATTGTATTGTTCAAGCATTTTACTTCCTTATTGATCTTCTGTCTAGTTAATCTACCCACTGTTGAAAGTGGGTGAAGTCTCCAACTCTTATTGTAGAACTGTTTACTTCTCTCATTGCTATCTATTTTCACACCAGGTGTTTAAGGCTTTGTTGCTGGGTGCCACATGCTCATGGTTGTTTCACAGAAATTCTGTAACTACTCCTGTGTTAAGCGCCACCAAGGAACACTAGATCTAAGGAAAGTGAATGCCAGGCAGGCCTGCTTTGGTCTGGGGCATCAGGGAAGGATTCTTCAAGGAAGCAATATTTGGGCCAGACTTTGAGGAATACCGAAAGTTGGCCCAGTTGCAGGGGGGAGGTTGAGGACGGGAAAGATGTTTCTGGCAGGGGAACTAACATCTGCGAAGAGTCAGGGTCAGGACTGCCTGGGTCTGAATCCTCTGTCATCTGTGGGGTGGCTGACATGAGCACTGAGTGAGTCCAAGGAGCACCTAGCACAGAGGGGTGCTGTGTCTGTGTGGGCTGGGTGAGTACAGTAACAGTCCGGAGGTGAAGATCAAGCAGTCAGAAGAGGGGAACAGGCCAGCGTGGCTGGTGTGCAGGGAGGGGACAGGGCCAGGCTGGGGCTGAAGCCAGAGATCAGCGAGGGCCTTCCTTGTAAGCTCCATGAAGGAGTTTGGACTCTATCTTGAGAGGGGGCAATGGTGCCATCACTTCCCTGTGGCTTTAGTGTGGCTGAGCAAACTGGCAGGAGGTGGGTCCAAGTCTCTGGGGACAAAGGATGTGTCCTGGACCAGGCAGAGGTGCTTAGGGGCAGGGACTGTGGCTCATTCATCCCCTCCATCGAGAACCTGGCAGGACACCTGCCCATTGCAGCTGCTTGGTGAACTCCTGGTTTAACAGCGCATGGCTCCCGCCTCACCACTGACTAGCCTCTGGGCTCCCCTCCCGCAGCTCTCACCTTGACCCCCCGTTTCTCCCCACCATTGCTCCCCACTGGGCTGCCATCCCAGCAGCCGCTTCATGCTGTACTCCCCCCGCCCGCGAGCCCGTGAGTGAGGAAGCCCAGGCCCAGTGAGGCTGGGTGGCTTGACGGGTGCCGAGATTCCCAGGCAGGGGGGCCTGGCTCCGTAAACCCGCTCTCCCTCGGGCCGCCCTGCCCTCCCGCTCCAGACACGGCTTCTCCTGGATGAGCGCTTCTCCCAGGGAGGCTGAACTTCTTCCACTCACCACAACGCAATGAGAGACAGAGGTTCTGCCTGGACTTTAACCCAGAACTTACCCCACTTTCTTTGCCAGCCTGAAGGGACTGTTTGTCCAAAAACTAAGGCACCCAGAATAAGAAGAGTCCGATGACCACTACCTTCCTTTGGGCTATCAGCAGAGGCACCGATAGAACCTAACACCCTATCAAAACCCAGGCCAACGCTCTGACTACTGTTGGTCCAATAACCCAGCGGCCACAGATAATGAATGAGTGACGCGGGCCAGAGTCGGGCACTAGGGACAGGTGGGGACCACGGTAACCTCAAGAGCACATGCCCTGTGTGCAGGGGCAGCTGCTGCTCAGCTCCAGCTGACTGTGGCCTTACACTGGTGAGTGTCTAATTTAAAAAAAAAAAAGAAAGAAAAAAATTGAAATTTTTATGTTGTATCTTTCAAGTTTTAAATGTCAGCCAAGAAAATGTTTTTAAATACCCAAAGGGGACATAAAACATGTCTGAAGGCCAGACTTGGGCTGCAGGAGGACAACGCCCCACCTTTATAATAACCAAACCCTGTGTAGGTTTCAGCAACGATTTCTGTATCCCCCTGTGGTCTTCTGGGACACAGGCCAGCAGAGCCCTATTTCTAAAGGACCCTCAGGAGCAAACACCAGGGACTTACATTTCAAAATCCGACAAACTCTGGTCTTCGGATGTTTGACTCAAATCTCCAGGCACCTGCCATCAGGAGAAGAGGGGAGAAAAAAAATGCATGATGGTTACCAAGGTTTGCATAATCACAGAAGAATTCTGCCTCTCTACGACCCCTGAACATTTCCTGATAAGCACAAGGTGAAAAGGCCGTTACTAGAAAACAAGAAGAGATTTTTGCGGAGGGATGGCTACAGATGATGTTGCAGTAATAAAAACATGCCACCACGAGAGATCTCAATTATCTTTACGGAAAAAGCACTGTTAATCCCATTGAGATAATCACAGGCATGTAAAAGCATGTAATTTGGGAGCTATAAAGGCCTAATTAGGATCTCAGACACCAGATATAGATGTACAATGGAAAAAATATCCATTGTCACCATGACGAACATCACACACACAGACACACCCAGTAAATAAGCACAAAAGGCCAATGTCTAGCCCCAAAATGATTCCATCCTCTCCCCCTCGTAATGTAAGAGCAATTTGAGGCAGCAGAATGTGACCTCTCCTTCTGACCCAGAAGGGCTACAAGAGAAGATGATTAGGGGAGGGAGACTAACTGCCCAGCACGATGGTCCCTGCCCAGCACTGCTTAGGGGCCTGCACCCCGTGACGTGGGCTGAGGGCCAGCAGGCGTTCCATGGCGCGTGTGACCTCCAGCGAGTCCCCCACCCTCGGCTCCCCCTCAGATAGGGAAATCGATTCTCAGGGCTGTTGCAAGGATTTGCAATTATTATCTAAAGCAGACAGCAAAATGCCCAGCAGTGGTAGAGGCTCAATAAATGTTGATATTATTCTCATACCCAGGGAATGAGCTTCCTTTTTTGATCTGGTAGAAACTGAATTGGCTGGAATTTTAACAACCGTGGATCAGGACTAAGAGGAACCAAGAGGAACAGAGAAGGGCGTGGAACAGTGATGGAGAAAGAGAGAACACGGATTTCACACCCTTCCACCTATCAGAGCCCTCACATCTGTAACCTTCCTAACGACCCCAAGGGAGGAATTATTTTCCTCACTTCAGAAATGGGGACACTGAGACTCAGGGAGGTTATATGACTTGCCGAGCTCACATCTAGGAAGCAGATCTGTCCAACTTCGAAGGCTTTTCTGCTACATACCCTCAGCAAACAGAAGAAAAGCCAGCTAAAAGGTGAACAAAGAAGGTAAGACTTCAAGAAGTTCTGCCTGTACAGAGGGTCAGAAGACACCAGAAGGCTCTCCTTAAAGAAACAGTGGGTTCTGGCTTTGGGGACAGAATGCAGGGGTTATGACGCCTGGGCTCTGGGTCCACACAGCTCAGGATCAAATCCCAGCCCTACTCTTCCTGTGTGGCCATGAGCAAATCATGTCTCTGTGCCACACTGTTCTCATCCATAAAATGGGTATAACAGGAGATAAAATGAGTTAATATCCATATAGTATGTAGAACAGTGCCTGGCATGTAGAAAGATCTCAATAACTGACAGTGTACCATGACTCTGTTATCCCTGACCCTAGACACAGAATTGGCCCTGCCAACCCAAGAGGTGCCTCTCACCCCATGCATGGCAGTCCAGAGGGAGAAGGACCCACACTGAGTCCTTTATAGATGTCCGGAGCTAAGCAACTAAACCCGGCTGCAGGCAGCAGATGATCCTAAAAAGGCGCTATGGAGAGACTCCTTCAAACCCAGGAAGGAGAAACCTGCCTTGCCACTTGCAAGAACTTCAGTTTCCTAGGACCTAAAGCCTCACTGGTTCAGGAACTCGCTAGGCTGAGGGTTGCTGTCACTCTGCTGCTCTGGTGGCTACCACTTTCCTATGGGTGGCTGGGAAGAGAGCTGGTCTATCAGGAAGCCATGAGGCTGCATGTACCCAGACCCCTAAAAACATCCACATCCTGTGACCCCGTGAGTCCACTGCCAAAATGCACCTAGAGGAAACAATGGAACACACCAACCAAGATTTACATCACAAATCGTCCCTCTTTCCATTCCTTGGAGAAGTGGGGGAAAAAACTGCAAAGAAAAAAGGTCTAGCTATAGAAGTATGCTTCAAGAAATTACGGCATGTCTATATGAGATGAAAACATTTTTTAAATAGGTTTTGCATGGGGGTGTGTGTGCACATTCATGAGGGCACAAGTCTAAAAATTCTGGAAAAATATGTAATAAAAGTCATAGTGGCGATCATTAATAATAGATTAGGAGTGGGACTGGGGGAAAGCCACTTATTTTTCATTTTCTATCTCTCTGTAAGACAAAAAAAAGTATTTTTCAATTGCTTAAAAAAATTACATATGCTTTTGAAGAATGAGCCAGCTTTCTATGTGCTGTTAAGAAAAGCTCTCCAAGATAGATTAAGTGAAACCAGAAGCAGGGTATAGACAAAGTAGATCTAATACTCTACCTTGGATACAAAAATGGAAAATGAAAGACTATCCAGGTGTATTCGTTTGTCTTTGCATCAAGAAGCTGCATAAGAGAAATTCAAGACGCCAATGAAAGGGGCACCCGTGGCGGGTGCAGGCCATTCACACAGCACCGGGAGCGAGGCTATTCACTGAACACCCTTTTATATCATTTGAGTTTTGAAATAAATTAATGTACTACCAATTAATAATTTAAATAGAAATGTATTATCCTCCCAAATGAGTGTTTCTGGTAAATTTTTAATGGCCTAGGAAAAAAGCTCCCATCTCTGTTTAATAAGAAGCAGGTAGGCACTGCCCAGCGTGATTCCTGACTGTAACTCACAGTGTCTGTGCGTCAGTGAGATTAGAACGAAATGCATGCGGAAGGTTACAGTGGGGTATTTCTGAGAGAGGAGTCACATGATTTTGGACTTTTCGGTACTTTCTACAATGGAGATGTATTGATCGCATAACCAGAAGCAGACACACATGTTCTAATATAAGTGTGCACCATCAGGTAGCACAATTTTCCTTCCACCTCCCCTGCCTCCATGCATTTCCCTAGAAGGCAGAGAGCCGAGTGGCAGAGACTTTGCCTTCAAACGCTTTTATGCATCATGGATGGAAAAGAGAAAAGGAAGGGCTCTGAAGCCACGCCACCTTCCCGATGACATCCACTCTCCTCTTTGCTCATCCACGTGGGACTTAGTGGGAACAGCTACGACTCCAGCACCTTCTCAGGCAGGAACTATACGGCAGCCATCGGCCACTCCTCTACCCTGAGTTCCCCCCGCCCAGCGCCTGAGCCTGGGGAAGGCCCTCTGGGCACAGTGTGGGAACCAAGTGAACAGACTGCAGGAGGGACTCACGAGTGTCAGGACGCCAGCTCCACTGCGACGCACACTTGCCACCTCCTTTGAACGCAGCCTCATTTCTAAAGGGAAGTCAACACTTTGTAGCCAGGGAACCTCGTTCACAAGAGCCTCTGACTACCCCAAAAAGCACCAAAGGGCAACCAAAAGGACTGAAGGAAAAGGCAGGGTGGGGTCTGTAAGGACAGACATCACTTTACAATTATAAGAAAACATTCTGAAGCTTCTTCAAAAACAACCGATTCTTGGACCAAGGTAATCTCTTGACACGTAAATTCCCCTCAGGGATGCTGATTTTGAGGAAACGTTTTGGACGATGGATGTAAGTATCTGGCAGCTGTTAAATCCTCCCGACTTAGAGGCTTTTCTTCTAATTATGTGGCCTTATTAGGGTCAGCAAACCAGTAAATATTTACATGGCTACATGAGTACCAGGGAGGCTGGGTTGGAAAAATAATCTGGAAACTTTCTAACCTCTGTATCTTGATAACAAGGCTGGGCTCTACAGCAATTGCATAATGATAATTAAAGGCAGAGCTTATTAAACATCTCAAAATTTTGTCTTTTCATGCTGTCGTCCCAGGCTGGCACTAGGTATCAGCTGAGCTTTACAGCAGTCCTCCAGAAGGCCAATTTGATTTTATATCCTGGCAATAAAAGAACTGTGGAGCAGAGATTATTTTCTAAGAAAAATCAACTTTCTGTTGACACTGGCTGCAAACACCCCCTGAGACCTCCTGGAGTCTGGGCAGTCTTGGAGGACACATCCCTGGGATGCAGCCTTCTCTTTGGCTCACCCGCAACACGAGGCATACGTAAGCGGTCAGCAGCATGGTTATCTTCCTTTGCCTTTCCCTGACCCCGCAGAGAGGGCAGCTCGCCATCTGCCTGTGGTACGGGCAGTCATGCGGCAACATTGAGGTGCAGGGAAAGGCACAGCCTCTTACTAGAGCAGCCAGCACTCCCAGAGGCTCCTGGAGCAAACGCCCCTGGTGCTGCAGACACAGATGTGGAGTGACAAATGAGACCATGGAGAATGTGCTTCTGGACTGCGTCAGCCACCAAGGTTCCATGATCTGTCCCGACTCGTTGCCTGTGGGGTGGGGAGCAGGGAGACGCCAACGGCAGCAGCTCTGACCCCAATACCACTGTGGGACTCTGACACTGGCCACCCTGCCACTCTGATTGGCAAGTCCTCAAATGTGGAAGATACCAGAGGTTCTGCCAAAAAGAATACCAAATATCCACTATGTGATGAATAAATATTTAAATAAAAGAGAGAGAGAAAGAGAGAGAAAATCAGCCCATTTGACAAAGCCATGGGAAAAAAGTATACCTCTTTCCATTGGCAGAATCAAGATACAGCCAGGGGGTGGCAAAGGTGGACAGGGAACCCTCCCCTCCTTGGAGTTGCCCTCACTTCTAGTCCTGAAAACCATATAAGCACAACACCATCACCACTAGGCATCAAAGGCTTCCCACTCCACAAAGCTCTTTCATATATTAACTCTTCCCACATCTTCCCCCAATAGCTCTGTAGGCAGAGGTGTCATCCCCATGTCACAGGAGAGGACAAGAGGGCTGAGTGTGAATAAACAGAAGAAGCAGAGCTGCCAGGAGCCCAACCCAAATCTCCTAACCCACTCAGCAGCCTCTCACTCTGCCTCAGTGACTTCAGGTGCTCAGCTTTCTCCAGACAGAGAAGCCACATGATGTATTCTGGTCAGTAATCCCATCTGAGATCCCCGTGGATAACCAGCACCAGCTGCCAGAACAATGAGTGCCACCTGGGATGTCCAGGCTCAGTCAAGCCCCAGGTGACTGCAGCCCCAGTTGATACCATATGATGCAGAAGAACCACCCAGCTGAGCCCAGTCAACCCACAGAAGCATGAGAGAGAAAACAGCTGTGTTTTTAAGACATTAAGTTTCGGCATGGTCTGACATACAGCAATATATAGTCCACAAAAGTAATTCGCCCAAGTTCATTCAGCTATTAAGCAGCAGAGGTGGGATTCAAATGCAGGGAGTCTGGCTCCAGAGTCTGCACATTTAACCACTAAGCTATGCTGCCTCCCAACTACACAGTCTCCACTCTTTTCATCTTGCCTCTGGGATGGCCAGATGAAGTAAGCCAAATTCATATCCAAGAGGCTTACCTGGCATAAAGACCTCTGATGTGTAAAGAAAGGCTGAAAGGACTCAACAACTCAAGAGGAGACGTATGCAGACAAGTGTATAGGGATTTTTGTGTTTGTGTGTGTGTGTGGTGTTGTCATTGTTGCTGCTGCTGCAAGATGATTTCTGGTAGGCACCAGGCCTGGAGGCCAAGGCATAGACCTGGCCCAGTCCAAGGTGGCTGGCCTTCTCCCTAGGAAGTCCCAGATCCTTTTCCATCTCTGGGTACAAGTCAGCTTCCAGACTCTGAGCCAAGTACGTAAGCTCTCAGGGTCAAATGGAAACTTAGACGCTTGAGTTCTAATCCCTGACTTCCAAGTATGGTTAGAGAAGTCACTTGGCTTCAGCAAAGCTTGGTTTCTCCCTCACCTACATCACGACAACCAGTCTCTGCTGCCCTATTAGAAAGAATCAACACAAGTTAGAGAAGGGGAACAACATGTGCTGAACACCTACTATGTGCCAAGGACTTCATTTATAGTCTCATGTTTAATCCTCAAATAACATGAGAAGCAAGGATTATTGCAAGTTATTGTTCCCTTTCCCAGCTTCTTTGCAAGGATAGCTCTTCTCATTCTTCAGGATTCAGCTAAAATGAATATGAACTCCTAGGAGGCACCTTCCTGGGCCCCCAGACCTGGAGAATGGTTCTCCACTGCCACCCTGTGCACCTCACATTTGTCAGCCCACACTTACTACACGCTGGTTATCTGTGGATCAGTCCCTTTCTTGCGGGCTTGGAAAGCTCTACCTGTTCACTGTGACATGTGGCAGCTTGGCCTAGCACCTGGCACACTGTAGGCACTGAATTAATATTTGTGACCGATTAAACAAATGAATCATAGTAATACAAGCTGTATTTCCACACTGAAATGCCAATCAATTTTTAAACTGTTTTGTAGCAAATTCAAAATCTTCATGCATGGTAAGGATAAATTAGTTTGGAGATAAAAAAAAAAAAAAAAAAACCCACAACCCCAAAGAAAATCTTATTTTCTCTCTTCTAATCACCAAGCTCTTAGATTTACTCACTGCTCAAAAGAAAAGACAAAGGAAGACACCACACAAGGGCAGCCAATTTGTCCCCATCATGAAATGGCACCCATAATCTGTTTTCCAGAGTCACTTTCTCACTCATCTATGTTTTCAAATAGCCTTCCCTTACGCAATTAGCTCTTACTTTTTACTGCCAAAAATGACAACTATTTCCATCCCACCAACACTCTTGCTTTCTCATCTCATCTTTTAATAAGGAGCAAAATGTGAAACGGCATGGCTCTGTCTTCCGGCTTGCACAGCCAAGCTGAGCGACAGACATCATGGGCCTGGGCTACCCATGCCTCGAGGGGGCAGCCAGCCCAGGTCTAGGCCACTTTCAGGGCTCTCTGTTAATTTGTTCATTTGTTTTACAAATATACAATTAGAGGCAACCTATCTTTGTAGCTTTAAAAACAGCTGTGGTCAGGGACTCTTTCTTTGCTGGGAGAAGAAAACTGGCAAAAAGAGCTTTAAAGAGTTTTTATTTCATCCTCTCGGTAGTCCTAAAGCCTCGTACCAACATAGAGCATTATACTTCCGTGGATTAGTTTTTGATGTGTCTGTTTTTCCCAAAAGATTATGAGGGTTTCAAGGATAACATTCTCAGAGCCCAAGACAGTATCAGGTAGATGTGGTTGCTCAATGAAGGCTCCCATCCAGAGGTACGGATGGATTAATGCATGCTTGGATGCCTGGAGGAAGGCGGGGAAGGGAGACAGGTGCTGGGAAAATTATCTTATTTGCTAAGGATCGACATCTAGTTTCTTTCCAAGAAATTAAGATGCACGGACCACATAAGTACAAAGACAAGTATACAAAGACATTTATTACAACATTACACTTAGGATAATAAAAACCTAGAAACATGTAATGAAATGGTTACATAAAATATAGCACAGCCAGACTATACAGCTATTAAAAGAAGAGCACAGATCTCCTCTAACAGGGAATGATCTCTAAGATATAATGTCAAATGACAAAAGCAAGACACAAAACAGTATGTCGAGTAAGCTACATCTTCGTGAAGGAGTCGGAGACACGTGTCTATATGCTTGAATTAGATACATGTGTCTGTGTGCATTAATCATTTCTAGAAAGATACACAAGAAACTGCCCGCCGTGGATGCCCTTGAGAGAAGGCACTGAGAAAAGCAAGGGCCAGATGAGAGACGAAGATTTGTTTTTTTCTGTAAAACTTTATACCTTTATAAATATTACCATGTACATGAGTTGTTAATGTTTCAAAAAATACACATAATAGTGCAATTTTAAATTTAAAAAAATTATGTCTATGATGGAAAAAACCAGAACAGAGAATGCCTCCAGGAAAGTGGAGTCAGGAACACGGGCGGGGGGTGGGGGCTGGTGGATCGGACCAAGGAACATTCCAGGATAATGTTCAAGTTCTATGTGCATACTGAAGGATCTTGCAAAAATACATACTAATGTCTGCAATTTACTTTGAAATGCATCCCCCCCCCAAAAAAGATGAAATGCTGGTTGTATACAGGAGTGCATGGCAGATGATGGATAGATGATAAAGTATAGAGAGATGTTAATGGTAGACTCTGAGTGGTAGGTATACAGTTGTTCACTGTCAAATTCTTTCATATAACTGCTTTAGGTTTTTCAAATAAGATTTGGAAAAAATAAGTTGTATTCAACCATACCAGGAGAATGACTGAATTGTCTTTCTATTCTCTGTATAGAACGTGATATATTACTACTGTCTTCTAAAGAGGCTATCAGAGTGTGCAGCTTAAAAATGTAGGAGAAAGAGTATTGTTGAAGTGTGTCTGATGGCTAACGAATAGAACTATTACATTTTTCCGGATTCTGTGGTATTCTTGGTATTATCAGCTCTTTAATAATAATTTGTTGTGATTTCTTTCCTCATTCTAAACAAATAATTTTTTGAAAAAGACAGGATGAGACTTCAGTCAGCTGGGACTGAGCTCCGACTTAGCTGTGTGGCCTAGAACAAGTCACTACGTGTCTCTGGACCTCACTTCCCTCCTGTAAAATGGGGACAGAAGGGGCCCTGGTGGGGTTGCTGTGAGGCTCCAACAGGCTCCGCTAAGAACCGCCCCCGCCCAGCACCCAGCAGAGGAACGATCTCAGTAAACAGCAGTTACTCTTGTGACCCACAGACAGAGTTCAAGGGCATCGGACAGAACAGACAGTGACCTGCTGCCTCCAGGCTTTCTGGAAACCGAGCTGGGGGCACGGTGGTTTGGGTGACCAGCACCGCACCGCAAACAGGACAGCAGCCACCTGGGGCGCACAGAGAGCACAGTCCATCGGGAGGGGAGGCCTCCACAATGGCAGTCCACGCGATTCGTTACACAGTCCACGGGGAAGGACAGGGATGAATAAGGTGTTTGGGCGGGGCATAAGGGAAGCAGCTTCGACGGGGATGGAGGCACAAGGGAGCAGCACGTCTTCCGTCTTTGCTTAGGCCGTGGAAAGCCAGGGAGGGGTTTCGGCCAGGGAGAGGCTGGTCCAGCTCTCACTTCAGCCAGCTGCTCTGCTGCAGAGAAAGGCAGGAGCAGGAGGCCAGCCAGGCGCTGCACACACTTCGCACACACGTGCACACACACGCCCATCCCAACTGTGCACACAGGGCAACACGCTCACCGCTCTGCTCATCCTTTTTTATCACAGAAGGCTCATTTATACAAAAAGTACAAATCAACAATTAGATACAGTTTCTCCAGGTTTACGTTACCAACATAAAACTGTTAAGTTATGAATTTTCAACCAGGCTCTAGTAAAAGACCCAGACCAGTTGCAATGAGCAAAGAGCATCCACCCAACTCAAACTTGCTCCTGGCTTCAGGGGAGGAAACCAAGGCCCGAGGAGGAGAGCAGCACCATGGCTGGGCCTCCGGGGCCTCCCCCACCTTGCATCACATTCCTGGTTTTTTAACCTGCTACTCACAGGTGACAGGGTTTCTAGGAACCATCTCGAGGGCTCAGTGGCCAGAGCCACCCCCTGCCCCCATGAGAGTGGGTTTTCCTTTGGCCCATTCTCCACATTGAGTTTCCAAGGAAGGCTCCTCTTAAATAAAGGGTTACACAAACACGATTTGCTTGTTTTAAAGACGTTTAGAAAACACTGGACAAATGGTCTCATTCACTATTTCATCCTTAACTCTCACTGAACAGCCAGAGAAACGCAGGCAATCATGCAGACCTCAGAATCCTAACTGGCTTGCGCCAGTACTGCAGTAAAACCCGGGAGTGAACAGAGGATTTCCTGAAATGCACTACAATCCCAGTTAAAACTGTCCCTTAGCAATTAGTAAGGGACCACCAAGCAGTATTTCACAGCATTAAAAGATACCCAGGGTGTTTAAGTGGCAGGTCTGAGCTCATTATTGCAGAAAGGAGCGGGTACCTGGGCTGATCTGCTAGAGATGCCAGCCTACAAGGACAAGAGAAGGAATCGGCCACTCCTCTTACCCCAAATGCTGTCTTCTTGCAAAGAGAAAACACCCCTTACCAGCCCCAAGCGTGGCTGTATCACACAGGGAAACCCTCCATGGATGAGACTGGTGGTTTATTCATTTCTGCATTTCCAGCACCTAAACCCAGCACCTCCCATACCCTGAATCAGGGACTAGCAAACCATGGCCCACGGGCCAAACGCCAACTGTTTTTGTAAATGGTTTTACTGGAACGCAGTCGCACTCATAAGATGGTTGTGTATCTTCTGTGACTGCTTTCATGTTACATCAGCGAAGTTGAGTAATTATTGATAGAGACAGAATGACCTGCGGAGTCTAAAACATTTACTGTCTGGGCATTTATGGAAAATGCTTGCCAACTCCTGTCTAATTGATGGCTGAACAGATGCAGAAAAATTATTTGTGACTTCAGGAAAACCTCATGCTTCTCGGTGGGGAGGAACAAAATTACTGCATTCCATAGCTTCATAAAACGTCAGTGAGTTGAGAATAAAATGAGGCCCCAGATCCTGACAGAGAAGGAGTGGTGGGCAGGACAGTAGGAACCGGCATTCATTTGCATCCCCTCACGTAATTCTTGGAGCAACCTTGTGAGTATTAATGTCTCCAATATTCTACGAGAGGCTTGGAGAGGCTGAGTGATGTGCCCACAGACACAGCAGGAATTCAAAGCCAGGTCTGGCTGAATCCCAAGCTGTGCTCTTTCCATAACACCTGCTGCCTCTTCCCAGATGAAATATGGGTAGGGACCATGAATCCAAGCTCATCTCCTCCGAAGGAAGGAATCTGTAAAGCTTGGCATCTCCAAAAGGCAGTTTCTCGTAAAGCGAAGTGAGACACTGAGTCAGTTGGAGCATGTGCACGTCTGGGCCATTCGCTGTCAACTATAGGCACGGATTGTATTTTTAACGCTATAAGCACAGTGATTAAATCTGCAGATGAGAAGGCTCCATGTTTGCTGCTAATTTTCAGATAAAAGCAAAATGACTCCGGAATGTTTCCTCCTAGGATTCTTCCTTGGGGTTTAATTTCTACCAGTCACAAATAAGAAAACCACATCTTGGAGGCCCTTTGAGCATGGAGGTTGGGTGGGGGACAAGGGGAGGAATGTTGCTCGTGAAGCTCTTTATTGATGAGTCTTGGCTAGCAAGGTCCTCCGGGGAAGACAAAGGGACTTAAGGCCAGGTAGATCTGGGTTTCAACACTTACTAAGGGAGAAACCTTGAACCTCAGTTTCCTCATCTGTAAAATGGGGCCAGCACTCACCTGCCATGATCCCTGCCATGACCTATTGGTAAAATGCGCAGCATCCTACCTGCTCCATGATAATAAATGCTCAAGAAATAGCATTTCTCACCCCACCAATCCCACACCCTCCCTTCACATCGCTGCACTACAAAGACGACAAACAGGAAGGCGGACGCAGAACCCATTCCCTACTTTTGAGATTCCATCATCCCTGTAGTCTCTCTCTCCCAGGGCACCGCAGGGCTCCCTCGCTGGCTACTCCAAGCAGAGTGGCGCTGGCACCCCTGGGAGGAACGGGACAATACAGCAAGCTGTCAGCCTTCCCGCTCCCTGTTTTCTAGACCCATCCGGGTGTGCGATGAGGCACAAGGGCAGCCCGGCTCAGCCCGGCTTCCCTCCCAACTGGTGCTAAGACACCAGGAACTGAACTATGAATTCAGTTCCCACATGTCCGTGACGGGAATCTGGATGCTGCTGTCTCTCATTCGGTCTTTCTTCTGGAAAAGGCAGCGATTTATTTAATTTTTCACCCTTCAACTCTTTACTTATTAACACTGAGCTGGCGCTGGCATTGCCATGTGTGTGGGAATGAGTCATCTCAGGCTGAAAACGTATCCATGCATTTTCCATTCCCTGCAATTTCAAGGTTTTGGTTTTTTTTTTAAGCAGACCCCTCTCTCTTGAACGGCATCTTACCACGAACCCTAGTGCCAGTGGCAGCGCCACAGTGGCTATCTGGACAGCGATCTGGTGGCCGGCGGGCTGAGGCTCAGAGCAGAGCGGAGAGGCGAAGAGCTCGGACCGGAGAACCAGCCGCACAGCTCACACTGTGGGTCTCGACCGCCTGGCTGTGTGCGCCGCAGCGACTGACCCTCTGCACCTGTTTCCTCCTTCGCAGGGTGAACACGGTAATTCCAACCTCCCTCGCAGCTTTGTTGTGAGCATTTAATGAGATAACCTGTGTAAGTGTTTCAGGGCTCTGAGCAAGTGTGACCGCTGCTAGAATCATCTGGAAGCTGCACCAGCACACTAGGCCCCAGGAAGGGTCCTTAGCCGGCCTAAGGACTGGTGAGAATGACCTTGGTCTTGGTTCTAGGAGTTCAGAAATATACCTGGACCAGGTACTAGCTTGGAGAGTCTGCAGGTGAGGCATGAAGCCCTTTAACGCCCTGCAGGCTCTGTGCAGCCAGCCCAAGAGCAGAACGTGCAGCGACGGGTCCATCTGGCCCAGCTGAGGCGGCCCCTGCGCGCATGCCGACAAGGCCTTGGACTGTGGGCTGGGTTTGGAGACAGAACCTTCTGCTTCCAGAAGGCCTGACGTGCCCTTCACTCCTCATGCCCACAGCCGCTCGGGGGCAGCGCACGGCCGGGCCCAGGAGGCTGCCCGTTCCACGGGTCCTGGAAATCGCCATCCACCTCGCTGCCCTGCTTCCCAACCTCAGTGAACTCCTTCTGCACCTTTCACGTGAGAAAACCCTACAAAGAAAGGTTACTTAAAAAACTAACCCACGTGGCATCTCGTCAGGTCTGTCGACCCATTCCTGTCACTCTCGTCACTGTGAGTTGTCAACACAGCAGTGGTCTGAAGCACCCAGACGTCTCCTTTGTTTGCATGTTGATCTGGGACGGTTTGGGACAGCTGCTGGAGACAGGGCAGAGGTGACTGCAGCCCCCTCAAGCCACTCATTAGCTCCTGCACACGTCACTCATCACCCGGCAGAGAAGAGAGGCCGCGCAGGCACAGGTGGGGGCGAGAGCCCCAAGCGCTGGTGTCCCCTCCTCCCTGCCTCAGCCCTGCGGCCTGTTCTCAGAGCCCTGGAGCCCTCTGGGGCACAGTGTGAAAACCTCCAGCTCCCTGGGGGTGACAATCAAGATCCTCTAGGAACGAGGTGTCAAGATTCACTTCCTGCCACTGGCCACATCCACTCCAGGTTCTTGGACGTGTCGACAAGGTTTGGGCTCTCAAAGCCTGCAAGGCTCGGGGCCGCCACTAAGCAGAGCCTTTTGAACTGACAATCCTCCCCCCGCTCCCTTGTGTCCCCACAGCACTTGCTCAGTAAAACAGAGCTATCTACTGGTCAGCTGTGGACCTCAGAGACCAACAGCCCACCCCGAGACAGTGTGAAGTTCACAGAGACCAAGTTCCCCAAACCAAACCTCGAGAAGTGAGATCATGGCCCTGTGACAACACGTACACTGCAGTAGAACAGACACCACCAGGAGATGGAGGGAAGAGGGGAGGGGGACAAAACAGAAGTATGACTGAAGAACAGAACACAGTGACTCGGTGTGCGGAAATTCCTGCCGTAGAATTTCTATGTAATAAATTTCTATACAATTATTTCTATATAATCAATTACAGGGAAGCAGTAATTTTAGCTCAGATGCCTCATGACCAGAGAGTGAAACAAACCAGTTTTAAGACTCGCTTTGTATGCAAAATAACCAGTGACAGCTCAGAAGCATGGCTACTCCGGCATTCAGGCCGGCGAGACCTCTGTCCCGTGGGGCTCTTCAAAGAGGACAGGCGTGTGATGTCGGGGTGTCTCCAGCAATATCCCTGGGGTCAGCAGCCTCTAAAATAGGTCCCAGTGGTCCCTGCCTGCTGGTCTTCCCATCCTGGGTCATCCCCTTGAGGTGGGCCGGCCTAGTGACTTGACGATGAACAGGTTATGGTAAAAGTCATGGGATGCCACTTGCAAGATGAGATCATAAAAGACTTTGACTTCATTTGGCTGGACTGTCTCTCTTTTGCTTTCTCGGCTTGCTCGCTGTGACAAAACACGTTGGAGAGGGCCAGAGAGGCCAGACACTGAGGGTGACCTCCAGCCAACAGCCCGGGAGGAGCTGAGGCCCTGAGTCCCACAATCCGTGCGAAACTGAATCCGGTCAACAAGCACACGGGTGAGCTGGGAAGCAGATCCTCCCCCATTCGAGCCCTGGGACGTCTGCGGCTCCAACCGACGCCCTGGTCACAGCCTCCGAGACCCCAAAGACGGAATCAGCTGAGCTACATCGGGATCCTCGACTCCCAGAAACTGTGAGATATTAAGTGTTGTCATTTCCAAATGTTCCTGAGTGTTGGGACAGTTTGTTACATAGAGATAGGTAAACTAGCACAATGGTTAAATAAATAGCAAATTTCGTTTAGCTATTTCTGTCACTTAATGAATCATTGTCATAAAGCCAAATCAGTCCCAGTGAGTCTATGGGGGACCGGAATAATGGGGCCTAAAACTTGGCCCCTGTGATAAAATCCAGGAGCCCGTTACAAACATCAGCCCATCACAAGCAGCACGATTTCCCCCGCACTCACATACCACTCGCACTGTTGTTTACTAATGCTGTTTTTAAAATCCACTCATTTTTTTACTTGCAAAATTCACTTAAAAAGGAAAGTGTGTATCGTTCTAGCAAATCGAAAGCCAACATCACTAGAAAGCAACTGAATCCAGCGAAAGCAAAACTTCATTGAATTCTAGGTGATGACCAGGTGCAGTGGCTGACACCTGTAATCCCAGCACTTTAGGAGGCTGAAGCGGGAGGATGGCTTGAGGCCAGAAGTTTGAGACCATCCTGGGCAACACGGCAAGACCCCACCTCTACAAAATTTTCTTTAAAAGATTAGTAAGGCATGGTGGCGCACACTCGTAGTTCCAGCTACTCAGGAGGCTGAGGTGGGGGGACCACTTGAGCCCAGGAATTTGAGGCTGCAGTGAACTGTGATCACACCACTGCATTCTGGCCTGAGCAATGGAGCAAGACCCTGCCTCTAAAGATAAAAATGAAATTAAGAATTCTAGATGATAGTGGTTCTCAACCGCAGCTGCATCAGAGTCACCCCTAAAACCACTAGGGATGCCCAGGCCTCACTGGAGAGATCCTCCTTCTGATCTGCAGTTGAGCCCTGGCATCAAGACACCTAGAAGTTCTGAGGGCAGCCTGCTGCGACCGAGTCTGAGATGCTCTGAACTTCTCAGTGGCCAACCAGCGCCCTGACCCCGAGGCCCACACTCACCTTGTCAGGGAGTCCAGGAGTGTTAAAGACAAGCTAGCACCAAGCTGAGGCCACGCCAGCACTGCCAAAACAAACTGGAAAAGGGAGCAACCTTCCCCTCTTGAGCAGAGCCCACGTCATGTAACACCTGAGTCCTGAGCCATCTGAAATCATCCTGCCTGCCACCAGGGTGACATGTCTCACCCTCCAGGAAACACGGACCCACAGGCTGGACAGAAATATCTCTCCGGGCAATCCTCTGTGGGAGTGATCTCTTAGAATAAGAGATTCTGAGCAACAAACACGCAGAAGTTACAGTCTCTGGCAGTGGCCTGGATTCAGTCATCACAGATCAGGTCACATGGGGTCTCCTCCACCAGGGTGCGGATGGCACAGGTCTGGGTGACAGGGATCAAGGCTTGCTCTTGGCATTACTGGGGCCCAGGCCGGTGCCTGGCACAGGGAGGATGCTGTTAGTACCCAGTGAATAAATAAACGAGGCGCCATCCAAACTGGATCCTGGGGAACGGGCCAGACGGACCACCACCTGGGGGTAAGGCCCGGGGCAGAGGGGACAAAAGCCTCTGCTAGCAGCCCTTGCTCCTCCACATGCAGCTTCTCCAGTTAAGTTCTGGCTCTTTCCAACAGCCACTGTCAAAGACAGCAGTGCTCTCTGTGACTGATGGATGATTTCATGCCCCAAATGGAAACCGTTTAAATGGAGACATCAGGAAAAATCAGGGGCAAATGACATTACGATAGCTCCTGATACTTGACAGCAAGTGACAAGTGAAAACAGCAGTGCTGACCATCTTGAGACAGATAAATTCACAGTCCCTTGTTGGTGTGTGGCACAGAGTGTTTCGTTTCAGCGGAACTTACCAAGTATTTCCTGGACATCCATCGTCAGGATGCTATGGTGAGAAGCGGGAACTAACATTCATTCAGCACACACTATACCAAGCAGTGGGGACACAGCCAAGTATAAAATGGACAAAGGGGGAGATAGGAAATAAATGACTTCATGCCAAGTGGTGATATGTGCTAGAAAGAAAAATAAAGCATGAAAGCAAGTGCTATGCTATTCAAAGTTATGCTAGGTGATACTTTACTCCCCACTCTGGTTGATTTAGAGATGCCATCTGATTTAATTTAAGCCTCATGCAACTCTCTTTGGTGGGCATTCTTGTCCCCATTTAAAGATGAGGATATGAAGACTCTGAAAAAGGAAGAGGTTTACCAGCTCCACCACTCACTAGTCATGGGGACTTGGGGACGTTTCCCTATCTTGTCTGTGATTGGTTTCCTCATCTCTAGAATAGAGACAGGAGTACCTACACCTCATGGGCTTGCTACTGCATGTACACGCTCAGAATAGGATTTGGTATATAACAAGTGCTCATTAAATGTCACTTGTAGGTAGGAGTGCGAGTGCCACTCTCACTTTTAAGGATTTCATTATCTCATCAAGAAGCCAAAAAATACACCCCTGAAACTAGGGGATGCAAACATCAAGAATGAACCCTGTTGATTTATACCCCTTTTCCCTAACAGGCCCTTCCTCGTGACCAACTTCTACTCATCCTTCAAAACTCACGTCAAACATCTCTTCAAAGCCTTCCATGACGTATCCCAGCTGTGAGATATGTCCCCATGGATCCATTATACCTGATATGTTGTTTGTTGATTCACTCATTCAACAAATATGTATCAAGAGCCTATCACCCACCAGACCCTCATAGTCCACTGCAATTATGTGTTAACGTGTCTGTATCCTCCACTGGAGGACAAACTTCTTGGGGATCCAGAAAATGAACTGGGTGCGGGTCAACAGAAAAATTAACTAATGAGTAAACAAAGAGCAACATAAGAAGAGTAGACAGCCGGGTGTGGTGGCTCACGCCTGTAATCCCAGCACTTTAGGAAGCTGAGGCGGGAGGATTGCTTGAGGCCGGGAGTTCGATGATAGCCGGCCAACAGAGCAAGACCCAATCTCTACAAAAAATGCAAAAATTAGCCAGGCATGATGGAGCAAGCCCGTAGCCCCAGCTACTCAGGAGGCTGAGGCAGGAGGATCGTGTGAGCCCAGGAGTTTGATCTGACAGTGAGCTACAATGGCACCACTGCACTCCAGCCTGGGTGACAGAGCAAGATCCTCTCTCAAAAAAAAAAAAAAAAAAAAGAAAAGAAAAGAAAAGAAAAGAAAAAAGTAGATAAAATGAGTGAGCCAGGAGAAAAAAAGGATTACTCAATAGTGACAAGGCCACTAAGGGCTTTTTCAAGTAATGAACTAGACCTCAAAGGATCGGAAGATCAGGAAGAGTGTAAAGGAAGGAGAAGCCAATACATATTCACGGCTAAAGAACGCAAAGTCTCAAAACAATCTGAGCAGTATACATGATCTCATTTGTGTTAAAAATAGCTAAGTGTATTCTGTATGTATATATATGCCTGTCTATATGTAAACGCATAAAAAATATCTGGAAGGATACATACCCAACACTTCACGGCAGGATCTCTGGGAGAGGGACACTTGTTCTTGTACTCTATATAGTTGTGCATTATTTAAGTTCTTTCAAAAATGTATTTTTATATTATTTATGTAATTTAGGAAAAAATTTTAAAGCATGTCTGTAAAAGACAAAAGGTGGAAAAGCAAAGCACGGCAGGGAGAAGGAACAGGAGGAACAGGCACTGAGTTGCAGGCCTCGGTATGAAAGAGCCGACAGCGAGAGACGAGAGCAAAGGTGACAGGTCCTGCTTTGGCATCTGCCAGATTATTTTTAAAACACAGCTAAAAATAATCTGCACTGCACCAAGCGAGGCATCGGTGGCAACAGCTGGCCACGGGCTCTGCTCTAGAAGGGCAGGGTGGTGACTCCTGCCGGCCAAGGCAATGACGCTCCTGGAAAGCATAAAGAGAAGAAAGCCACTTCCCCAGACAAGAAAAGAAATAAAAATCCAAGGGGGCCTGAAGTTCTTTATCAGAAGCTTTGGCCATGCCAGATCTCAAACGCCTGGCTGGCAACCTCAGTTGCATTGCACACCACAGCCGCCCGCTTTGGCGTGGACAAAGCCCTCGGTTTTGGGGTATCTGGGAGAACAACCTTCGAACTCTGGATGACAGAATCATCTTGCTCAGAGAGCAGAGCAACAGCTCTGCAGCCCTCGTGGGCAAGAAGCTCGGAAGCGCTGGAGGGTGGGCAATAAATACCAAGATGGCGCCCATGCAGTTTCCAAAAGAACAGTCAAAGGGAGCCAATGGTTTGGCTTTTCACAACTAAATCAAGGATCCCTATACCAAAATATATCTGTTCCCATCTAACCACATAAGCTGATGGTCTCCCAGAAAAGAGACGGCAACGTATCTAGGCACAATCTGCTCTGGATCCCACAGACCAGCTGGCCAGGGAACCAAACTCCATGAGGCATACAGCAAAAACAGCATTGATTTTTACTGACGATTATATAAATTCACTTCAAGGAGATGGGGGAACCTCCCAGAACAAGCTGTAACACGCCCTTGTCGCTGCCCAGAGTTAAAACTGCTACTGCCCAGCCCAGTGAGCCCAAGGTAGTGATGGTCAGGAGAGCAGGAAGCAGAGATCAGAGATGGGCCTTTATTTTTTAAGAAAGATTTTTTTTTTTTAATAGGAAGATGTCTTTTAAAAAAGAGAAACAGAAAGTCATATGCAACTGGTGAGGAAGGTATGACTAATCAAAAGAGAACTCAGAGAAAGAAATTTATTAAATTAAGGAATAAGTATATATAGAGGGTTTGTATAATCATATGGTTATTATGTATCCTTGGAAATAACTGTGTGTGTTGATTTAGCAGAAACAGAATAAATTAAATTAGGATTTAGATGGCTATGTCTTGGTCAGTAAGATTTACAAGGCATAGCTGAGACAGAACAGAAGAGGCTGGAAGATTCCACAGATTTAGGATGACAAAAATGAAACAGTCAAGGCCAGTGCCACAGCCTGACCATGGGGAGAGAGCACCTGGCCCAGACCAGCCTCTTACAAGTCCCGTGTCGTTGCCTCAAGCACAGGACCCCCTTTTCCATGCTCATGACACCATATTGAGACAACTACATGCCAACAACGTGCAATGACACGCACACTAGGCAGCAGCAAAGCAACCCAGGGTCTGGAGTTTGCTACCTGGGGGAGGGGGAGGGGCGGAGTCTAGGAGCGGTTTCCACAGAGGACAAACCCTGAGATCAGAGTGGACTTATTAATACTTCTTATATAAATAAGCGTGGGCCTTGCTTGTACCAATAACAAGTGTATGTCATGAGCTCAGGATTTTGATTAATCCAAATCTGTGCACCTGGGTCACATGAAATCTGAAGAACGAGCTCATTTCGGGAAGGACTTGGGTAGTAAATAAAAGGAGAATGGGGGCCTGTGGGCCCCAAGAGCATCTTGGCCGTTGCCGCCTGTCATTTCTCCCGCGGGCAGGGCTGTGAGCAGCATTCACACACCTCTGCTGGGGAGGAGAGGAGACGTCACAAGGAGGGGTCAGAAGTCCCCTCCTAATCCAGCAGCGGCAGGAAAGATCTCAGCGTTATGTGGTCAAGACCTCTGTCTTCACACCAAATCCCAGTGAAGTCAAACCAGAGACAGATACAAGTCATGCGAAACATATTCCGGACTTTGCACTCCTCAAGGGTAGGGACTCTATCTTCCACGCTTGCTCCGTGTAAAGCAGCCACACAAAACACAAGTGACTGACAGGCAACATAAGCCAGTGCAGAAAATTCCTCCCTCAACTCACAGCTGAAGTCATTATGTGGCACGAAGTTTATAAATCTTGATTATTTTGTACCTTGCCAATGCTTCCTATTTGCATCAATATGGGACCAGCTTTGAAGCAAAGCTTGCACACACTGCATCTGCCAACAGACACAAAACCCTGATCTTAATGGAAATGTACTTTCAATGTTCCACACTCATAAGCCTTGGGTAGCCAGGCCCTGCCCCCCAAACCCTCAACTCCAGCTCCTCGGGGCTCCCCAGTGGAAACCTATGACCTGTGGCTATGAACGAGCCGGGCAAAAGGGCAGGAGTTCACACAGGCACAGCGGAGAGAGAACTGAGGTTTCAATAACCTCCCCGCGCCCAGGTCCAGGAAGTGTCTGCATTAACATCAAGGAGTCTATGATCACTTGAGCTGTTGCCCATTAACAGAAAAACATGGCTGGGCCCAGAAAGCGGCTTTTATCCTCTGGCACGGGGAGGTTTAAAGTGGGTTCTGCGAGCATCTTTCCAAATGGTTTTGTGTCAAAAACTAATATTCCTGAGTTAAGCCTCTATGTGAGATATATTTTTAGTAGTCTCTCTTAAACGGCACTTTTAAAAATAATCTCCTTCGAGGCGGCAGATGATTAAAACAGGGATGTCCGAGTGCCGAATCATAAAGCCTCTTATAATTTGGAATGCCATGTTCAGTGCTGCTGTGAGGCCGTGGACAATTCGGTACTTGATCATTAGATATTCGCCAAGTGCCACCCAGCTGAAAAATATATTTCCTGTTAAGCTTCCCTACTTAAATAGCATCAGCCCTCAAATGAGATCACTCCCTCTGAAGGCTTTGAAGAGACCAAGAAAGGCCCAAGAAGCATTTTATCTTAAGGTGAACCTTATTACAAAACTTGGGATGGGTTTTTTCCATCTCCCTCATCACTCGTCCTTCTCTGGTACCTGCTCAGCATTTCGACAGGGGAGGCGAGGTGTCCCATGGAAACCCCAGGCAGCCCGCAGAGAACTAGCAGAAAGTCGTGATCCCGCGGGACGGGAAGGTATCTTTCTTTCTGATCTTTCTGGTTAACGGAGCGTCACCCCAGATATTGGTCAGATTTCTACGACACATGTTCCACGAGTGATTGTGAGCACCAGGCTCTGAGAAGAGGGAAAGGAAGACACAGTTCTCGTCTCAGGGGAGCTCTCAGTCCACAGGCGAAGAGAGAAAAGTCAACACAAAGTGAGAACGCAGAGGGACAAATGCCCGGCACAAAGCGCCACAGCAGCAGGGTCGGGGTGGCAGGCTGCGCGGGTGGGAAGCCGGCAGGAGGGCAGAGTCCGCAAAGGCATTCGTGGAAGCCGATTCCACCACAGCCCACTTCACAGGGACCCCGCACAGAACGCAGAAGTCTCAGATGATGAACAGGAGACGTGAGGGATTTGCAGTGTCCAGGGCGATTGCAATGAATAGCGGCGATTATCATCACACCACAGAGCAGCGTAAATGTTTATTGAACTCGAGACAATGGGAAGGGAGGAGGCGGGGGAGAGACAGAGGGGGACGGCCATGGAAAAAGAGACTCAGGCATGGGGGTACGGACGGGCAGAGGGCCAGAAACAGACCGACACACACCAGGGAAATGAGAGAGACACGGAGGCAGACAAAGTAAGAAAGGAGCAGAGAGAGAAACAAAGGGACAGACGGGGGAGAGAGAGGCAGACACAGAGGAACACAAAGCAGCACATAGGGACAAAAGAAGAAAAACAGAGAGAGGGACAAAAAGAGAGACACAGAGTGAGAGAGAACAGAGAATACAAGAAAGAACGAGAACAAGCTGCTCCCTGAGAGCCAAGGTCAAAAGGGCCGACGCGCCTGGGAAACAGAGTGCTGCTCCCACCACGACCCGGCCGGGCTGGCCAGCGGGCGGGGGGCTCACCCGTGCACCCACAGCCGGGGGGCTCTGAGATAATGAGATAACGCAGGCTGTGAGGGCCTCCCGGCTAGCTGTGCACTCATCTAATACGACACGCAGCTGCCCTGGCTTTCCCAAACGCACTCCTTGGCAAACGGTTCTGAGCGCGTCGCCTTAGAGAAGACGTTCCTTGGGGAAGTAATTTTGGAAAATGCTGGTGTGTCCACCCTGCTTAAAGAGGCGTGAGGCACCCTTTAGCGTGACCCCTGGGGGAAGCCCTCCAGTAAAGGCAACTACTGAACTATCTTTAATCCAACACTTTGCAAGCTTGTTTCATCATAGAACCCCACCACACCCTTTTTAAAAAATATACAAACCAACTACGTACGCCCCTCTGAATCACACTGCTCTGCTTTTGGGAACCTGCCTTGTCCAGGTTCCAAGTTTCCAAAGGGTCCTCTGACATCCAAAGTGATCAGTATGCTGCTTCAAAAAAAACTAAAAAAGCTTCTGATGTACAAAGTGAGAAGGAGAAACAAGAAAGCGAGAGATTTTCTGCAGGTAGGGAACAGGAATGTTGAGAGCTTCATCATAAAAGCATGTGAATTTTTAAAACTACTCACAGTGCTATGCCTGAGCACAAGAGACACTAAATTTGGCTTGAATTGGAGAAAGAAAAGAAAAGAAAAGAAGAGAAGAGAAGAGAAGAGAAGAGAAGAGAAGAGAAGAGAAGAAGACAAAACAAAAAAAGAGAAAGAGCCATAGCAGTATGGAATAAAAGAACCCAGGGTTTGCATTCAGGTATTGCCGTGAAGCTGGGTGCTTTTGGGTGAGTCATGAAACCTCTCTGTACCTCAGTTTGCTCAGCTGAAAAATGGACCTATTAGGTAAATTATACAGGACTGTTCGGAGGGTAAAAGTATAAAAACACTCATCAAACACCGAGTGCACAGCAAAGGGAAGCCAAAGGGTGGTCCCCTCACCAAACAGACAAGGGAGAGGACAGGTGAGAGTGGAGGGTGGGGCGTGGGGACAAGCCAAAAGGACGATGCTTTGAGTCAGGGCAGCGACCCCACAGACTCAAGTCATACCAGGCCAGGTCAGCTTTCCTGCGTAAGTGGAGGGGAACAGAAATGGGACTTGGGACAGAGAAACAGAGACAGAGCCCCATGGAAGGGGCAGAGAAAAGGGGGATCCAGCTTGCATTGTATGAAGTGGGCCCAAATCCGCCTCCCCCACGGGAACAAGCTGCATTGAAGGAGTCGCTTCGCCTTTAGCTTTGGCTGCGCTGTGACTTTAATCGACCTCTACGTTTTGCAGTCTTACAAGGTTCTATTTCCCTGTCTCCATTTATTATCGCAACTAGGAGCTGTTCTCCCAGAGTGTAATCAAATCCTGCTAAAAGGTAAAAAACTCCAGCATTTATTCACATCTTACACCAGAAGAAAAGAAAAATAATGAGAAGAGAGTCCTAAAAATACTTACAGTCAAAAAAAAGAAAATGGAAAAAATTCAACCCTTAATCCCAAACTCCTTCTCCTTCAAATGAGTGACTTAGCTTAACTGTATACACAGTCATACAGGTTGACGATCCAAATGGCCAGCTCTTCCCCATGTAAAAATCTGACATCCAAACGCTCCAAAGAGCATCTCCTTTGAACAACATGTCGGCACTCAGAAAGTTTTCGATTTGGGTGCATTTAAGATTTTGGATTTTTAGATTAGAGATGCTCAAATGGTGAGTATAATGCAAATATTCCAAAATCCAAATGTGCAGGGATTTCTCCCACAAACAAGGAGGCAATTGATCGATTCTGTAGCACAGTGGTCCCCAACCTTTTTGGCACTTGGGACTGGTTTCACGGAAAACAATTTTTTCACACACTGGGGTAGTGGGTGGAGATGATTTCAGAATGATTCAAGTGCATTAAATTTATTGTGCACTTTATTTCTATTATTATTATTACATTGTAATATATAATGAAATAATTATACAACTCACCACAATGCAGAATGCATGGGAGCCCTGAACTTATTTTCCTATAACTAGCATCTAGCTTAATTGCCACCTTCACTTGCCACTCACTGATAGGGTTTCGATACGAGTCTGCAAGCAGCTGATTTATTATGGTCTCTGTGCAGTCAAACCTCTCTGCTAATGAAAATCTGTATTTGCAGCTGCTCCCCAGCACTAGCATCACCGCCTCAGCTCCACCTCAGATCACCAGGCATTAGATCCTCATAAGGAGCCGCAACCTAGATCCCTCACGTGTGCAGTTTATAGTAGGGTTCGCGCTCCTATGAGACTCTAATGCTGCCACTGATCTGACAGGAGGCGGAGCTCAGGTGATGATGCAAGGGATCAGAGTGGCTGTAAATACAGATGAAGCTTCCTGTTGCTCACCTCCTGCTGTGCGGCCTGGTTCCTAATAGGCCACAGACAGGTACCGGTCTATGGCCCGGGGGCTGGGGACCGCAGCTGTAGCTGACACCAGCTGGGTGCCCTCCAATACAAGTCCAACACCAGCTACCTGGAAATGGCATCAGGTCCCACAGGGTGGGGGCTCAGTCTTACAAGACCACCCGCCGCTTGTGATGCCAATCAATGAAAAGTGCCAGGTTGTTTTACCTGTGCTTTTTCACCTATTTTATCTGTGCTTCCGACCAAACAGCTATAAATGGGGGCTCTCATGACCCCCTCCCTTGAGTTCGATTAATTTGCTAAAGCAGCTCACAGAACTCAGGAAAACACTTAGGTTTTCTGTTTATTATAAAGGATATTACAGAGGACACAGATGAAGAGATGCAAGGGCCAAGGTATGAGAAGGGGCATGAGGCTTTCATACCCTCTCCAGGTATTTCACTTTCCAGAAACCTCCATGTGTTCACTATCCAGAAGTTCCCCAAACCCCATCCTCTTGGGCCTTTCATGGAGACTTCACTGGGTAGGCATGACAGAAACATGGCAACCATGCAGAAATGTGATTGGACAAAAAGGGTGTGACCTGATACTAATCGACTGAGTGGCGAAACCCAGCAAGGCCTGTCCGTTCAGATCCCTCTTGGCCTGTGTGCAGCACTCCTTCCTCCAGGGCATGGGGCAAGACCCTCTCTGAAATGGGGATCTCATGACCTACAATCAAACATGGTAGATCAGAGAATTTCTTCATGAAAAGGCAGGGGACGATGAGAGTCCTGCCTTGGGGAGACAAAAGGAGCAGGTGAAAGAAGGACAGGAAAAGGTGAGGGGGCGTCTGTTTCCTGAGGTCTGCTTCTGAGTCCTAAAGCACCCAACACTGTAATGAAATACTGGAACGAGGGCTGTGGGAGTTACGAGCCTGGAACCATGGATGAAAACCTACATAAATGCACCATGGTATCACAGCAGGCATGTAGCCATGCTAGCAGGAACTCTCGCACACTGAGCGAGGGGTCGCAAAGCGGTACTTTTACTTTATAATGTGGCAAAACTCGGTGAAGTTGAAGACACCATACACTAAAACTCGGCCATTTCACACTTAGGCACTGACCTTAAGGAAATCCTTATGTAATGGACCTCGGAATTGATCACAGATGGCTGCTAGTGTCACCAAGAGAGAGAGAGCAGACACTCTGGGTCTCCTGATAGCAAACACCATCCAATAACAGAGTCACGTCATCAGCAACATTAAACCTGAATCCAGGTCTCCAGACCCAGATGCCGGTTTAAGGAAATACAGGAAAGGGCAGAGCACATCAAACATTGCTACAGAGATACGATCTGCAAAATTCAGGTGGAGAAAAACTTGGTAAGCCAAACCCTCTGTCTTTAATAAATAAAGTGTAAGACAAAGAGAGAGACGAGGGAGGACTCTATAGATGAAAAGAAATGTAAGGCAGAAAAGTCAAATTCATGGAGACAGAAAGTATTAACAGAACAGTGGTTTCCAAGGGAGGGAGGACTAGGGAGTTCGTATTTAACGGGGACAGAGGTTCAGCTGGGGAAGGTGACTAAGTTCTCCAGGTGGACGGTCGTGACGGTTGCACAACACGAGAATGGACTTGACACCGCTGAACTGTAGACTTAAAGATGGTTAAAATGGTTTAAATATATATGTTATATGTATTTTACCACAATTTTTTAGGTTTAAAGAAGAAGAAACATAGAGACACACCAGCCAGTTATAATGTGTTGATCTCATGGATTCTGAATCAAAAAAACTATAAGAAGTTATGAGACAATTAGAAATTTGAACACTGATAATTGATGATATAAAGGGATTACAGGTAATGGGGGCGATAATGATATTGTATTCATGTTTTCCTATTTTTAGAGATAAATACTAAGATGTCTATAGAGGAAATAACATACAGTATTTGATTCAAATGATACAGAAAAGGAGAAGAAAGCAGATACAGGTAACTTGAAACAAGACTGGCCACGAGTGGGTCAGCTTGACAACGATGCATAAAAGCACATTACACTTACCTGCCTAACCTTGGGGTACTTAACATTTTACATAATAATGAAGTCTTCAAATGAAGAAGTTACAACATTCATGCACAAAAGGACAAGTGTTATATGCTCACAGCATCATGGCTCATGGCAGCAAAACATTAGAAACATCTTAAATGTCTACAAACACAAGAATGAATCGAACATATTGTGGTATTTCGTTCCACAGAGAACTACAGAGCCCAGAAGTGAGTGCCCTCGATCAGTGGATCTCAACCAGGGGTGATTTCACCTAGTTCTGAAATCCGAGAGACATTTGGCAATGTCTGGAAACATTTGTAGTTGTCACATCTGGGGGTGGGGGGGTGCGTAAAGCAACTGGCCTCTAGTGGGTAGAAAGCAGGGACATTGCTAAACACCCCACAAAGCTCAGAACAGCCCCCACGACAAAGAATTACACAACCCAAAACATCAACAGTGCTGCGGCTGAAAAACCCTACACCATCTATGTGGGACACTCCTCAAACCACAGCACTGAATTAAAAACAAGAACAAGTGGCAAAGAGATATGTACAAGTAATATCACGCAGGTAAAAGTTATGTAGGCAAAACCAAGCCTGTTTGCTGCTCATATAAATTTAACTACACAGTAAAATATGAAAATATGGAGGGGGAGGCTGTGTGCCCATTTCAGAATATGGATTACTAGAGGGAGAACCATGAAATGTCATTTTGGCAGAATTTGTAACATTTTGTTTCTCCCACCCCCTCCCACCTCGAAAAAAGCAAACATGGCGGAGGTTAATGTAGGTAAATCTGGTCAGCGGGGACACGGACATTCCCTCCCCTAATCCTGGTGCTTCTCTACACCCCAGACATCACTAACAATGACCCAGCTAGGCAGCGGGGCTGTGGGCAGCGGAGGCTGCGTGGACAGGGAGGAGCCGGGAGCAAGGCTGACCTTCCCGTAGGACACTTACCGGCCCCCGGAGGTCGATGAGCTCCTGTCTCATCTGGGACACGAGGGCTTCCTTGGCCACCAGGGCCCTGTGCAGGCGCTCGTTGAACTCGATCAGCTCGCCGTGCATCTCCGCCACCTGGAACATAAGCACCACAGCGTGAGGGGTGGAGGCAGAGCCGCCCCAGTGACCTGTCCAGCCTTCCCGGGCCCCTCCTTCCTGCTGCCTGTCAGCAGGGCACGGGCAGGTTCCCGGGGTTAGAGCCGACAACATGGCTTACCTACGAGCCACGCAAATCCACCCAGACGCTGAATTCGTTTTGACCTGCTTGGCTTTAAGATTTCAGAGTCAACAAGCCACAGTATATGGTCAGAATAGGAGTGCATCAGACCATTTTTGGACCTCAGGCTTTGAATCTTAATGAACGAACACTTTTCTAGAAAAGGCTCTCTTTCTGATCAAGTTGCATCTATCAAGAATTTTCCTGCTAATGGCATCATGAAAATAACTCTGACCATTCTGTTCATCAGGTCCTTGGTCCTCAAAACCAAGAAAACAGAACCAGAGCCTTACCAAGGCTAGTGACAATGGTGACAGACAAAACCACAGCATCACAACTACCCATTCACTGTTTATTCTATGTCGGGAGAAACGCTTCCCATGCCTTCCGCATGGCTGCATCACACCAGTCCTCTGAGGCAGATGTTGTTATACCCACTTTACAGAAAGAAAAACAGTGCATTAGAATTTAAGGGGCTTGCTCAGGGTCATACCACTAACAAAGCACAGACCCCTGGAGCCCTGGCTATGTGCTATGATCCTCCCATTCCGCTGTGCCCAGATGCAACCCATTCAGGCCTCCTGTGAGCCGCTGGATTTTTCCAGATCGAATTATGCAATACTCTCAGCTGATGCTGAATAAATTTTTTAAAACATGGATGTGGCTACAGGTAGTCTACAACCAGCATACAGACTACTCAACTGTAATTTATTTAAACAATTTAGAGAAATGTGAGATCTGCTATATCCTCCAAGAACCCTGAATGAAGAATCTGGTAAGCATCTTAAAGAGAAGCCCCCAGAACATGAGGTCAGGCAGACCCTCACCCTGCCTAACCCTCTGTCCTTCCTAAGAGAGATCACCCTGTAGTCTACACCCGAGACTCCACGTAAGCACTACTACATAGAGTGCAGTGCATACTTGGCACGAGATGTAGGAGACACTGTCAGAATGAAGAAGGCACAGAGGGAGAAGCTTTGTGGAAAAGAGGGGTCTCTAAGCTGCATCTCTTCTCAGGCAGGGTAAGAGGGGGCCCTCCTCTCTTGTTATATCAACACTAAGTCAGAGAAGGAAACACCACAATATTAACGCTAGTCAAAGGTACGTTTCCCTCCCATTCTTTCTACTTTTCCTGATTGAGGTTCCCATTCATCAGCAAGAGAAACCACTTAGACTCCTTAAACAATTAAAATTCCTCACCTGGAATAAAAAGGCACCATTGTGCAATCAACAGGAAGTGATTGTCATGGGACGCTGCCGTTAGCGGCTCTGTGAGTTCCCACCCACACAGGACCCCCGTCCCAGAGGTGCTGACCTCTTTCAGACCAGTGTGAAACACTAAGTGAAAACGGCACAGAGGACACTGCTTGCAATTAAGGAAGGGAGAATAAGTCACCGCGCCTTTTCACCAGCTTTCTCCTTTGTACAAACCTAAAATTAATATTCCCCAGTTGCCTTATTCCTTTTGGGTAAGAAAAGCTTACGTTGATCTTCTTTTGGCCTTTAACAAACAAATGCAGTATCACTAATAATGCCCACGCGGACCCGCCACGCAGAAACCACACAAACCCTGCGTCAGCTTCCTCGGGGCTGTAAGCCCATTCACCGCACAGCAAGCAGGAAATACAGGCTGCCAATATTGCTGCTAAATATCTGCTCATGTGCCCCCACAAAATTCGAGCTTGAAATAAATGCCACTGTCATTTCCAAAGCAAAGCAGGGTTCTGTGTTTTGTTTTTGTTTTGCAGTGGCAGCCAGAGTGTTACAGCAGTTTTCCATAAATGCATAAAACATTGAAAAATCCCAGCTTCGACTGGTGCTTATCATGAGCTGTCAACACCCTGGTTCTCTTCTGCAGCCAGAGGAGCAGGACTTGACCGCATCAGACCAACTTTTCATTTCACTAAGGAATGGAAAAAAACATCTGATCGAACTGAGGAGATAAAATTTGATAAGAATTTCCAGCAACCATTAAAACCACGATGTTCACTGTTACTGAGCTAACCTCTGAGACTGAGTTTTTATATTATACAACCCTACCTACAGCCATCGATATAAATGGCTTTCATCTTGCATAAACCATACTGAGCTTACTGTTCCTTGAATAACTATTTTCAAACTTCAGTATAACTGGAAATAAATTCAAGACTCAGAAAGAGCCTCGGAAGAGGAATGCGAGATCACAAACAGTTCCCATTATCATAAAAATAACAACAGGCTGCACAACCACTGCCTTAGAATTTTTATTAGGCTCCGAGGGTACTCACAGGTCCCATCTGACCTCCTTATTTTCAACAGCCGCAGAGAACCACAGGGAAGAGGCCACGCAGAGACCGGGTGCCTTTCCCTCCACTGCCCCCCAAGCAGGCAGAGGCCATCTTCCCAAAGTAACGTCCGCTATTGCCACCTGCTGTTTAATACCTTTCATACTTCCACTGCCCGAAGGATAAAATCCAGACTCCTTCAAGATGTGGCCCCAGCCTCTCTCCCCAAACCCATCTCTCCCCCTCAGTGTCTCACTAGTGTCACTCAGCCCCTGTGGGCCTTCTGTTCCATAAACACCTTGAGTTCTGGGATGTCCCCTGTAGGCAAAGAGGAGGAGGGCGTGTCCAGCAGGAAAACCGCAGGTGCGAAGGCTGGCACCTCAGGTGGGTGGGGAGGGCCTCAGCTTTGGTGCCAGACAGGCCTGGGCTTGATCAGTTACTGGCAGTGTGCTCGGCGCAAGCCAGAGGCTGTTGAGCTACAAAGTGGGCATTAAAAACCACAACCACCTCACCGGGTCACTGTGAGGATGACAAGAGAGACTGCACTTACGCTCAGCAGCATGTCTGGGGCAGGGAGAGCGCTCAGGGAGCCGGAGAGCTGGTTTCGTGTGACGGGTGGCACGGAAGGAGACACAAAGGAAGCAGTGGACAGGCAGCCTCTGGAAACCAGACGGAAAAGGGCCCCAATGTGCTGCACCAAAGCACCTGGACTGCCGTGGGGAGACACTGTCCCCTGAAGTGAGCACATCAGGGTTGCTACCCGTCTGCCAGGCATGTGCTAGGTTCTGGGGGAGGGGGGAGGGTACAGAAGTCACACAGTTCAAATGCTCTGACACTTGGTAAATTATGCTAGAACAAGGGGGAGAAGATGGGCTGTCAGGCAAGGGCTCATCCAAGACATGACATTCAGGAGTCACTTATCCAATAGGCCCCGGCACCTGCGAGACACCCTCTCACGGCAGACCCACACCCTACATCCCCACCGGGCTTGCCATGTCCTCATGCCATCAATGCTCAGAGCCAGCGTGAGAGTCTCCAGTGTTTCCTTCTATCCGCAGTTGTTATGGACCATGAAATTTAATCTGAAGGCACTTAAGGTGCCACTTGACAACACTAATGACAGTGACCAATCAAAATACGCTGACAAGAGATGGTGCAGCACCAAACTCACAGCTCACCGTGGACCTAAGGATCGGAAACAGAGCCTCGATTCTCTGAAAGACCCAAGGAGAACATCTGGCCAGTAGAAGATGTGGTCCCTACGTTGTGCTTGGAAGGTGCACAACTTACCAGTAAGTAAGGTACAAAGGCTTATGAGTCGCCACTTGGGTTTCATCCTTTAGGCTGGAGGGAAGAAGGTAGGAAGAGTTAAGAAGTTTAGGTAACAAGGCCATTTGGCAACATTTTTTTTTTTTTTTTTAGAGACAGAGTCTCACTTTGTTGCCCAGGCTAGAGTGAGTGCCGTGGCGTCAGCCTAGCTCACAGCAACCTCAAACTCCTGGGCTCAAGCGATCCTCCTGCCTCAGCCTCCCGAGTAGCTGGGACTACAGGCATGTGCCACCATGCCCGGCTAATTTTTCTATATATATATTTTTAGTTGTCCATATAATTTTTTTCTATTTTTAGTAGAGACGAGGTCTCGCTCTTGCTTAGGCTGGTCTCGAACTCCTGACCTTGAGCCATCCACCCGCCTCGGCCTCCCAGAGTGCTAGGATTACAGGCGTGAGCCACCGCGCCCGGCCCAACATTTTTTTTTGAGACAGGGTCTCACTCTGTCACTCCACCTAGAGTGCAGTGGAGTCATCATAGCTCACTGCAACCTCAAACTCCTGGGCTCAAGCCATCCTCCTGCCTCAGCCTCCCAAGTAAGCTGGGACTACAAGTAATGCACCAGCACACCCGGCTAATTTTTCTATTTTTTGTAGAGATGGGAGTCTTGTTCTTGCTCAGGCTGGTCTCGAACTCCCAAACCTCAAGTGATCCTCCCACCCCAGCCTCCCAGAGTACTAGAATTATAGGTGTGAGCCACTGCTTTGGACAATTTTTTTTTTTTTTTTTTAAAGAGATAGGGTCTTACTCTGTCACCCAGGAAGAAGTGCAGTGGTGTGGTCATAGCTCACAGCAGCCTTCAACTCCTGGGCTCAAGTGATTCTCTCCCCTCAGCCTCCCAAGTAGGTGGGACTACAGGTGTACCTCACAATGCCTGGCTAATTTTTTTTTTTTTAAAGAGATGGGAGTCTCACCATGTTCCCCAGGCTGGTCTCAAACTCCTGGCCTTAAACAATCCTCCCACCTCAGCCTCTGAAAGCACTGGAACTGTAGGAGTGATCCACACTGCCCAGACAAAATCTATCAAAATTTCAAAATTATTCACCTTGGACTTGGAAAATCATTGCTGGGCAGTTATCCTGCCTCTCTACTTGCACATGTGTTCAAAATACAAGTTTAGCTCCAAATGACTGGAACCTACCTAAATGTCCAACCAAAGGGGACTGCTTAAGTAACTCAGGATTCTGCTACTCTCCTATTGACTCCACCTGTGGCAGGCAGCACTAGTCAATCACTGTGCGCCTTCTTCAAGACGACACTCAGGCAGCCATAACCAATCCATCACTGGCTGGCCTGCAAGATGACACCTATTTGGTAGCCCTGGCCTGAAAGACTGGAGAAGGCATCATCAGGAAGGTGACATTTGAGCCGGGCTTTGGGAAATGATGGCTTTGGAGCTTCAGAGACTGAGCAATTCCTTCCAGCTGGATTATCAGGGAAGATGATCTCCCAAAATAATATGGCTGTGAGACAGCTTTTAAGTCTGTGAAAATACCAGGAATTATCATAATTACCTGCCAAATCATGAAAGGATTATAAGTTTTTTTAAAAAGCCTCTGGCTTTTCCTTTCATATCAGAATGTTCTCTCAATCTAATCACATTCAAGTAAATCATGCTTCACCCTCCTTTGGCTAACAAATTAAACACTTCCTGATTAATTCGATCAAGACATCCCCCCAAATTTCAATAGCAACTGAGGCTCTTCTGGTCACATATCCAAATTCATCAAGAACAATCACTTAGATACCTCAGAATCTATTTAAGTTTTATGAAACTCACAAGCTGCTTTCTGGCCCTATTTATAATGGCTGTGGGGAGGGACCTGGAATCTCTTTCTGTGAAGACTCTATTGCACCTGCCTAGTTAAAAACGAGCTCAGCCAGTGCCCGCTTTGCCTTAATGCACCTTGGAGCCTCAGCCCCGGGTAGGCCTCCTGCAGGCATTAGTCACGCCAGCTCACGTACCTCGCAGCCTCCCAGCAGGGCGGGCACAGCTGCCTTGCCGGTGAGGCTCAGAGGCTGGGTCACCAGCCTAAGGCGTCAGGGTCAGGAAGTGACAGACTGGGGATTCGAACCCACACCGCGATAGCCCTACTATCTGTGTTCTTTGGACTCCATCCTGAGTATGGTAGAAAGCTGGCCCCTTTAATGGTTAAAGAAGGCAAGTTTGTCCCTCAGAGTGCAAGGAAGTGTCTTCCAACCCAAGCTCATCACTGGGAGGGCTTCTGAAAAACACAGATTTCTGGGCCTCAGCCCTAGACATTCCAATTCAATAGACTGGAGGAAGGAATACAAAGAAGTGCTTTTTAAAGGCCTCAGTGGCTGCAATGATCAATCGGAATGGGGAACCACTGGCAAAGACCAAGGGGAAACCACTCACACACTTGACTTTGAACTGCAGCTGGGCCACTCCCCGGGTCCTCATCCGTAAAACAGGGATGTCACGGGAGCCAGTGCTCCCCCCCCTCTGAACTCTCGCTGATACGAATAAAGCCACGAGCCAAAGAGAAACTGCATGAGCCCTGCCTGCCAGCAACAGATGGCAGAACAGTCGTCCCTAGGTACGCTCGGGGGATTGGTTCCAGCACTCCCCACGGCTACCGAAATCCACGACGCTCAAGTCCGTCATCTGCACGCCATGGTGTTTGCATATAACCTACGCACGTCCTCCCATGCACTTTCCATCATCTCTACAGTACGTATAGTACCCGGTACGACGTCAGTGCTGTGTAAATAGTCGCTATACTGTATTGTCCCGGGAATAATAAGAAACAAAGTCTGTACATGTTCAGAACAGATGCATTTTTCCCCAGAATATTCTCGATCCACAGTTGGGTGAATCCATGGATGCAGGACCCACAGACGTGGGACCTGTGTACGCGGATGTGTCATGTGCAGTGTTGTTACTCTCGGCAGTGGCACAGCAAACGTGTCCACAGTAGCGCCGCAGACAGGGTGGCCCACGAACTGGGGCTGGGATGCCAACTGTTTGCTACCGGCCCGAGACAACAGAAGAAAAGAAATTGAAAGTAAGCATTTAGAAATGTTTAAAGTAATTTCATATTGCCAGGAAACACCCAGGAATTTCATCATTTTTCTAGATTTTTTTGCATTGTACAAATGTGTCAGTCTGCAATGAACTGAAAATTGTTTTAAAAACTGGTTCTTCACAGATAGCTTGAGACGCACTTATCTACAACACATGCTGTGTTTGAAGCAATGTCTGGCATTAATAATTATGAAAAACGGAAGCCAAAACACAGCCATGGTTGGATAAAAATTTTAAGAGAATTGGAAGAAAAGATAAAACCAATGCTCTCAACATCTGTCATTCTTTTAGATGCATGTGCAGGTTGAGTATCCCTTATCTGAAATGCTCAGGGCCAGAAGTGCCTTGGATTCCTGGTCCCTGGCACTGTGGCGCCTTTCGCAAGGGGACATCATCATGCCCACTTGCTAGCGGAGGCTCAGGGACTAACAGTCCAAGGTCACAGAGTTCACAAGGGACAGTAAAATCTGAACCCCAGTTATTGCGGCTCCAAAGCCCATGCCCTTCCCATCACAGGAGTTATGGTTTTAATCGGGGGAAACACCCAGCACGAACAGCTGCTCCATTCATAAAGGGAAACTGTCCTAGCTCTGCCACGGGGCCGCGGGGTCCCGGTCCTCAGTGCTGGTCCTCAACTCTCCCGACACGCGGCCTTTCAGAGGACACACAAGTGAGTCTAGGAGACACCTACTCTCCTGCCTCCCACTAACGGCCCTGGAAGAGCAAAGGCAGAGTACACAGAAATGACAGTGTTAACATAGCGGCCAACACCTCCTTGGTGGTGGTTTGACAAATGAGCAATGACAGGAGAAAAAAAGCAAAACAAAATCATGAGTTCCAGCCCTCTGCGGAAAGACGCCATCATCTGAGAACAGTTCGAGAGGCGTTTGCGCAGGGTGGGGTCCATTCAGCCGGTCCCCGTCCATCCTCACCCAGCCCGGCAGGGCGCTACCAGGGAGGCCGTGCACAAGAGTGGTCGAGGCACGAGCTCCGGAGCCAGGCAGATGGGGATTAAAACCCGCTCTTCCCCTCTTCCCAGATGTGACTCTGCGCAACTTACTTTCATCTCTCCGGCCCTCGATTTCTCATCCATAAAATTAGGTTAGTAACAATGTAAATTTCACAGGACTTTTGTGAGGTTTAAATACGTTACACAAGAGAAGTGCTTAACTCGGGGCTTGGCATACCCCAAGGACTCCACAAATGTTAGCCGTTATCACCCCAGTAAAGAAGCACCCGCAGAAACAGCCAGCGCCACTGGTCCTGCACAACTCATGTCCTTCGTCTCTCCCAGAGCCGTCCCCATCCCTGTCGCCAACCTTGGTTCAGAAACTGCCCCCTCACGCCCAGACAGACAGCACAGCCTCCCTGCTGTCCCAGCACCTGGCTGATGCCCAAATGGTCCCCCAAACCAAAGCTGGATCATGCCCCTTCTCTGCTTAAAACCCTTCAGTGACGTCTGCACTTTGTTTCAAAATTGTGCTGGGGGGTGCACCTGGGGGAGTCAGACTGGCCTCGGGTTGACGGTTGCTGGAGCCAAGTGGGACTTTGTAAAGGGCACACAGAGGTGCATTCTAGGATTCTGTCCACGGTCAAATTTCTCCACAATCCAAACGATTTAAAAAAATAATCCTTCAATGGCTTCCCACTAATTTTCTTGGCATGGCATAGAAACAAGAGAGGAGGGAGAGGTGGGAGGAGAGGGGAGAAAACATTTCAAGTCAGGGACACTGACCACATGAGAACATGCCTACACCCCCACCTCCCTCCCACGCACACCTCCTAAAGTGCTCCCTACCCTTCAAAGCTTAGCCCGAATCTCAGTTTACCTCCCTGCCAACTCCTTTCATCCATGCATCCAACTTCTCCATAAATGATCCCTCGGCAGTAGTAGCAACAGCAGTTGCTGTTTTCTGAGCACTTACCACATGTCAAGCACGTCAGGCTCAACACAAAGGCTCTTTCGTGCAAATATGAAAAAGGTGTGCCCTCTGAGTGGCCACAGCACAGCCCCATGGGGCCCGGGTTTGGTGAGTGGAGCACAGATGGATACAGCTCCCACTGGTCTCCCCACGGCCACATGCTATCGCGCAGTGTACAACTTGCACAACTGCACAGAGGCCTCAGACATCATGCCAGGTGCTAGTGTTGCTCCTATTTTACAGGGGAGGAAGTTGAGGTCCACAGGGACCAGAACACTTGCTGTCCATGGTCACGTGGAGGTGGCTACAATAGCTGACACCCAGACTCACGCTCTTTTACATGAAGCCCCCACAGAAGGAGGTACGGCGCTGCCACGCCAGCCTCTGTGCACGCTGGCAACCACACTGCCTCCCGGGCAGCTCACAGCTGGCTAGAACACAGGCTCTTAGCCGACTCCACAAGTCTTAGGTGGGACTGCTGCGAGAGCCACTGACGACACCAGAGCCTTCCAGGGCTTCGTCTTGCCGGATCAATGACGGAGGGTCAGTGGCGGAGAAGGGGGCAAATGCTCCTTTCTGTTCACACAGCACACGAGGTGGTTTATCTGGCAGCACACAATGGCTCTAATTACAGGCCATTACAGGTACAAAACACTGTGCTCGGCTGGGCCTGGGAAAACGGGTCAAGAATTACTTTAGAAGGCGGTGCTGGCCTCTCCTTTCAAAAGCACCGTGGCTGGCTGGCTTGCTCACGGAGGACGACTGTTGACTTGCAAGGACCCGAGAGTTGGACGGCAGCTCACCGACGGCCTCCTCTCCACTCAGCCTGCTGGGCAGGTGGCCGGGGAGGAGAAGAGAAAGGGGGGGGGAAGGTGAGGCCATCGTCGTTAAAAGCAGACATTTACTGAGCCCGTGTTGGATGCCAGACCCAGTTCCAAGCCCTGTCCCTGTGTCAGCTCACCCACACGGTGACCGTACGAGGCCTATCCGTGGTTCCTTCTCAAGAAACTCATCTTCAATATCTGGAAATTCTCAGATTCATTCAGTCAACAAGCATCTATTGAGAATCTACCAAGCCCTGTCTTAAGCACCCATGAATGCAGCAGGAAAGGAGAGAGGAAAATCTCTGCCCTCCTGGCCTCTGCATTCTAGCTGTGACTCCCTCTAACAGATGCGAGCAAACAGGCTTGCAGAGCTTCAGTCCTCATCAAGCTAACAAACAGAAGCCTTGGGATCGGAGACAGAGCCCCTTCTCCCAGCATCACACAGGACGATCTCTCTGTGCCATGGGGTCCTTAGTTTATAAACTTCCTTACCTCGTGAGGCCAAATGCACCTCCCTGCGCTGCTGTGGAACCCCCTACTTGCTTATTCAGTCATTCGTTCACGTTTCCTCATTCAGTCAACAAACGTTTTCTGAGCAACTGTGCGCCAGGCCCTGTCCTGAGCTCTCGGTGTCCGTGTGACCAGCACCCTGGCTCCTGCCTTCAGGGAGATCCCTGTCTCATGGGATAGAGGTCAACAGTTCCCACACAGTGAGGTCCCTGGGAACATGAAGCAGAGGTCCCCACTGGGCCAAGGGAGGAGGGTCCAGAAGAAGGGACAGTAAGCTGAGGTTGGAGGGCAGAAAGAGATCAGCCGGCACAAGGCAGGGGGACAGCTTCAAACCCAGGTCCTGCCGTTACATGGCCCGCCTGTCGCTCACCTGGCTCCTGGGCTGTGAAGTGGGGACCCATCCTGTCGAGCAGGATTTTAAATAGCGGAAGATGTGACTTCAGAGAAGCCAGCCTGGCGCAGAGCAGGGGCTCACCGTGGGGCAGCTGCTTCTTATTCCTGAGAATCGGTTGCGAGAGCCGGCAAGTTAGACAATATGGTGCAGCTAACGCTAGCTCCCCAGTTCAGAGGTTTTTCCAGAAAATATTTCCCCCTGAAGTGCTGCTTTTCCATTTATTTTGCATGGGTGCTGGAAAGCACCGATTTTCAAATAAAGATGTAAATTCTGAAATTACGTGGCTCTTTGTCATATCCTAACGTCTTGAGAAATCCGTGGAGGCCAGGGTGCATTTTTAATCATATTCCTTGGAAGTAATACGCACAGGCCTCCTGAATATTTCAGTCACGGCTCAATAAATTATGTCCAAGTTTCAAAAGAAAGACAGTAAATGAAAAAACATTAAATTTTATGAACACCAGAAATGTTTTTCTCCCTCGAGAGTCCCTTTCTCACACCAAATAGCGCTCACGTAAAGCTGAGAAGAGCTCCCCTCAGGAAATGACCGCCTTGCTCCTGCCAGGGAGGGGTGGACAGCCATTTATTGGCGCTGAGCAGTAAGTTGTGAACACAACTGTGCTCAAGTATGAACGAGCAGTGTGGAGCAGTGGTTTGGAGGATGCACTTGGAGCTGGATGGTCAGGATTCTGTTCCAATCTGCCAGTAACTTGCTGGGTGACCTTGGGTAAGTCATCCAACTTCTCTGGGCCTCAGATTCTACATCTGAAAAATGGTAGCGATGGGAGCACTCATTCCATAGGGCTGTTACAAGGATTGAATGAGCTAATACGTAACCGGGGCTCAATGCACGATACCATGATTCTGATTCTCATAGCTTCCATCGACACAGGAAAATGTGCACGTCCCTAAAATTGCTTTAAGCCCTACGTCCATGACAATGGAAAGACAGGAAGGTACAGTTTAAAACAACAACAACACAGAGTTTAGAGGCAGACAGACCAGGCTAGAATCTGGGACCACGTGTCGCTGGAGCAGGAGCTATTATTTCTGTACAGTTCTGAACGTCCCCAAGCCTCCCTGCTTCACCGGCAAAATGGAGATGGTAATCCCTTTCCTCCGAGGGGCACCGTGGACGTGACTGAGATCTTTATGTCACAGTCCCGAGCACACAGCCTTGCTCTCGGCAGGCACACGGCAGACATCGGTGACCTTTCTTCCTTTGCAGAGGGCCAAGGGAAACGAAACTTTTTCTCTGGGTCACTCGAGCCCCCTCGACAAACTCGGTGAGGATAAACAGGAAAACATCACGACGCTTCCCTGCTGGGGCTGCCCCCACAGAGCGGCTCATCAAAGGTGATCTTGCTCTGTTTTCTGCTACCTGAGCAGTTAGCGCTACAAGATCACACCTACGTCCCAGCATCCGGTTAAAGAGAGTTCACGCTTTCAGCAGCATCTACCAAGCCGGGGGCAGGGGGTAGGGGTCGGGGGTTAGGCCTCAATTTCTTCCCTTTCTGGCACAAAGCACTGAGCTGGAAGTGTCCAGGCAGCTGTGAAGTCACCACCGCTGTTCTAGCCGCACAACAGAAATGACATGGAGACAACAAATGGGTCCTATGGCAGAGATACTGGTGCTCCCCAAGTGCTATAGCTGCTCCCCCAAGTTTCCCATCCCCCTTTGCACAACTGGGCACAGGCCTGTGACTATTCTGCCCAACAGGCTCCAGGCAGAAGGGACATATGTTGCTTCTGAGTCACAGCACAGGACTGCTAGTATGCGAGCCTGCGCTGTCCCTTCCCCTGCCACGCTAAACAAGAAAGCCATCTTCTCCAGATGGTGTGGCTGCAAGATGGGGAGCTTCTGCCAGCCCAGACGCCCGAGTCACCACGTGGAGAAGAACACTCCCACCCTTGCCCTGGGACGGCCCACGCTGGACACCCTGTATAAATCACAGATAAACTTTTGTTTTGTTACATCACTGAGATTAGGGATCATTTAGTTATTGCAGCAGAACCAACCCTAACCTAACACCGCTTGACAACCCTGTGTCTTCCTAGCTCTCTCAAAACGGGCCTGAAAGCAGGAGGAAAGACACAGAGGCCACACACGTTTGCCGCAGGAAGCTTCACAGCAACCGCGGACAGTGGGTATCATGGTACCGTTTTTACTGAACACGAAACTGGACTCAGACAAGTTAAACCATTTGTTAAAGGTCGTACAAACAACAAGTGGTGAAGTCGGGGTTTGATCCCAGGTCTGTCCACCCCAAGGCCTGTGTTCTATCTACTACATGTGCTCAGGAAGTACTTTCTGATGACCTCCACAGTCTGTAAAGGCCCCAGTATAATCAGATATCTCTGTGGGCTCTAACGATAGTAGCAGCCATAGGTTGGATATATTCCATGTGCCACACTCTTTTCTGGGTCCTCTATCAACGTTCTTTCGTTGCAATGGCCATCTCTCTTCGAGGCATTATGTCTATTTTACGGGTAAGGAAATAGAGGCTCTAAGAGACTGTAGAAGAGTTCTCATAACAATGAAGTAATAAAGAAAAAAATGCTGACAAAGATGGGCAAAGGGGAGAGGTCCCTTTAATAGAAGAATATTCCACATAAATAGCTATCAAGCAGGAGACTGAGCAACTCTCCCCGTTGGAGGATCTCAAGCCTCGAAATGCCCACAAAGAGGCTTCAGTGCCTGAGATACCAAACGGGATTCTCAGAGATGTTTGCTCCTGGGTGGTGGAAGGGGGAAAATAATCCCTTCTGGTTTCTCTCAACTGTTCTGGAGGTTCCAGCCTCTTGTCTACCTGGCCACCAGGTACAAGTGACCGGTAATAACGTCACAATGCCCTTGAGCAGTCACTCTGCACCAGGTGACTCAAAGACTGTGTCTCCAGAACTCCAGATTCAGACACAGATGTGTCCAGCTCAAAAGCATGCTCTTCCCACTCTGCCTCTCACGTCCATCCAGTAAGTATTTACTGAGCATCCGTTACGTGCCAAGCACTGTCTAGACGCTCCGGATGTAAGAGTGAACAGACAAAAATTCCTGCCTCCCTTGAGCTTACATTCTGACGTCCCAGGTTATTAATTCTTACTAACTAAAGGACAGTGTCTCTGTGCCTAGTTACTGTCAAACAAAAGGTCAGCCTTCAATCCAAATTCTGCTTCCTTTGCACAGTAATGATTCTGCATCTAAGAAATTAACCAGGATTGCTACACGGCTAGATTCCAGTCTACTTAGCCACTCCAGCAAAGGGGAAGGAGATGAGGACAATGAAGAAGACAGTGACAATTCGTCCCCTCTTAGCACTCTCACCGTGTTATCAGGTGTGTGTAAAGCTTCACGGGTGTTATCACATTCACTGGGCCACAAATCTACAATAAACACGTCTTTAAAACAACTTGCTGGTCCTACCAGGGGCATCAACACAGAGACTTTCACTGGTTTCAGGATGGTAAAAAAGAAACCATCCAAAGAAGAGACTGGAGTGGAGAAGCTCTCACCCTAACCCCACACCCCGGGTGCTGCGGATGATGGGCTTAGCAGGGGAGGAAGGGGACACAGGACACGCTGTCCTTCACCTCATGGGGTCCCTACCAGAAGGGAAGGTGTTCTGCTGGAGAGCGAATGTATGGAGCCTGATGAGCTGTCCACCTTTTCAGCTGCAAAGGCAGGTATGAGCCTCAAGAATCAATTCCCCTCTTTCAGCACACAGGGGGGCCTGGCAGTCACAGAAAATACTGCACGTGCCAAGAACAGAGCCCCCGAAGGGATATTGCTTAATTGAAATAGACAAGTCTGAGCTAATACAGTGCAACGGGCTCATTGCATGGAAAAATAACTTGAAGGCCCCCCACATCCCTACATCTTATCTACTCCTTGACAGCATCCACACACACAGACACACACACAGACACACACACACACACACGCACACACGCGCACGGAGGAATCTCCCGGCAGTGGACCTCTACTGTCTACTGCCCAGCATTTATTCCTTCCCTTCTTGCATCAGAACCCAGACTTGCCTTTGAAAATCCTGGAAACCCAGAAACTAAAAGACAGACGTATTTAACTACATCAAAAGGTAAAACTTTAGTATGGAAAACAACCAAATCAAAGTCAGTAGTCCACGGCCAGCTTCATGGTTGTGTGACCAGCACAGTCACACAGGGTCCTGAGCACAGAAGGGAATGGGCCCCGCACTTGGGGCTTAGTGCTCTGCGCTCACCATCTGGAGAGTCTTAGTAACTCCAGCTTTGAACCCATGCTTTGCAAGTGAGCTCTGATCGGCATGGAGTGGGCATGTGAGCAGAGGAGACGCAGGTTCTTGGCGACATGCTGCCCTCCACCGCTGGCGGGTGCTCTACATGCCCCATTGTGACACAGGGCCTCAGGCACCCGTGAGGGTCTGCCCTTGTCCTGCAAGTAACCCCATGCCCGAGGGAGTGTGACATTAAATAGCAAATACAATTTTTAAAAACACCACAGCAGGTCAGGAGAAAGAGGGAGACTATGGAGAAAATGGAAGAAGTTTTTGTTCTAATTTTTGGACAAAGACCAGGATCTTCATTTTGCACCGAGCCCTGCAAATTATGGAGCCATTTCTGCAATAGGCAAATGGCAGCTCTGAGAAACACATCTCTGACAGACAACAAAAAGCTCTTCAAAATCACCCAGCGCAAAGGGCCTGCTCCCATTCTTCGCCGCAGGCACTCGGCAGGATGGAGCCACCCCGAGTCCCTAGTCCACATCCACCACCTCGGCCCCACGTGATTAGTTCAGAGATGGCTACAGCAGAGCATCTGAGAAGGGAGATGTTGGCTGAGACTCTGGAAAGAGAAGCTGGCCCTGCCTCCCTCTGGGTTGGGGGCCAGAGGCTACAAGCTCTGGAGCTGCCAAGGAGGGCCCTCGGCAGCAGAAGTGAACGTGCAAATCATGGAGACAGAGGAGTCTGGGCCTTCACAACCACTTCTGAGCTGCTGGATCATGCCTCACCTGAAGCTGAATTTTTCACAGGCCAAAGGTCACATTGGTCCCTTGGGGGAGGTAAAAACTCAGTGGATGCATTATAAGATCTACTTCCAGGGTCTGGAGGGTGGGAGAAATGCCAGTTATGCAGGATGAAAAAGTTCTAGAGATGTCATGTACAGCACGGTGACTATGGTTAGCAATAATATATTGTATACTTGATATTTGCTACGAGAGTGAATCTTAAATGTTTTTATCACCAAAAAAAAAAAAAAAGGCTAACTCTGTGAGGTGATGACTACATCAATTATTAATAGCCTGATGGTGGTAATCATTTTACAATGTATCTGTATATCAAAACATCACATGTGTATCCTAAGTGCATATTAATTTTATTTATCAATTATACCTCAATAAAGCTGGAAAAAATTTTTAAAGATATCTACGTCCAACACCACTTTGGAGTCAGTGTGGCAGTGTGACATGAACGGGGCTTTGGAGGGAAGACAAACCTAGTCTTGCATCCCAGCTCTGTCACCCACTAGCTGAGTGGCCTTGAGCAGGTGACATGATTTATGCAGACTCAGTTCCTTGTCTGGGACAGCATTTACCACCACCTGCTGCCCGAGAAAGCTAAGAAGATAACACAGAGAACAAAGATTCTCAAAGGGGTGGCCGAGGCTGACACTTGTCAGTGTTCTCTTCTGCCCTTCAAGGTCCCCTCCAGCCCCAGCCTGGGGCCGAGGCTGCAGGAAAACAATCTGGTTCTCTTGTGCCTTGACCTTCCAATCTCTAAAATGGAAAAACAAATGACCACCATTTGTCATCCTTTAAGGATTCACAAAGAAGGGCAAATACCACCAGTTTAAGTGCAAACCCTGGGTAGAGAAAACACCGTGCTCCAATGGCTTTTCTCTGGGGGGACAGAATCCTAAGGTATGAGAGTTCCCACAACAGAAAGAGCAACCAGTGAAAGGTGCCAACATATCCAGGCCCATCTGAACAACGCAGTGACAGATATAGGGCAGTGAGAACAGTTTCATGTCACCTGCTACAGAATTTTTTTTTTTTTTAAATTTCTGCCAGGAATTGCTCTGCAGTCAGATTTATTTATGGCTCCCGTGTCGTCTCGGGATGCTGAGCAGAGACTATTTTGAATACCTTGGCTTTAACTGTGTTACAGTGAGTTCCAAATCAAAACTTTCTCCCTAAAAGCTGGAAGACCTACAATATTAAGTAATTTCAACCTTCTGTTAGCTATTATGAGAATAACCAATGCCTCTGGGTCTGCAGCGATGGCCTAATTTAATTTTATTTAAAATGCAAATATTACGTTTTTATGCATCCCTAAATGTCAACTGGTTCTTCGTCGGTGTGACTGGTAACAGTTTTATGAAGACATCAAGTGCCAGGCCATCGTCAGACAGATCACAAACCCAAACAGATTATACTTGTGATGTGCCTTGACCCCTGGGAAGCAGGAGCGGGTGGAGGTGGAAAGTCTAACTGCCTGGATTCAAAGCCTGGACCTGCCAGTTACGAGCTATTTAATGTATGAGCTGGAGCATGTGACAATCCTTGCTGGGCCTTGACATCTTTGGGGATAATTACGGTGCCCCTCTTACAGAGTTACTGTAAGAAATTAACTGAAACAACCTGGATAAGGCACTTAACACACTGTCTGACACACAAGAAGAACGCAAAGAACATTAGCCGCTATCATCATCTCATCACTGATTAGAGCTTTTTTTGATTAGAGAAATGGATTCTTATACACCATGCAGCAACAGTTTCATTTCAGGTAAAATGAAAGATTCTTTTCCACGTCTGGAAGACTCCTGCCCTGAGTCCCAGGCTCTCAAAGATCCGTAACCCAGACATCTAAGACAATAGCAAAACGATGACCATCTTTCTAGAGATCTCCAAGAAAGCCATTCCATCATGGGATACCACCTTGGGAAGTGCTGCTGTGTGTCCTGCCTGCCTCTCTCCTGCTGCAATTTAAGTCATTTCCACCACCCCCCTTCCTCATGTGGCACATTTCACTTACTGGCACATATTTGCTAAAGGAATGCTGAATGGACAACAGGCCCAAACACTCAGGTATGAAATCACATTTTAAAGACTCTTGCTTTAAGAAGACTCCAGGGACTGATGATTTAAAGCAGAAGAACCCATGCGAACGCCTGCAGGGCCCAGGCAGGTAAGAAAAGTGGGAGAAGCAGGCTGGGTGGGGAGGAGGTGATGTGGTCCTTCGGAAAGGAAGCAGCCGCTACTCAGCCCCAGGCCAACACAGACCCATTGCTGCTGAAGCTTCCGGTTTTTTCCAAAGAAATTGGAAATTGTGGAGTTTATGGGAAATGTCCTGATTGCACAATGTGGTCAATAAATTCAATACTAAAAACTGCATTAGCCAGATGAAAAAGATCTGTGGGCTACATGGGGTCCTGTTTCTAATCGCTGATTTAAGAATTCCACCATGGGCCGGGCGCAGTGGCTCACGTCTGTAATCCTAGCACTCTGGGAGGCCGAGGTGGGCGGATCGTTTGAGCTCAGGAGTTCGAGACCAGCCTGAGCAAGAGCGAGATCCCATCTCTACTAAAAATAGAAAGAAATTATATGGACAGCTAAAAATATATATAGAAAAAATTAGCCGGGCATGGTGGCGCATGCCTGTAGTCCCAGCTACTCGGGAGGCTGAGACAGGAGGATCCCTTGAGCTCAGGAGTTTGAGGTTGCTGTGAGCTAGGCTGACGCCACGGCACTCACTCTAGCCCGGGCAACAGAGTGAGACTCTGTCTCAAAAAAAAAAAAAAAAAAAAAAAAAGAATTCCACCATGAATTTATCTGTGAGGGAAGAACACTTTGTATCAGAATAACACCCCTTTGTCCACATGCTCACAAAGCAGGGTTATGTGAGATGGTCCCTGTGAAGGGTTTCACACAGTGCCCACCACACGGTGACACTCACATGCAGCCTGGCAGTACTTTTTCCCTAAAGTGAGACCCACCTACTTAGGAAGCCAGAGCTCCACACAAGCAAAGCCCAGAACCAGTCTCCAAAGTTTCTCTATCAAAAGACCCATTAACAACACACGGCTGCTGTGAAAGTTGCCCCGAGCTAAGAGAGTTCATGGGTGTTATACTTTGTTTCAAAACAGCCCATCCAAAAGCTCTCCAGACTGCTTAGGTCTTTGAATCAACATTTATCATTTCATTGCACTCACCTTCAGTCAAAAACTCAAAAACCTAAAGTGGATGGCTTCAGAGGTGACACCGTCCTTGAAGTGTGATCCCCTACTTGTTTCCTTCTAGCTGAAAGGGATGAACCATCATGTTTTCACTCTTCCCTATGTGGCCATCTAAAATTTAAACCACCCAGATATTTAACACACAGACACATCAGCTATGGAAGGAAACAACAACATTCCCAGGAGGTCACATTCCCAGGAGGTCGCATTCCCAGGAAGTCGCATTCCCGTGAGAGAGAAACACGGGACACAGAAATGCTGGGTGCATCCGACTTGGCAGCTGTATTTGCCTTTTTCCACCGGGTCCCTGAGAGCAACGAAAATGGACTTGGCTAAACATGCTCTTTCCTGCCTGTCATTCTGCACTGTGGGACACGCCCCCCCTTCCCACCCAGCCCACAGGACACGCCCAGTGAGGGATGTAGATAGTGGTCCAGGTAAGACCTCGCCACCTGCTTGGGAAGAAACCTTTGTAAGACACCATGACAAAAGGAGAGACTCTGGACTGGGCAGCCTGGAGAAGAGGCCACCACATCCTTCTTGGTCACAGCCACAAACCCAGTGCCTGGAATGGCACCAGGCCCGTCACGAGTGCGTGATGAAAAGCTGTTGAATGAATGAACAAATGAAAACTGAATTCAACAGTTCCATGTTCATCATTGATCAAATTATTTCATCTCTGAGTTTCAGGTTTCTTCTGTCTCAAACAGGGCAAATCCCACCTCCATCCTCAGAGTTGTCATAGAAACTGACCGTAAAACATGGCGCCCAGTATACCATGGGGGCTGAACATTCATTTCCATCTTCCCTTCACTCCTTTCTTCCATTTCCTCCCACCTGCAAACGCACACTCACCACAGGAGCAGGGGTGGCCACAGGGTCTCAGAGTCGGCCCAGGGAAGACATGAGGTTCGAGCTGAGGCTTGAAGAACTTGGGCAGTTGGAAGGGGAAGGAAGGAGGGAGGGCAACTGCGGCCAAGAGGAAATGACAGAAGAACAGACAGGATCGTGAGGACTGACGATGAGACCAGAGACTAGAAGAACAAAGGGTAGGAACAGGAAGCAACAGCAATCAGGCTGGGAGGGTAAGAGAGAGGGGTGCCGAACCCTGAGGGCAGCCAGAGCTGGGAAGGAGGCGAACCTGGGGGTGGGGGGTAAAAGATAGGTCTCCAGAGTCAGAAGCACTGCCCAGGGACCTCGGGGGAGCCCACGACCAACCCACCAAGCACTGGGTCTTTCTCAAGCTTTGTGATCATGGCCCTAAATATGATGAGGACGGGGAGGATAAAGGCATCACTTTATCAGGCAAAAGGCACACACACACAGAGAGTAACACATTTTTTAAATGCTCCCAATAAGACAGCTTTAACAAGACTTTCTGAACAGGCACGACAACCAAATGAGCAATCCAGCTGGATACGAATGTTAATTTGCTCAGAATCCATGGAAAATGATGGAGCGCCATGCAAGGGAAAACCAGGTGCAACCATCTGGCAGTGCGCTGGCATGCACACACGCACGCATGTGCACACACACACACACACAAGAATGCATGTGCACACGCACGGCTCTGAATCACACTGCAAGTTCATCTTCCATGACCAACAATTTTATTCTAAGATGAGCGTAACAGTAATAATGTTAGTAACAGCCTCAACAACAACAACATAAGTAATGCTTATGCTATAAATTGTTTAATTCTTAAAACAACATTCTGCAATGGTCTTCTGTTGCACCCGTTTCACACATGGGGAAACTGAGGCTCAGAGACGCTAGGGAGCATGCCCATGATGACACAGTGTGTCTGATACAGCAGCCGGCGCTCTCACTACCTATAAGTAAGATGTGCTGCTTCAAATACTTTTCAGGACAAGACTGAGTATAAGTAAATGAAAATTAAATCAAGTGTTGGGTAGCCACTGTATCCTTTTGTGGCACAGAGCTAGGCCCAAGGAACTCATGACCGAGGGACTCACACAGAGCGTGGAGAGAAGGGCTGGTCTTTCATACACCCTGTAATCTCATGATCTCGGTGTAGGAGAGGTTCTGAGAATGAAACTGGGCTGCCAAGTCCAGCAGCCTGGGAAGCTGGGCTCAAGCAACTAAGGCCAAGTGCTCTCTCTGGAGAAAGACCGGGCAGGCCTGGGCATCTGGGCCCCACCCCTGCCAAGCTCACACCAGCCCAGGACTCATGGTGGGAGTGTGTGGCATGAAGCCACAGCCCCCTGCCAAACAGGGATGCAGGCTTCGAAGCAAGGAGGACCTGGAGTTGGCTTCACAGGCCCAAAAAGGATTAGAAACTGAATTGGTCCCAGCATGTGAGGGGCAGCTAAGGAAGCCTCCAGTAGTATATAAGCAAGAGGGCTGGCATGAATGGAATAGACAACCACGTTCTGTACCTGGGGCACTGCCCCCATAAATCTTAGAAAACAAATGCAGAAAGATAAGTTTTCCTATTCGAAAATGAAGCTGCCCCCAAACTCATCCACCAGCCAGACCACACTGGGCTGCTGAGTGAGCAAACACAATCCATGGCTAAAAATATCTGATGTGACTTACTGGGAACCAGGATGATGTCATCAGCCCTGGAACCTGCCACAAGTACAGGCACCAAGACACCAGGACTCATGTGCTGGTTAAGGACCAGGACTCTGGATTCTGGCTGCCTGGCTCCCCTACCTGCCAGGCAAGGGCCTGGACGAAGAAACCCTATAAGCCAGTACTCTCGGCCCGTGTAGAGTTTAAGGGGACGTCAGCTGCTTGTGACAGCCCAGAATCTCCTCCTGTGCCTACTGAAACAGCACAAAGATTGTGTTTGGGGAAATCATAGTTCATCCACCTCCAGTGTGCATGGCACCAGGGACTGGCACACGTGCCAGGGGCCTGGCCGGTCTATCTGGTCCTTCTGTGGGCCCAGGGACACGCACCCGGCCCATAAGGCCACTCACACCCCATCCCAGCTCTTCAGCTGGGGCTGCTAAGCCTGGGAGGGTGGTTATTTTGCCAGCACTGTCCTCAGTGAGGAGCCCACTGAGAGAACTGGGGAGACCTCAGCGTTTCGGCACCACGCCCAGCCAGGCCTTAAGCATCACTCTGAGAACTGCCTGTCACACGAGCCAGTGAACTCCGTCTCTGCCTAAATCATTTACAGAAGAGTTTCTGGCAACAATAATGAAAAAAGTCTGAGTAAAACAGGCAGAGTCACATGGATGAAAACACAAGAAGAGTGTCCAGAGCTGTGACAGAGACATTCAGATTTAGACGGTGCCCACGGGAAAGGACCGACAGTCCTTCTCAAGAAAGGCTTGAACGTGGTGAGATATTGGAGGGTGACTGATCAGGGAACCGGCCCTCTGGAGACAGAGGCCAGGGCATCTGGGCCCCAGGACTCGGTCATGTTCCAGAGAGTCTCGCCCCAGTCGAGTGTAAAGTGCTTTGGGGCAGGGCCACAGCCGCTGTTTTCCAGGAGTTGTTAGCAGCGTGAAAAACATTGTCCCCTGGGGTATGAGATGGCCAAGAGCTTTCTGTTAGGCTTGTAGAAGAATTTGCTTTCAGCTAAGATACTTAAAAACTGTTACTGAATCACTTTCAGAGTTAGGTGCTTTAATAAACAATCTGTATCAAAAAGACCAAGGGACACTAAGAAGCTAGAGACATCTCTGGCTGAGGGTAACAGAGCAGTAGTAAAACAGTAAAAGCCACAGTTATACTAAAAGAATAGCTAGCTAGTGTTTATCGAGATGTATTTCGTGAGAGGCATGTGCTCAACACTTTATATGCAAATTTTCAACAAATCTTCCCAATACTATAAAGGTATGTGTGTTTCCATTTTACAGGTGAGCAAACTGAGGCTCAGAGAAGTGACGTGCCTAAGGGCACAGCAGCCGAGTTGGCTTTGGAAACCCACAACCATCTAACTCAGCCAGCAGGTGACACCGAGTATGGTCCAGGCGGCGTTGAGCTCCACGGGGAGCCTACAGAAATCAACAGGATGGGGCACGACCAGCTGGCGGCATGTGGGGCCCTGTCCCCCTGGAACTCCGTAGAAGGCTGCTCGGACCTAATCCCAAATGGTCACCTCATGGAAGTGGCTCAACAGGTGGCTCAATTTAGGACCCTTCCTGCATGCATGGACGGCCCCACATCTGGTTTCCACACTGTCTCTCTCTCACCAGCCTCTGTTCCTATGTGCCAAGAAATCTCACCCGCTGTGGGTGGACTTGTGTGTCCCCACAATTCATATGTTAAAGTCCAAGCCTAGGACCTCCACGTGTGACTATACTTGAAGACAGAGTCTTCCAGGAGGTAATTAAGGTTAAATAAGGCCATTAGGCTGGGCCCTAATCCAACATGATCAGTGTCCTTGTACGAAGGGGTGATTGGGACACAGACACACAGAGGAAGGACCACGTGGGGACGATGGCCATCGACAAACCAAGGAGAGAAGCTTCAGAAGAAACTAACCCTGCCGAGACACCTTGATCCCAAACTTCAGCCTCCAGAATGTGAAAAAGTACATTTCTGTTGCTTAAGCCACCCAGGGTGTGGGAGTTTGTTATGGCAGCCTGAGCAACTAACGTACCACCCAACCTCCTCAAATTAGAGCAACTCCCACCTGCTGCCGAGGATGAACACCACTCGGCAGCTTAAAAAGACCCCAGTCGTCTCCAAAGAAAGCTTTAGGGGGGATGTTCTTTCATCGATGCTGACCAAGAGATCATAAAAGACTGAAATCCTGAGCCAAGTGACTGTGTTGCTAACCTACTGCGGTGTCGGGGGCGGGGGGTGGGGTGGAGGTGTCGATGGCTATAAAGGGACCCAAGGAGCTGGTCTGTGTGGCTCCCGTGGGGTCACCGCTCTGCTTCTCTCACAGAGCAGCCCAGGGTCCCAGCAGCCCAACCCCAAGCCCTAGGTGTTTCTGTCTGCCTTTAGCCGCTGCCCTCACCCCTCAACCAGTGTTTCCTAAATGCCCTGGACTTTGGAGCACGGTAACAAACACGCCGTGCTCCTCCCACCCCTCCCAGAGGCCCCACTGCCAGCACACCGCCTCAGTCTCGGTGCCACCTGTGCCACGCCAGCACGAGAACAGGTGCTAGCATTGTGCCCACTTCACCCAAGAACACGACAGCCCAGGGAAACCTACCCAGGGCTGCAGGCTTGGGAGCGACTGAGATTCAAACCCAGGCCACCTGGCTCCAGACTGGATACAGGAGTTGGCAAACTGCAGTCCTCGGGCCCAATCCGCCCTGCTGCCTGTTTTTATCCATAAAGTTGTCATAGAACACACCCCACCCACTCCTTCGTGTGTTGTGTGACCGTGTGTGACAGTTATCAGTAGAGTTGAGTAGATGTGACAGAGACCACGCGCCCCTGCAGCTGGACATATGAAAGTCTGCCGACTGCTCGACACCCTCGCCCCACACCCCGCCCACCCGGCTCCGCCCTTCGTGGCTCCTCCCCAACCCCCGACTGCCGCTCACACCCAGACAGCAGAAAAACCCAGGACAGAAATTATATTTAAATATAATCCCACTGATAAAATAAAGAGCAAATCTAATTCTCTGCATATTCTTTTGTTCTCAGAAATTGCCAAGATGTCAACCTCACAAAAGATAATAAATAAGAAGAACCAGCAAAGTGCTTCCAAATATTTAATTAATGCATTTTATCCGCTTCAACACCTGGGAACAATAGGCCACAGGTTGGAAGATCAAGTCTAAACCTCAACGTTGAGTTCTTGCTTTTGTAAAGTACTTGTCACAACCTTAATATTACTTAACTGTAGTTTTTTTCTGTTATTACTAATTAGGTTTTCCCTAACAGTCAGTATCACAATTAACCTTCAAAGAAGAGCTGCCAGAATGCATTTAACTAATTTTTACAAAGCAAATCTTTTCCAAATCACCTTGCATTGGCTTTCCGATCCTTTCTCTTAGGCAAAGTTTTCTTGTCAAATTAAAATCTGTTATGATACCATGCAAATAAATGACTTTGACATTCTACAGTGTAGCTTGTTCTTAAAAATGTCTTTCAGAAGGGGCAAGCTGGAATGGTTGTAGTCAAAAGTAAGTCATTTTAGATTTTTATTCTCTCCTCCCATTAGGGAGGGGCCTGTAGAACTGCAGAAGTATAAATTGCTAGTGAAAGGCAAAATTTGGGGCTGGGCATCGTGGCTCACACCTGTAATCCTAGCACTCTGGGAGGCCGAGGAGAGAGGATTGCTTGAGGTCACAAGTTTGAGACCAGCCTGAGCAAGAGCAAGACCCTGTCTCTACTATAAACAGAAAAAAATCAGCCAGGTGTAGTGGAGTGTACCTGTAAGTCCCAGCTACTCAGGAGGCTGGGGCAGGAGGATTGCTTGAGCCCAGGAGTTTGAGGCTGCAGTGAGCTATGATGATGCCACTGCACTCTACGTAGGGCAATAGAGCAAGATTCTGCTCAAAAAAAAAATAATAATGATGGGGGGATGGTTACATGTTTCTGTATCTTTCACAAGGCAGTTGTTTTGCAACATTGCTGTAACATACATAGCACTATGGACGATTATATAAGGGGTCAGAGGGAGGAAAAAAACCTGAGTAAAGTCACCCAGAACTTGCGTCCTGGTTGAAACTTTGTTGTTGCTGCTGTTCTAACTTCCGTGGGTTTCTTTCGTTGCCTGGTGAACTTACTGGGGTTTTAGAAGCGGATATCTAGGTAGCTCGGGAGGTTTCAGTAATTTCCCCGATAGCTGGATTGCGAGGTCAGGAGGACCGTTTGGCAGCTCCGAGATGTGCTCATGGCACTGCTTATTGTCAAAGGGGCTGAGATGGGCTCAGCGCTGAGACTGGAGCTTCAAGGTCCACAATCTGAAGAGCAGAGAGTGGGAGGGGAATCAATTAACAGAGGGGCTTAGGCCAGAGATTACAAACAGGCTTTGTTCACCCAGTACAACCCACAGAAAGAAAGCAGCCAGATGCCAGCACTGAAATGCCAAGAGCATCTGAAATGCGCAAGAATCAGTCGGTATGGAGTCTGGGCCACCCCTCTTTGGACCTCCAAAGTCCTCCTGGGGCCGCCATCCCTCACTTATGCCACCGGCCTGGACGTCGCTGGTATCCACGTTGGTGTCCCCTGCCTTTGCAGCATCCAGGGGCCGGGGTGATGGGCGGCTCTCAGTGTAAATGCAGGGGACCCCAAGAGCCCATGGAATGGCCCCCAGGAATGCTGAGAGCAGGGGACAGTCTCATGTGAAAGTTTATACTCACATAGGAAAAAAAAAAAAAATCAAACACACGGTGATGGCTCAATTTGGGTCTCTGCAGGCTGGTCGGATCTCAGGCCCCACAGATAAACAAAGGAAGTTTGCTAGATTCTTCTCTGGGGTCAGTTTGCTCAAAAAGAAACACTTAAAATCAATCTCTATTTTATTATTTTTAAACTAAAAATATCCCTTTAAAAAGTCTGGGATAATTCAAGTAACAATTCAATAATAACTAAAGTTAGCATTTATCAACTGCGTATCACAGGTGAAGCTATTGGAAAACACTACTCCACTTAATCCCAACGGCGCCAGGAGGTAGGCCCACATTTCAGGTGAAGACACTGAGGCACAGTGACGTGACAGGTGTCACTCAAACCCTCATCCGTGACTTCAGAGCCCACGCTCTTCAATCACCCAACCGGTGTTTCCTCAAGCACAGAACTCAGAACCCAGGATCGTTTTCTGTGCACCTGGACACCACAGTGAGCAAAGCTGAATCCCAGAGACAAAGCTTTTCCCTTTCCCATATGCTCAGTTTTTCTGAAGACGTAAGAAGAGAGCCTCGGCGCAGTGTCTGTCCACCTTTGCCTTCCACCTTTCGCTCACCTCTCTTGCCTCTGGGCCAGCGACAGTGGCTGGCTGGAAACTAACAGCTGTTTTGTGTTCATCTCAGCGCTTCCAGAGTTATTTTCTACTGATGACAAACGATACTCATTTTCTTTATCAATAAATTTATTTTAGGTATAAAAAAAAAGGGGGGGTTGACAATTTAAAGGAAATATTAAATCTGTAGGGGTGGGCAGATACAGCAGAAACCATGACAGAATGGAAGGACTCAACTTACGTAACAGAATTACGCTGCAGCACGGCCATGACTCAGGCTTTGACGGCAGCATCGCAGCAGTGGTCTCCCCAGCAGGCTGCTCGAGACGACCCACTGAGTTGCCCAAAGAAACATTCCAACTCCGATTGAGATCAACTTTTATTCGTCACCTTTAAGTTCCTGACTTTTGTGTGTGATAAAGAATCTAATGACGTATACTGCAAACAAATGTGTACGTGGCAGCGTGACTCACGGTTCTCATTGTCAGTTGGGACGGGCAATCAGAGACGTCTGTCAGCCCCAGGACTAGACTCCCTGCACTTTTCCCCGGGACGGAATCCCAGGAGACCTGCGGTGAACACGTGCTTGTTGGTGGCCTCCTCAGGGTCCACTCCCTGCCCTCCCTCGTGACAGCCTCTGGTTTCCGCCGGGGACCCCATGCAGTTCTGGGCAAGCTGAGTCCTCGCCGGCTCCAGGCAATGGCTGCGATCCCAGAGGCGGACGGCGTGGGTCTTAATTCTGAAGGGCTGAGCTCTTTCCCTCCAGCCAGGTCAGCCTGGGCTCGGGCAGTCATTCCTCCACCGCCCGGGGGACAAACCCCGACAGCGCGTCCCAGGCCTGTCGGGTGCTAGGGAGACAGGACAGACGTGGTCCCTCCCACACAGGGAACTGTGAGGTTCCGGTGGGGGAGGCGAGCACAGTGGTGGGCCGAGCCTGGGAAGTAGTCAGCACGGAGGAGTGTGGAGCAGCAGGAGGGACCCTCTGGAAGTCACGAGGAAGCACACGCCTAAAGGAGGAAGTGGAGGGACCGAGAGCCGTGCCGAGCTGCCTGGGCCTGCTGAGGGAGGCCGGACAAGGAGGCCGAGGATTCCCTCCAGTAGGTTCTGCTCAGTGGTCCATGGACGTATATGGACGAACAAAACCGTGTGGCTTTTTCCTGTTCTTGCTTATAAACCTTCAAATGCTGCCACAGTCCCTTGCGCACTTATCTATTGTAGCCAAGGTGACCACAGTCCCCAAATTTGCCAAAAACTCCAAACTGCCTTTTCACGTGAAGAACTGGAACACAATTCTTGTTAGATCATGACTCTGACACAGGAGTTTGGAAAAACGACTCAATGTAATTTTGTCCCTAATCACACTGCACAGTGACACTGTTTTCATACCAGTCTCTCTATCTAGACTGAGCTCCCTGAAGTGGGGTCTAGGCTAGAATGATCTTCAGTTTCCACAGCACCTGACACAGTGTCCGGCACACAGCAGGTGGTTCAGAACATTCTGGAACGGATGAGTGAGGGATCACTCACCATTCATATGTAAAGTTAGTTAAGGCTTTGCCAATAAGGTTGCCAAGGGAAAAAAAAAGATAGAAGCGGTAACGATGTGTCACTATTCTGAGCTCCTGCCCTCCGGCTCCCACAGTTCAAGGCTGATAACAGTGGGCAGGTGCTTCCTGCCCTCACATTCATTCGCAACAAATATGTGCCAGGTTCCGCACTGGGCAAAAAGCATTACAGCAATAAGACAGATGTGGTTCCTGCCCTCAATGACTCTCCTGCAGTTCTCTGCCAAGCTCCTTCCAACCACAGGGCCTTTGCACAGGCTGTTCCCTCGGCCTGGGAAGCTCCTGCCCAAGTTTCCACTTGCCCGGCTCCTTCTTATCGAAGGTGTGAACCAGAAGTACATCTCCCTGTGTGAGTCAGGATCAGTCCCTTTATACACACACATACTCTCTCTCTTGCTCTTTCAGCACAGTTGTGATTCCTTTGTTTATTTCTCTCTGTAATTCCATCTGTGAGTGCCCTGCTAGGAGGTAACTACTGATGGGCAGCAGCTCCTGGAGGGCAGGTGAGGCCAGTGAAGCGATGAGGCCACCCCCGGCCAGGAGCTGTCAGGCAAGGCTTCCCGGAATGGGCATCTCAACAACATACTCTGATTTCTTCCCATGTGGGAGTTAAAGGAACCTGCTACCAAGGAACCAATGGTGGCTGAGCCCAAGCAGTTCTTGCCTTCCAGGAAATTTCCAAGAGAAAAGGTGTGTTTCTCCTCCTTCCTGCTTTAATGACTCCCCAGGTAACAAGGCCAGCAATGACACTGCCCTCCCTCTGGGCTGGCGTGGGGCTCCGAGCTGACGTACGCGGGGCGCAGAGCAGACACCCCAGGTCGCTGCTGCTGGGACTATTCTCCCCTCCTGGGTGTCGGCTTCCTGGTCTATAAAATGGGCCCCGCAACCACTGCCTCACTCCGTTCCCTCGATGATTTCAAGTGACGTCACAAACAAACAGGCTGGCTCATGCTTTCAGAGCCAACAGGAACTCCACAAACGGCAGCTGGAAACATTCTTCTACTTTTATCTAAGGCTCCCTCTAAAGAGGTGGGATAAGAGCCCTAAATTTTTAAGCTGCCCTGGGAGAAGCTACAAATCCTTAGAAATTAGGTTCTAACTCTGGGTCCCTCACGCGTCACCACCAGCAGCGAATGTGAGTGACGCTGCAGTGTTCTGCGTTCCCAACGCATCCCTCCCGCCACGCAGGGTCGCCTCTAGGTCCCGTGTCCACAGAGCCAACACTCTCCCCTGCTCTTCCACCCACCTGGCGCAGGTGCTGTACCAGTGAGGGGCAAACCACGGCGTCCAGGGGAAACCGAGAGCAAGGGTGCCGCAGGGCCTCGGGGCACAAACCGAGCCTCCCTGAGGCTGCTGCTCGCGGTTCAACAAGGGCCCGCCGGCCACAAGTCTGGCAAGAACACCGGGCTCCCAGGTGCGTGCAGGCTCTGAGAAAGATGTGAGTGTCAGCCCCGGCTCTGCCGCTCTGTCTGGGAAAGAGACTCGCTCTCTTGAAGACGCACCAGCTCGTCTCTAAAACGGGCCAGCGACGTGACGCCTCAGTCACAGAACTGCCGAGTGCCAAGAGCATGAAGAGCCGGCCTGGGGCCTGACACGAGATGGGTCCTCCGCAGGCGGCACCGGGATGTCCACTGCACCGGGATGTCCAAGGCCACAGCCACCACCCCCACCTGAACCAAGAGCAGTCCTCCCAGGGCAGCTGGAGATGGCAGGTGCTGATACGTGTCAGCGCTGAGTCCTGAGCTGATACTTTATGTGCCTGGTCTCATTTCGGGTCCCCAATACAGGGAGAGAGAGGGATCATTGCCACCACCGTTTTACAGATGACGAGACTGCGGCTTAGAGAGGCTAAGGGACATATCCAAGGTCACCCAGTTAATAACGTTCATTCGATTCATTTTACATCCAATCCACGTTGATTGTCTACTATATGCAGGCCGCTAGGCATACAATGGCGCATGATACTCACTCGGTCCCTGCCTTCGTAGATGATGTCAGGTGTGAGCACGGCAGGTAGCAGGACATGGAAATTTAAACCATATGACTTGTTCTTTGTGGCTTTAAAAGCAGCATGTTGCCATCCTTAGGGGCCGGGAGGTTGGTCTGTGGGTCTGAAGACAGAACCCAGGAAAGGCACCAGGCTCTCACGCGACCCAGCTGCATTTCCAGATGAGTCACTGAGCCTCATGTGAAAGGTTGGGTCGCTGTGGCCGCGTGTGGCCCCCAGGGAGCAGCAACCAGCAGCAGAGGCCCCACCCATATACAAACGGCCTGAAAATGGGGCCCTGGGCGCAGCTGCCCCCAGAGCTTTGGCCCAGAACTCAGCGCTCTGCACCCTTCTCTGGAGGAGGTCTGGGTCCCTGCAGAATACTAAGGTGGAAACAGAAAACTTCTGGGGGAAAAAATCAACTGTGATTGGATTTCTTCCAACCTGGGCAGGTAGGAAGCAAGCTAGGCAAGAGCATAGGCCAAATTTCGTTTGATAGAAGAATCATCAAACCAGGAGGTTTCAACCCTCAGTGACATGGGGGGCTTCTGCCCTAGCCACCACTCCGTGGTCTATTTTCAACCCAACAGCCAGAATGAGGCTTTTAAACCTTGTCCCTGTTCAAAACCCTCCGATGATTTCCTCTTTCCGCCACCTTCCGAGCTCACTGAGCACCAACCTTGCCCACATCGCTCCGTGTAGACAAGGCTGTGGGCCAGAGCCAGGAGGGAAAAGGAGAAGAAAAACCAGGGGAAGGAGAGAAAGGGTGGCAGGGAAGGAAACGCGTCTGCTCTAACAAAGCCCACGGCGGGCAGGACCCTGAGATGCGCAATGGGGGGCACAGCAAGGACCTGGGGGCACAGCAAGGAGAGTAACCCAAGGTGGGAGGGAGGCCCCCGAAGTAACAGACCACAGGCCCCGATTTTTGAATGTGACACTAGCTTAGCTTCGAGTGAGCCCAGTCCCTGGGGAATCCGCCCCAAGTTCTCACAGCCCCACTGGCTACTCCAGTCCCTCCAACCTGCCAAGCTCGCGCCTGCCTCTGACTCCGAGACCTCTGCACTCCAAGCATCACCTCCTCAGAGGAGCCCTCTACCCTACCAGCGGTCCCCAGATCACATCACACCGGGATTTCTTCGGGGCACTTCGCGCTATCTGAATCAGCCTGGCTGTACGGCTGTGCATTTGCTGACTGTCCCCCCTAGAATGTACCTGCCATGCGAGCAGAGGCTGGTGCCTAGTTCACCGCTGCCCCCAGCACCTGGCCCAGAGGAAGGGCTCCGAAAACTCCCATTGATCTCTTTAACGCGGACGCTTCTCTAGAGCAGGGCCTGGCAAACGATCCACCATGGGCCAAATTCAGCCCCCATCTGTTTCTGTAGTAAGTTTTCCTGGAACCGTATTAGTCTGCTCAGGCTGCTGTTATAAAACACCATAGACTGGGTGGCTTGAACAATAGAAACCCATTTCTCACCATTCCGGAGGCTGAAAGTCCAAGATCGAGGTGCCGCGGGGTTGGTTTCCCCTGAGGCCTCTCTACATGGCTTGCACACTGCCACCTTTTTTCCTATGTCCTCACATGGCCTTTTCTCTGTGTGCACGCAGGCCCCACCCTAATGACTTTTAACCTTAATTGCCTCCTTAAAGGCCCTACAGCGGGGGTTAGGGCCTCAACACAAGAATGATTGTGGGGGGGGAGGTGGGAAACAATGTAGTCCATGACAGAACACAGCCACGCTCACTGGTTTACATACGTCATTCATTTACATATCGTCTCTGGCTGCTTTGGAGCTATGACATCGGAGTCATGCTCTCTGGCCCTTTAGAGAAGGAGGTTGCTAACCCCTGGGCTAGAGCAAGGCTCCTACTATGTTTAACAGATCACAGCCACCTTCCCCTTCCCCATAACTCTCGATCGGGAGACCCCACTGATTCCCAGTGCAATGCGCCCAGACACTTTCATTTTACTTCACACTCACCAGTTGTTGTCTCACCCCCCAAGCCAGCCAGCAAGGCCCCCCACCCCCGCCAAGATTTCAGAGTATGAAACCAGAGATTAAAAAGTACAAGCCCGTGAAGTCGTAATTAAGACATACCCAGGAAATGAGGGACCAGAATTGCCTATCAAATGCCAGCCCCAGAGCAATTTAGCAGGACACGTGGTTTGCTAACACTGTCCATTAATAATTCAGAAACCACCCAGGGATTATTCAGAAGACGGGAATTTGGTGACACAGGCCTCCCAGTAGGAGACAGAGTGACGCCACGTGTGTTACAGTTTATTCACCAAGATATATCAAGGGCAAAGACAAGAATGGCTTTTATTCCTCTTGTTTCTTTCTGTTCAACGATGTTTCAATTAGAATCAAAGCAGCTCAGTTTCAAACGCTCACAGAGAAGATGCTGAAGAATCCACTTTAATTTTTTTAAACAAAGACTTAGTGCTTCCGGCATACCAGATTCCATTCATACTGCTTCATATACATTTTAACATTTAATCTTCATAACAAACCAAGGAGGGAGGCGCAATCATGACCCTCATTTTACAGATGAGGAAGCTGAGATGCAGAAAGGCTAAGGAGCTCAGCCGAGGTCACATGGACAGTAAGTCACGGAGCTGTCTGGCTCAAGTCTACGCCCCAACCATCACTCTGTATTTCTTCTCCTTCATGTGTAAACCATGTGGTATCACATCTGTGGTCCATTCATCCACCAGATAGTTCCAGAATTAATATAGCAGTGAGATTTAAAAGAATGATTAACACGAAAAACAAAGAGTCCTAAGTCCTCCACGTAACAGCCAGACGGCTGCCTTTGAGCCACAGTCTCAACGGCTATAAAACAAGGACCATAAATACCCTCTATGTTATAGGAAACCACTGTTGTGGGAGTCAATTGAAGTGGCTAATTTATTGAGCACCTACTACATATGGACTCATGGCCTCAACCAATACCAATGGGGCAATCAGTACTCTACTCCAGGCACTGGGTAAGGTACAGAGGATACAACAGTGAGCAAAACTGAGACCACCCCTGCCCTTACGGGGCTTTGAGGCAAATGGTAAAACACACGTGAAATAAATGCTCACACTAATAACCACAGAATTAAGACCTGGGATAATGTTGCAGGAAATTCAATAGGAAGCCAGGAGAGGGATGACAGAAACTGCCCTCGTTTATACTGGCAGGTCATGGAAAGGCCCTTCTCATCTGGCAGAAATTTGCCAGGTCATGGTGGCAGGGGGCTTTCGCAGAAGAAAGAAGGGCATGTACAAAGGTCCTGGGGTCAGCCTGTGGTTGGTCACCACCCTTACAGCAACATAGGAGACAGGTAGAATTATGTTTTCTTCATAGGGCCATCAACCAAGCTTCTAAGAGGTTAAGAAACCTTCCCATAGGGTCCCAAAGCTCCTATGTGAAAACGCCAGGATCTGAAAAGCCAGATCATCCTGACTCAGAAGGCCAACCCATCTCCAGCAAGCCACACGTCCTTCTGTGAAAGGGCTTTTAATTAAGAAAAAAGAAAAGAAAGAAAGAAAGAAAGAAAGAAAGAAAGAGAAAATGAGGCATGGTGGCACATGCCTATTACTCTCAGCTGCTCAGGAGGCCGAGGTGGGAGGATCACTTGAGCCCAGGAGTTTGAGGCTGCAGTGAGCTATCATCCTGCCACTGCACTCCAGCCTGGATGAACCTGACTTTGGGGTCATTTCCCAGTTCCCCTTGCCGCTCAGAGTAGCCACATGACTAAGCTCTGTCCCAAACAATGTGAGAATTAGCAATGTTGGCAACTTTTGGGTCACACATCCTTCCCACGGGCCAGCAGAGCAACAAAATAGAAGGAACCTGGGTCCCCTAGGTGACCTCATGAAGAGCTGCCTACCTGTCTGACAGCTACCACCTCAGACTTTTATGCAAAGACAGAAATAACTCTGTTTTGTGTAACCCAATCATAAGCTGCCGATGTTGAGTTGAACCAACAACCTCGTTAAAACAAGCCCCAACTATGCAGCTGACACCCTGCTCTAGGTGCCAGAGACACAGCAGTGACAGCCAAGGGTCCTGCCTCCATGGAGCTCACACTCCAGCGGGAGACAGACAACACGGGAGGAAACAAGTCATTTAGACTGTGCTGTTCTGAAGGAATCAAGCACGGTGGCGGGTTAAAGGTGAATCTACATGACCGAACACCCTCTCCAGGAAGTGAGAGCTCAGACCTCAGGGCTGAGGAGCCCCTGGCCTTGAGAAGAGCATTCCAGGCCCAGGAAACTGCAGGCACAACCACCCCGAGGTCTCCTGGAAGACACGAAAGGGGGGCAGCGTGGTGCTGTCCGACACGCAGCGGGGAGAAGGAGACCAGGGAGAAAACCGAGGAAGGCCCCAAACACGGCCTGGGAGGTCCAGGCTACTCTGACAGAACACCTGGGCAGGGTCCCCAAATGATGTCCAGGGGTGGGAGCGTATGTTTTGAGCAGGGGGCTCTCCTTGGATCCAGTCCCCTTTGTAATGGCACCTTCCAAGAGGGGAATGCATTGGAAGGTTGGAAAGAGAAGTTTCCTTGTCCAGGAGGATTTCAGAAAAACAGGAAATTGACCCCTCCAAGTCCCCAGTAGGATTTCAAAAGAAGAGTGTGATTTTTTAGCAATGCAGCTCTGCCCTGTAGAGTTGATTATCAAGCACCAGCCGTCAATTACAACTTTCTTTTTAAAAGGAACCTTATTCACTTTCTCTTTACTGCAATTTATAACTGGGTTATGGTCCTCCCAGGGCAGCTTCATCTCATTACGTACCTCCCTCCCTCCTTCCACAGCGGTTTTTAGGAAAGAACAAACTTCCCTTGTGGGGGATGCGATACTTGCTCACAATTATTTTTCCCTGAACTGATGGGTTTTGAGTAAGTGTCTCCTGCAATGGGGCAGTGCTCCTAAACACACCAGGATGCCCTGGGATGTTCCAGCCTCACCTTTAAAAAACAAACACAAACACAGCTTTACTGAGGTGTAACTGACATACAAACCATACATATTTGAAGTGTACAATTTGATATGTTTTGGCCTAAGTTTACACTCGTGAAACCACCACCACAATCAAGACAGTGAAACTATCCATCCTGCAGTCTCCTCGGACCCCTCGGCAGCTCCTCCCTGCCACACCCCGTCCCCAGGCAACCAGTGATCCGCTTTCTGTCTCTGTAGATTTGTTCGCATTTTCTAGAAGTTTCTATAAATGGGAATATCCATCATGTATTCTTTTTTGGTCTGATTTCTTTCACTCAGCATCATTACTCTGAGAGTCCTCCCTGCTGTGACGTGTACTGACGCTTCCTGGACATACCACAATCTTTGAAATCTATTCGCTGCCAATGGCCATGTGTGCTTTTCCAGTTTGGGGCTGATACAAACAAAGCTGCTATAAACATTTGTGCGCAACTCTTTGTGTGAACATGTATTTCCTTTTCTCGTGGATAAAAGCCTAGGAGTCGAACGACAACCTTGTCTTTGACAGTGGAGTATTCTTCCCTTGGGTGCATCTCTTTTTCAGGATCAAATATTGGGATTAGCGTTTAGATGAGTCTCTCCTAGTGCAGTGTGTGTATGAGCTCTGGGATGAGAGAACTGTAGGTGCCTGCAGAGGTAAACACTGCATGTCAATTACAGAGTGTGTGCGTGTGTGTCTGTGCGCGCATGTGTGTCCGTCCTGCTGATCCTGCTTCTCTGACGGGGCCCTGACTGTCACACACACAGTTAGCTCAAGAAATAAAAAGACAAAAATACAAACTCGCGCTGAGCTGGGACTCCAGCGGCACAGGTGAGGGGGAGGCGCACAGACTTCGAGTCAAGGGGATGGTCAAAGGCACTACGTGACACCTGGCTGGAGCCTTCAGCTCCACTGCCCTGCGGGAAACTGCCAAGTGCTCCACACCCCTGAACACCCACGGCCACATCGTAACTGGCGCAAGCGATTTAAAGGTGTTGAGCGTTCACTTGAATTAAAAGGTGAGTCAGCCCCAGCCCCACCTCCGCCCCCAGCGCGGGCGCTATAAAATGAGGACAATGGAACCCACCCTGTCTGGGAACCGCTGCGAGTATTCGTTCCTTCACCACGTGCCTAGGACAGTGCCAGGCAGCGCAGGGGGCTCTGGGATGCCAGGGCCAACAAGCTAGTGTCCGCCCTCGTGGAGAAACCAGCCGGGACACAAAGGTCTACACTGGGTGCCACCAAGAAAAATTGGGCAAGGAACAGCCAAGAGCATGACATGATGGGAGAGGGCAGGTTACTCTGGAGGGGCGGACACCTGAGCAGAGACCACACACCATCTTCAGCGCGGAGAGCCCTCGTGTCTGTGGGCTGTTACACTATCCGTGAGAATTCAGGGGGAGGCTAGATCTAGAATATCTGGTCACCATCCCCATTCGAGCACCTCGAGGGGCACAGCTCAGTGGCCAACACAGACCTCTGTCCACACCAAAGGTCTTTGGTGCCAAACACCACTCGAGCAGGCCCCGATTCTCGGTAGAAGCCCACCTTTTCCCTCCGCTCTCTTGGTGTAGACAGAAATCGCAGTAGGGCCACAGGACAGCACAGTAACTCCCAACGCCCTCGGCAGGTCATCTTAGAACGGCTGCTGTTGATGCCAGTGGCCCCACGAGGGACGACCTTCCTGTGGCCTCTGTCTCAAAGTCAGGGTTCCTTTTAAACAATCTCTGCCCTAACCCCCCAGAGGTCTGGGGATCGCGGCAACCCCAGCCAGTCTCGACCTGCGTTTCCCCAGCTCCTTCTCTCCTTTCCACACGCGATGGGCTTAATGGTCTTCTGGCGCATTCTGACAGCACAGACAGCTTACACGGTCACACCTGCAGTCGCCGGGCCGTGCTGGCATGCTTGCTGCTTTTGCTCATTAGATAAATAAATCCTTGTATGTTGTCAGGACTCTCCAGCTGAGAAATTGATAGAATCGTCTTTAATTTGTACCCATCTAGAAATACCATTTATGCATAACTAGCAGTAGAGAACATTACACAGGTATTACAACAATCTGCGTTATACCTAAGAAGTCAAGGATTTTTTCTGTTTTGTTCACTGTTTATATCTGGCACCCAAAGCAGTGACCGTCACATGGCAGGCACTCAGTAAGTGTTTGTAGAACACGTCAACGAACATAAAGCAGAGATGCGACAGTACCCACCTAGGGGGGGTGTTTAGAGGATTGACACAGAATCTGCAGAGGGCCCAGTGCAGCGCCCAGCACGTGGTAGCTATTAAAAGGCCCTCCCCCTGCGGAAGGTGCAGCAGGCAACCTGAAGCCTGGGTCAAATCCAGAAATACCCTGCGCCCCACGGGGCAAATGTTCACAATACTGAACAATCAGAATGGCACACAGCAGAGGCTGCAGGTCCCAGAAGCCGCCCTGAGAGGCTGATTTGGTGGAACACCAGCTAGAGGGGACAGATGAGCAGGAGGCATCTCCCTGCCTCTGCCTGCCGGGTGTCCGCACCGCTAAACGAGGTGCCATCTCTGCTGTTGGTTTAAAACAATAATAATACTCAGAGCAGGGGTGGTGGATGGGCCTGAAGTCCAAAGGGTCAAGGTCACCGGGGAAAGTGAGGGTCAACACAAGAGGTGTCAGGGTAGTGGCACCCTGCCGATCAGTGGGCATGTATTTTGCCATTTTAACAAGCCACACAGAAACGCCAGCACATACCAGCTAAGCCAGAACACTGGCAGAAGGCAGCTGGGCACGGACCACCCTGCAATAGGCCTCAAAACGGATTCCCAGAGCCACTCCAGACTCTAACAGCTGCAAGAGCACTCAGGACGCTGCATGGCCTCCACGTATCCCACCACTGGCAACTTCTCACCTCCTCCTGGTCCAGCTGTTCACCCATCAAGCGTCTACACCTACTCAGCTTCCTGACTCTGTGCAGGACACAGTGAGAAAACCAGACCCAGACCAGCCTCCCGAGGCAGGGCCTTCCTGCACCCGTTCCCCACACAGCACTCACAAAGCCGTGTGTGAGACTTCCACACGCCTGGAGCTGCACCCCGCGATGTTCGTAACATCACCTCCTTTAACCATAGGAACCGCTTCCTTAATTTATACTAGAGGACACAGTCCCCTCTGTGCCCCTTAACAACATAACTCACCACCTATCCCACACCATCTGCCGGCTACCTGACGTGTATATAACCATTCATCCTTGTGACAACACGCAGTCGCCATTGCCACCATCTCAGGGAGGAGAAAATGTAGATCTGGAATGGTTAAGGGTACCCAGAATTTGAACCCAAATCTTCCTATTAATATATCAAAGTCACTACAGTCTACAGAGCTCTCCTCTGAAATCCACTCCTAGAATAGCCTGTTCGCAAACTATTTAAGGAGAAGGAAAGTGAGGTTCAGAGGAGGGGGGACCTAATGCAGGTAACTCCTCCCCCACTCCCAAGGCCAGCGCCGAGAACCCAGCTGGGTCCCTCCAGAGAGCAGGCTGTGCTGAGACGCCACTCTGCTCCCCGTGTGCCCTGCCTTTCACGAGGAGCTGTGTTCCTGCAATCCCTGTGATCTTCTCTGAAGACAAAACTTTGCTGTCATCCCAGCTACTCAGGAGGCTGAGGCAGGAGGGTCGCTTGAGCCCAGGAGTTCGAGGCTGCAGTGAGCTACGATTCCACCACTGCACTTCAGCCTGGGCCATGGAATGAGACCCTGTCTCTTGGTGAAAAAAAAAAAAAAAAAAAGACAAAACTTTGAAGAGCAGCTACTCTACCCACCTCCTCTCAAGACAAAGATTCTGCCCCAACAAGGGCTGGCACACCTGGTGAGGTCACAAAAGGACAGCTCGGCTCCCAGGGCTGTCCTTTGCTGTCAGATCCCTAATTACCTTTTCAAAGAATTTCCAAAGTGCTGAGGGAACAATATCGAACGCTATCCCAAAGGCCGTGCCACTGAAGTGGGAGCTTGCCGCAGCAGTCGGCTCACTTGGAGCAATCATCATTCACTCAAAAGGTGCCTTCAACGTCCATGGGAGGCAACGTAGCTGTAAAGGCAGCGAAACACGCATTCCGAGACACTTACACGCGCAGCCTTGGCCAGGACAGGACAAAGATTTCAAAGGCTCTGTAATATTCTCATTCTCCAGCCAAAGATTCTATTTCAACAAATTGCAAAATGAATTAAATGTCTGTTTTAAATTGGAACAGGTTGCAGCCTGCTGGTACTCCGCCTTGACATATGAAAAGGACAAATGATTTGATCAAATTCTAAGTGGAAACACAGTCTTTTCCTATTCAAAGCCCAGAGAACCATAACTGACAATCAGAACCAGCAATGGCACCGTCAGAAGTTTTCAGTCTCGAGGGGTTCCAGTGTCAAGAGCAAGTCAGGCAACCGAGGCACTCAAATTGGGTGCAAAATTTAAGGGAAGGGCAAAAAAACGCAGCAACTGTGGTAATATTTTCATGCAATATTTTTAAAAATTAACGCTAAAAAGAACCTGTGATGAACAAAATGGCAAAATTTTAAATCAGGACAGGTTCAGCATTACTGATTTTTCCTTTGGCTTCAGGTTCTGCTAGGCTCAGCTCCAACATCCCGCTCCTTCTAAAGCTGGTGCAGTGTGCCCAGAAAAGCAAAGGGACCTGCCAGCACCACACAGTCACTGGAAACTAAACGTCTAAGGCCTGAGGCCCTCGCAGCGCTGTGCTCTTGGGCAGGAATTACAGCACCAGCCCCAACCTGCTCCGGTCCCCACGGCCACACCGCAGCCGGGGGATCTGCACGACATACCCACCTAACCTGGTCACACCTCTGCCTAGACCTGCCAGGTGGCCCTCCCAGATCCACAGAGCGGAGCAAGCGGGCAGCTGGTGAGTGCATTCAGCAAGCAAACGTATTTTGTTTGACTCCCAGGGTGCTTTTTTAAAATTAAAATCAGTTGCCAACATTTTAAAGTTTAATTTTCAAATAGAAACCCAGAGGTGTGAGTTCTCTCAGCAAAGACACGTTCTGACACTGAGCCCACTTTCCTGCTCCGGGGCGGCGGGTGGGGAAGGACGTGCGCTCCGCTCAGCTTCAGCCCGGCACGTGCCAGGCACCCACCGGTCAAGACGTGGGGGGAGCTGTGAGCAAAAGCGGCCCAAAGGCCTGCGTGGAGTTCACATTCAGGTGGGGACAGACTGACCAGAGAAAGTGATACACAGAATGAGGGGACGAGCCCACATGCAGGCCTGGGGCGCCCCTTGTCACGCCCATCTCTTGAGGAGTGTACTTAGCTCCTCCGTGCCTCAGCTTCCTCATCTATAAAATGGGAACTATAATCAATACCTACCCTGATAGGGCGGCCATGAGGATTAAACAAGATAGGATACACAAAGTGCTCAGCAGAGTGTCTGGCACAGAAGTATTAAATGAATGCTGAAACCAACATCACTACTCCTCCTTCTCCTTCTGCTCCATTATCAGGAGCATCTGCCCTCCCGACCCCAACCCCCTCCCTCACCATGAAGATAAAGATAAAAAAGAGACAAGTCCCTTAAATTTTTCCAGCACTCCGCACATGGTCGACACCAACTGGTAAACTGGAGTTCAGTGTGGAGAACTCAACTCTTTCTGCTGTGATCCACCTGCCTCTGCTTTTCTGACACTCAGCAGCTATGAAATCATGTGAACTACTCATATGTAGGGGCTCAAAAGACCTACACAGACACTGCAGCACAGACTCTAAATTCTAATTCCCACAGATTTCAAATAATCAGAAAACTGAAATAACCAGCTTTTTTATAGTGTCACACTCTGATAACTGATGGTTGTAATTATGGCCTTGAGGCACGGCAAGTCCCTTAACTGCCTTCTAAATTATCGAAGATCAAATTATGTTCAGTTGCATTTTAGCGTTAAGTGTATTTTAATTATATTCTCATTCTTGGAAAATTAGTAACACACAGGGCTGAAATAGATGATCAAGGCAGCTCTGTGAATAAAACATTCTGGATAAAGCCCAGATTTCCAGAATGTTCTCACAAAGCCATATTCTGCTATGATTCTAGGTAAATGAGAGTTTATAATTCATAGTCTCTTTTTCACAAAAGAACATGGCCACTTATAAACAACTGAATTAGAGAATAATATTCCTAAATTCAGTGAGGAAATAGAGGGGCAGAAGAGGCAAGAAAATAGATGAAGCCAGCAGTAGGGCTGGAACCAAGTAAGACAAGCCACAGGTCTCTACTTCTGCTGAAAGTGAGCCCACATTTCCACTGAGCTTCCTGGAAGCCAAGGCAAAGAAGAAAACTCGACCAGTGATGGCATTTCACAGCATCCAAAAGACTTGACTACTTAGTCAAGAGAATCATTGCCAGTATTTACAGCTAGGAGTGATTTCTCTCATACAGAAAGTACTCACATTACATACGAGTAATCAAAAACAGCCTTACCAACATGCCTACAGAAAATACTGTGATGATTTTCAGTGGGCTGCATCTCCTAACACCCAAGGTCAGAGGTCAAAACCTCAGATGCCACTGAAAACAGGTCATATAGGCTGGACTCAGACAATAGCAGGGGGACAGTCAATAGGTAAGAACTATGATACACAGGAAGGTGCATGTCCTACCTCAAAGACACAGCTGTCACTCAGCTCTAGCCAACTGCTGCTGTGTGGAAATATGGGCCCAATGCATCCAGATAATCTAATTTTTTAAATTATAAAATATTTCAAGCATACAAAATAAATAACATAAACATATAGGAAATCATAAACTGTAATAAAACAAACACTTGTGTACGCACCACTGCCTAAGATATAGAACCTTCTGGTAATTTTGAGAACCTCTCCCCAGTGTTAGCCCTCTCCCATGCGATCACTATCCTGATTTTTATGTTTATCACACCCTTGATTTTCTGTATAGTTTTTACTCCAAGCGTGAATTCCTAACCTATCTCCTGTTCCATTCGTCGTTTCTGATCCTCATATAAATGTGTTTGGCTGCAACTTGCTTTCTCTGAACCTCATAATATGTATGAGACCCGTCCGCAGTGATGTGCATAGCTTAGTCTATGCATTGTCATTGCCGTGTTGATTTCCGTGCTACGACACTGTTTTAAAAATCTGTTCTCTTACTGATGGATATTTGAGTTGCGTCGAACGGTTTTGCCCTCATGGGCAGCGCTATGTGAACGTTGTCCTACGTGTCTCTCCTGGTGCATGTGGGCAGGTGATTCTCTGGGATGAGACTAAAACCTACATTTTAATATATTGGCCAAACTAATTGCAATTAAAAAAACAAACTATGTGGATCAAGTCTGTGTGTGCAAGCACAGCACACCCGTAGGCTAGATCCCCCTATTAGCTGCTGCGACAGCTTCATGCTGAACTGCAAAAGAATCGTCCCCTAAGCACTAAAACAATTCAGGCCGCATTTGCTTCTGCCCATTATCCAGCTTAATTCAAGGACAAAAGGGCCTCAGGTGGACAGACAACATGACTTTCTGGCAGGTGCTTGTAAATATCATTTCTTGAAAATTGGCTTTTGAAAACTTCTCGACGAAGAGTTTGACTTTATACTCAGTAACACAAGCCCAGAGGCTCCTAAAGGAGCCAAGAATAGATCTTCCTGAACCAGAAATGCTTTTAGAAAATGTACACTGGCGAAATTTCTTTCAGAATACATTCACCCTAAAATGTGGCCCCAGGACACTCCATGATGTTTTACAAAAGGTATTATCTAGCAGAAAGTTTTCAAAATGACAGAACAGTAGAAACTACAGTCTGAATGTTTATATCCCCCCAAAAGCCATACTGAAATTCTAACCCCCAAGGTAATGACATTAGGAGAGTGGGGCCCCTGGTGGGTGATTAGGTCAGGAGGGCACAGCCTTCACAGATAGGATCTGTGCCTTTATAAAAGGGCTCAAGAGAAAACCCTTGTCCCGTCCACCATATGAGGATGGGGCAGGAAGACACCCTCTATGGACCAGAAAGTGGTCCCTTACGAGATGTCAAATCTGCCTTGATCTTGGACTTCCCAGCCTTCAGAACTGTGAGAAATAAATTTCTGTTCTCTATAAGCTACCCAAGTTTATGGTACTTTGTTAAAATAGCCCAAACAGACCAAGACAATAGATGACACAACCAATAAAAATAAACAGAAAATTACACTGTCCGTGCAAACAGCACATAGAAGTATGCCTTTTAATTGTAGAAGTTGATCTTTATATGTTTTGGAAATCAGTTTCATAAATAAAGTTTTATCGGATGTAGCCGCACGCGCTTGTTTATACTCAGCTGCCTCCACGCAGCTTTGGCAGAGTTGAGTAGTTACGACACGTGGCCCGCACACAAAGTCTATAATGTCAACTATCTGGCCCTTTACAGAAAAAGGTTTCATATCCCTGTCTTGTATCATTAGATAACACACATCTAGATTTCAACAAAGAGGATTGTGCACACCAGATAATTTCCTACATCGTGAATTGAAACAGAACCAGATTCTAGGCAAATTATCTTTCTTTGTATATAATCAAAATTTGCCCTCAGATTAATGTCCTTTAAAGGTGGTGCAGAAGGATGGACGACAGCAACAATGTTAGATACGGAGGAAATAACAGTGTAAGTTTCAAGTGTACTCGTGAGACAGACATAAAAGAGCCTCAACTCTAAGACAAATCTTTCTCTGTCCACAGGACAAGGTCACATTGCTATAGTCCTCCCAGAGCGAACACGAGAATATGTATGCCACAGTCACTTGGTGCCTGTCATACGCAGAGGACCTTCTCTGAGCTCAGGATTCAATGTGCAAACAAGATAGTCACGGTCGCTGCCTTCACGGAATTTACATTCTAGAAGGGAGACAAGCTATAAAGCAGCAAACAAGGACATAAAGTAGATGATTGGAGGTTCTGTATTTCAATCAAGAAAATAAACCAGGGTGATGTGATGAATAAAGCAGACGAAAGGCGCTTTCTGATCAGTCTGGACTATCTGAGGACATCTCGCTGAGGAGGTGACAATGAATTAAGACCTGGAGGACAGAAAGCACGCCGTGCAAAGATCTGGGGAGAGAGAATATGGAGCATGCCCAGGCCCTGGGGATGGGATGAACTTGGCATTTTCTAGGAACAGTCCGGGAACAGAACGAGGAGGAGTATGGTGGCAGGTTAGGCGGGAGAGGTATGCACACAGCAGCGCACACACAGATTTAGAACTGGCTTGGGGAGACCCGGCGAGAGGCTGCGAGCAGTGCTCCAAGCGAAAGAAGATGGTAGGTGAGACTCATGGTAGCAACACTGATAGTGCGAAGTGGTTGGTTTTGTAAGATATTCTAGAAGGGACTCAGTGTAACTCATCGAGTGACTAGATGTAGAGGAGAGAGAAATTGAGGATGACTCATGTTTTTTAAACTTCAGTGAGTAGCTGAATGGAAGGTGATGCCATTTACAGAGATGGAAAAAACGTAGGAGGGATAAGTTTGGAGGAAAAACCAAGAGTTCACAGTGGCCTTCTTCAGTCTGAGACACCTTTAAACCAGCAGTCCTCAACAGAGGGCATTTTTGCCACCAAGGGGATAGTAGGAAATGCCTGGAGACAATTTTGGTTGTCACAGCTGGGAGAGAGAGATGCTACTGGCACGTGGCAGGTCAGTGGGTAGATGTTGCTGAAAATCCTACAACGCACAGGACAACTGCCCATAAAATGGACTGGCTCAAAATGTCGGTGAGGCCGAGTCTGAGAAACCCTGCTTTAGACAATTCAATGGAGATGTCACGAAGATGAAGATGTTGGATAAACGTGTGTGCGGAGCTCAGAGAGGTCAGTGCTAAAACTACAACTTTGCTTTCTCTTGACAGCTTATTTTTCTTGTGTTGCTAACTCTCCCCCAACATTCTGTTCTTAGCTGCTCTGCTGGGGGAGAGCAGCGACACTGGAACTAAAAAGGGACTGAGGTTCATGGATCTAAGTAGAAGCTATAAAAACTAAACTATTAACTCATTCATAAACACCCACTAAGGCTAAACAAAATGCCAAGTATTGGGAAGATTTGGGGGGAAAAAAAAAGAGTAAAATATGCAGATCCTACTCTAAGAGTGACCCGAGTTGGAGAAACCACCAAGTTGATCGGTGGTGATAAAGGCTCTAACAGGGGCATCTCAAAGCATTATGAGGACATTAAGGAAAATATGATTAAGTCTGCCTTGGCTGGACAAAGTGGTGAAAGAAGGGAGTCAAGACAGGGTTCTCACAGTCAGAGAAATGCAAATTAAAACTACATGGAGATTATGTGAGCATCAGATTAGCAAAAACCCATAAGGAATTTTGTTTATGCCATTAAGAGATTTTCAACATAAGGAAAAAAAGACACAAATATTAAATCAAGGTAGTTAAGTAAAAAACCCATAATTCTAAATCTGAATTGGAAATATCTGTATGAACTCATAATATACGCTCTGTTGAAGAGAAGGAAGTGGGGAAGGAAGGAAGGAAAGGAGAGAGGGAGGGAGGGAGAGAAAGACTTCCTAGCTCTGACCACAGCAAAGGGCTGCAAACACTAACCAATTCAGTAGCAGTGAGCACCTCTATCACCCACATTATGATGTAAAAAAGGAACCAGGACACCTTGGAAAAACAGTTGATTCCACGTCTGGGGCATGAAGCACAAGAAGGGCCTAGAACATCCCACCTTCCTTGCTCTGATGTCCAGCACGACAACAAAGAGTACTCTTGACCCTTCAGGAGTGAACCTAAATACTGTCCCACGGGACAATTTGAATATCACAAAGAAAAATAACTGTGATGGACTGAAAAGCATCAAATAAGTTTTAATACATAAAATTCCTAGTGCTAATTTGTTAAAAGATTCACTGGTCATCTTTTGGAGGGTGGAAAGAAACCAATCCGTTATTCTGAAAATTGATGAACAGAAGGAAAAAGTCAAAGCCTTGGTTCCCTTGCCTTCCTCATACCATTATGGGGAGAGAATTAACGTAGGTAACAAATTAGAAACAGCACCAACACATTGTAATCGTGCCACACATGAAAGGAACTGTGATTGTTGTCATTATAAGCCCTTCCTGTCTCTTGCTGGCAGAAAAATACAGAAACCCACAACATGAATATATATGGCTCTTACTAAAGTCCAATAATTCTTTAATTGACAAATAAAAATTGTAGAAATTCAAGGTGAACAATGTAACGGTTTGCTCTATGTATACGCTGTGCAAAGACTACCTGAATCCAATTAATTAACACACCCATCAGCACCCACAGTCACCATCGTGTACGTGTTGGGAGTGAGGGTACGTGAGATCTACTCTCTCAGCAATTTTCAAGTAGACAGTGCAGTATTACCAACTACAGTCACCAGAACACTAGACACCAGTACATCAGACCCCAGAGCTATTAACACTTCATGCTACAACAGAAAGTTTGTGCCCTTAGGCCAACATCTCCCCATTTCCCCCAGGCCCCGGCAACCCCTGTTCTCTCCCCCACAGCTCACAGTGTGGGTCGCTCCGCCGTGAGGGGGCTGCCTGCAGACCCAGAGGGTCAGGGAGGTCTAAAGAGGGGAGGGAAGCCAGGCATCCAAAGGAAGAGATCAGGGCAGACACAAATCAAGAGAAAGAGCTTTTGTTTGGGGTAGTCATTATTTCTGTCTGGAAAAAACAAACATGTAAATGAAAATCAAAGAAAAATCATAAAGACCTCTTTTCCAGCCCAGACTTTGACACTCAGAAGTGGTACAACCTAGAGGGGTGGCTCTCCACCAGCAGCAATTCTGCCCTCCAAGGGACATCTGGCCAAGGTCTGGAGACATTTTTGGTTGTCACAGCTTGGTGGACAGGGGTGCCACCAGCACCCAGTGGGTAGAGGCCAGGCACGCCACTGAGCAGCCTGCAACGCACAGGGCTCCCCCAGCACAGGACCGTGTGGCCCTGAAGGTTGGTAGTGCTGAGGCTGAGAATCCTGACACAGCAACTCGCTTGAGCTAGCCGAGCTTCACTTTATTTCTTTGTTAAGTGGCAAAAATCATACTTTCCTTCACTGAAGTGTTTATGAGCAGTAAATACGTACAGCGCCTGGCCTTTGCCGATCTCAAACAGCAACTGACTCTGAAAACTCCCATCACCATCCCCACCATCACTAAGCAGGAGAAGCGTCTGCACCAGGCGTCGCCACACGACAACTCCTGGCCACATCCAGCCCCTGCCTGCTTGGGTGAGGTTCGACTGGCACACAACCACGTTTACGTATTGTCCTGGGCTGCTTTAGCGCTCCAATGCGCGGGTGAGTAGCTGCAACAGAGACCACACAGCCCACGACACCTGAAGATTTTACTATTCGTCCCTTCGTGCAGAAAACTTTGCTGTCCTAGAAATAGCCAGGAAACTGCAGCACTACACAAAAAACAAAATTGTTGTCATTCTGATGTGTCCAAAAAAAACTGTAGGAAATTTATATTTCCATCCCCACGTATGCAAGGGCCATAGGCACAAAGTTCTTAGATGCAAAACAGCTTCAAAACCGCCGAAAGCCAATTTAATCCATTCCATTTCATCACTTTTCAACAAAATTGACCACCACTTTGCTTTAAAACATACGCCATCAAGGCAGTTCAAATCTCAAACACCGGGAAGGCAGTTGTTACGATATTTACAGAGAAACTTGTATCTCGCTCTCCTCCTGAGCCACGGCGCAGGGAGGGGAAAATTTCCATTAATTTTAAAAGCTTTTACTACCAAAGGCAGGAAAGATTTTTCAAGAAGACAAGAAAGTAATATTTTAGCATTTAAATCCAGTTTTCTTCACAAAGGGAAAATAATTTCCACCTATTGCATAGTAGGAACTGGGGTGTTACCATAGAACATATTCCACTTAGAGGAGCAGGCCTGAGCTTACGGGCTCGTTTTCAGAAGCATCAATCTCGGGCACCTGGAAACGAAAGTGCTGGCGCGCACAAGTTGGTCTTACGTTGGAACAAAATTTTCAAGTTTTTTATAAGACTCATCTCCTCCCTTTTCTACCTTAAAAATGGATTTTTAACTTCATGGAGGGTGGGACGTGGGATGGGGGGAAATCAACAGAACCCAATTCCATCTCCCTTGCTAAAAAAAATATCATTCTTTGCCCAAAGCAGGGCACAGAGCCGCCCGCATGACCCATAGAAGTGAATCGGGTATTTTAAGGGTTCCACGGAGGGGAAGAGAGACTTTTGAGACGTACTTGTCACTGTGGAAGAGCGGCTGACAGCTCGCCCTGGCAAAGCGGAGTTTCTGGTACCGAAAGGGAAGCTGTGAGTCACGCCAGGGAAGCAGAGTACACTCGGCTCTGCCTTGCTGGTCCTCGAGGTGAAAGTTACCTTCGTCAACGGAAGCTGCAGAAAAAGACGCTGGGGGGACGGGGGGGGGGGGGGGGGGGTGGGATTTAGCCACAGAGGAAGTTAGGAGACAGGAATGTTTTCTGCAAAACAAAACTAAGAAAGCTGTGGGCAATTTGGCAAGCAAACACTTGGGTTGGGAGGGGGAGGAGGAACGTTCGGGAACTCTAGTGGCCTCTCCTGGGGGCACAGGAGGCTGCTTCACGGCCCCACGGCAGGGTGAGGGTCTCCCTGGAGGGAACCAGTGACCCCCTGTCTGTCGTCCTGATAAAGTCAACACTGGGACAGGTAGGAGTGGAGAACTGAGGACACGGGAAGGGAAAGCCATCTTCTCCCTGGGCTCTGGTCATGTTAGGCTGGGATTCAAGACCCCCAAGAGGACCAGGGCAATTCTAGTGGTGGAACAGGCTGTCCTCAGTCAGGTGACGGAAGCCAGGAGGGAGGCGGGGACACACGCAGGTCTGGGCTGTGACTGACAGGACCTGAATCAGCAGGGACAGTGCTTTCTGCTGGCAGTGGTGGTGGCCTCGTAAGCCCAAAGCTGCCCAGATTCCGGCACACAGGCCGTGGGGAGAGTGAGGTGTGTGGGCTGTGGGGTGACTGTGGACTTCTCTGGCCTTGGAGTGGAAAGGGTGGGTCCTCAGAAACCAGGGATGACTCATTCTCCCTGGGTGAGCACGCCGGGCGTTGTCAGCCCATCAGAGGAGACCAGAGTTGCGGCCACTCCCTGTGTGACAGGGCTCAGGTTGTTCAACTCAGGAGTGATGCTGTCTGTCCCTCAAGCAGGTAAATGGGACAAGATGGTCCCTAAGCACCAGACACAAGGAGAGGGAGATAGCGGGAAGCGGTGCATATGATTCCACATTTGATCTATAAACTCTACACGTTAGAGAGCATTGCTCCCAGGGCACAGAAGAGGACCCCTGAAGCACACAGAGGTTAGGTGACAGGGCCCGGGCATGCACTTAGAGCCATGACCTGAATCCTCACATGCTGAGCAATGTGGGGAAAGACCATCACCTCCTGTTGTTTAGATTCAAGGTTCTTGTCCCCCGAGAGTGGCTATGAGCCTCAGGTCTGGAACATGAGCCCCAGCTCTGTCCTCAATTCCTTCTGTGACTTTAACCATCAGTAAGCTCACCGTGCCTCAGTTTCCTCCTCCACATAATGGGGATAAGAGTAATACCACCACAGAGAGTGAGCATTTTAAGGATCACATGAGATAAATAAAGTGCTTACAAACGTGCCTGGCACAGTATAAGCACTGAATAAATGTAAGCTTGCCGGCCCGACAAGGATCTCAACGATCACTAAGAGAGATACCTGCAGTTTTCCCAAAGAACAGAATGGCTCAGAATTAACTGATAAAAATGGTTCTTTGTGCTTTTATTTTTTTAATCCACTCAAACATGCCGCCCAAAGTAGATTAAATGAAAATGTTCAACATGTTCTTTCTACCAAGCTATTGGATCAAAGCAAGTCATTAGCTGAGCTACATAATTCATTTGATTAATTTGCACTGTTACGAATCAAGAGACGCTACAGAACCTCAATGCCGCTCCAAGTCCAACTTCAAGTCTCATTCAAGCTTTAGAAGATTCTTCAGCTAGAGAACAGTCAGAAAACGTGTCAGGAAACCAAGGGGGAGCTTAACCTATAACGAGGGCTGGTAAATCTCCCAGTGACACCTTCACACTGTCTGACAGGTGGGGCAGGAAGACCTCAGCCACCACTGTCATCAGAACAGGGAGCAAATGTCGGCTCTAGCACTTCCCAGCTGTGAGCCTTCAGATACTCCATTCACCCTTTCTAAGTCTCCTGCATTTCCCTCCACCACCTGCCTCGCGGGGTTGCTGTGAAGATGCAATGACAGGGTGCGTGTGACGCCCCAGCCCAGCACTGGGCACATAGTGGGTGCTATTAAATGATGTCAATTACATTAATTTAGATTTAAAAATTCATTCATTTTTTCATTCATTTCTAGGTGAGCCACTTTGGTAAAAATTGCTACTTATTCCATAGATGGCGGTTGGCAACAATTCTTACGTACAGCTTGGACAAAGTCCAGCCTCTGCAGGCCTAACCCCAGAACCACTGTGCTTTGTATCAGCCCCGCCGTGGAAGAGAACAGGCTGGTGATTGTTTTATTTGAAGGATATAAAACCTAACAAGAGCATCGTGCTATTAGAAGCAAAGTCCTACGTGTGACTGTCCCACCCAGGGTCATTTCTGAAATGACATAGTGTCCTGAGGCAATGCTTTTTACAAGACGCTTTCCAAGCCGAACCGCTACGAACCATTCAAGCTGAAAGTCTCCCAGCGTTCTCGCTCAGGAGCGACAGCAGAGCACTGTAAGAAAGAGAAGCCTCTCAGCACCCCCGACTTGCCCAGCAAGACTACGTCTTCCTGAACAGGTCAGAGACAGCTGGCTGGGACCTGGAGGGGACTTTGTCTCCACTGGCTGAGAGCAGGCGGGACGGGGAGGTGCAGCCATCCACGAGTGCCTGTGGCAGGGAGAGTCAAGACGGGGAGAAAAGGGCAGAAAAAAGGGAAAACTTTCCAATCGGTCCATTTTCACGATGAGAAATGTGAACTGTAGCATCTGAAACCTAGAAGACTCTCTCCAGGAGGACTGTCAAATAGTGCTAAATAACAAGGAAACGTGAGGGTGTTTTGCCTCTGTCTCGCTCTACGCTCTGTCGGTAGTTGCCCAGCTAGTCACAGCTTTGCCCATGCTGCTCCCGCCACCCGGACTGCCCTTCTCACTGGCAGTGTCCCGTTCTACCCTCACAGCCCAGCTTAGAAATGAACATTCCTGCCCTAGCTTCCCTGAGACGCCCCACATCGTGTCCCCTCCTCTACCAGATCTCAGACGGTGTTAATTCCCCTCTTTTTCCGAGTCACCCATCACTTGCTGCTACAAATTACTGCTTTATGGAGCTAACTCCCCTAGTGGGCTGGGGGCCCCCGTAAGGCAAGGCAGAAAGCTGATGGATCAAGGTACCCGCCGGCCTGGCGTTCACGCCTTCAGCACTAAAGTGAGCCTCACTCGTCTGCCCCCGCGGCACCCACCTTCCCCTCGCTGCAGTCCCGTTTCCATCCGCGGATCCACCCCACTCACCAACCTTCATTCTCCGCGTCTGAACAGAGCTCTTCCCTGTCTCAGCACATGAGCCAGATGCGCTGGCCAGCAGCAGACAGAGTGAAGTCCAAGCTGGCCCTACAGAGTCAACTCAAGGTTTCCGACAGGAATGGAGAGAGAGAGATTCCAGTTTTCCTATGAATGTGAACCTGGAAGAAAAACTGTTTGCCCAGGGGTGATCACAGCCCCCTGAGACCACGAGGGGAAAACCTACCAAAAATGATGCCAACCCAGAAACGGTAGAGGCAAGTGCTAAAAATCAAACCGAAGCCTGGTGACATAGCTTAAGTCTCAAGATCCAGCCACACCTAAAGCCAGACCTCCCCCCGAGGCCAAAGGATTCCGTTTCAGATTGCCGGGACAGGCTGTGCTCAGTGGTAATCATAAGCAGAGCCTGATACCTTAGTGGCCGAACACAGGTCAATTCTGCACTCATGACATCTGTAATGGGTCCAGCAGCAAAACAGGGCAATTCCCTTCCAAGCAGTGACTCAGGGATCCAGGCTAGTGTCGTCTGTGGCCACGCTGCATGGAACACACGGCTTCCAGGCTCACCATGGCAGTGGAAACAAGAACCAAGGACACTCACCTACAGCCCACCGGCCAGAATGAGTCACACGGTCCCAATCCACCCTTCATGTAGACGGGGAAATGCACCTGTCCTTCGTGTCCAGGCAAAGAACAAGGAGACAGGGCTTAACAAACAAATAGTGCAGTCTCTGCCGCAGCCAGCTGGAGCCAAGTTTTCTGTTTCCTGCAACCAAAAGGCTCCTAAATGATATAAGCGCCAGCCAGGAGCCAGAGGATCACAACAGGTGTTGGGGCTAACGCAGCAGGGGCCACTGTGGAACTTACAGCGGAGCAGGAGAACATGGGGAAACAATGAGGGAAACGACAACACAGGTAGGACAAGCAGACACAAAGCAGGGTACTGTCAGGACTGGGAGCCGAGACACACGGGATACGCCGAGACACCTGGGGGAAGTGAACCCCGTCTTCAGGGGTGCAGAGGGGGCATCAGAGAAGGCTTCCGGGAGGGGGTGTGGCAGACGAGACGTCGTCAGCGAGGGAAATCGGGGAGAGGAGGGAGCAGGGGAAACGAACAGGGCTCCAGGTAGAAACACCTGCCTGTGCAGAGGTCTGCAGTGAGTGCGTGTGCACTGGGGAACTGGAACACGCTCAGAGCCAGATGAGAAACCACCGAAGAAGGTCAGAGCCAGAGCAGGAAGGGTTTTATGTTAATGTATCAATGTGTTATGTTTGGATGAACCTAAGGGCAAAAGGGAACCACGGGAGAGTTTAAGCAGAAAAATGGCCTGAGCAGCCTGGGCTCAGAGTAGTTTTTCCTTGTCCCATCCCACCAGCCCCCCTCCTCCCCGGCTCAGCAGTCTGCACTGCCCCCCCCACCCCCGTTTCTACAGCCCCACACTGCTAGAGACAAGCCCTGGAGGTTACTAGCGGGCTGAGCTCAGCCAGCACTGGGGACAGCCCTGTCCCTCCACCAGGTGTACCCTGAACTCTGACCCCGACCCTGACAGGGGCGTCTCCTGTCCTCCGTTCCATCAAGACCAGACGGCCCCTTCTGGGGGCCCAGAAGTAGCTTCAAGAAGCCACTTCCCACCTCAGGCAGGAAAGCAAATCTCAAACAGGCCCAAAATAGCGTCAGTCTGAAAAGCTGAAAACCAGCCACTATAATTACAAGTATTTTTATCTAACGCCCAAAAGGGAGTACTGGATCATTTTCTAAGTGTTTCGCTAAGGAAGTTCATCTGCTCATTCTCAAGTCCTCCAGACTCCCGGATCAGAGCCACAACCGGAAATGAGGCTGCGACAGAAATGGGAGCCAGAGAGAACGCACGAGGTGCAGATGCTGAGCAAAAGGCAGGGCCTTGGCACCGTCACCCTTGGAGGGTGGCAACCCCACTGTGAAATGGGAGACGCCCAGAGATCTTTAAGAAAAGAGAAATCAAAAGATTGGCAAAGATAAAACGCCTCCAAGTCTGGGAGCTCGGGCTTGTCTGCACAGAAGCACGACTGTCACCCACAGCGGAACGTGCCCTACCCAAGTACAGCAGGTAACAGAAAGGCCGAGGGAGACGTGGAAGGAAAGAAGGGCCAGTGAGGAGGGGGCACTACCAAAAGCGGACCCTCTTTCTTCTGCCGCACTGGGCGGGTCACCCTGGCACACGGGAACAGCCTGGGGGCACCCGCTGAACACAGAGCAGGCAGAACGGGCAAGTGCTCACGCGGGGAACACGTCTGCCAGACAGAACGTTTCCATTCTCCCCCCTCGTCCCTTCCACCACTTCCTCAGGCTTGACAAGCTAGGATGTCTGTCACCGCTGTCATCGTCCGGGCTCCGCTCAGAGTTATGAGTCAAAGCTGGCCGCCAAGGAAGGCACAACTCCTATTTCAAGCCAGGTACAGAGAGGCCACAGAGGGTGGTGCAAAGATGCCAACCCTGGAGTCAGCCGGCCGGGGTTTGGGTCCTGGCTGTACATGTGCCAGCCCCGTGACCTCGGGCGGGTGACTGATCACCTCCAAGCCTGTTTCCTCACCATCCTTAGATGCAGCGAACAACAAGATCAGACAGCCCAGGTAACACAATTAACACAGTGCCCAAAAACAGAGCAACCCCTCCATTTATGCTACCTGCCATTACCATCGTTACCATCAAGATTTACAGTCGCTTTTCATCAAACAAATGTCACCAAAAGCCTAACAGGTCACAGAGTACCAACCACCCTCAAAAAACAATGGTGGAAGAAATTCTCCAGGAGCAATGATCCAGTTTTTTCAACTAATAAATGACAAGGAAAGAAGAAAGAGAGGAAAGATACAGATGAGGGACATGTAGATTAAAAGAGACTTCAGAGATGCACCCACCACTCACAAGGTGTGGACCACCTTATGTGGATCCTTACTCAAGCATTTGGTTTGAGTTGGAAATTTAAACACTCACCAGGTATTTGACCATATTAAGGAATTATTGCTAACTTTTAGGTATGCTATTGATATCAGAGAGTTTTTTCTTTTTAAAAGAAAAAGTCTTTACATTTTATTACCAATATATTCCAAACTACTCTGGGGTAAAGTCTATGCTGTGCCTTGGATTTCCTTCCAAATACTGCATGAAGCTGGAGAAAGAGGAGGGTATATAAATGAAGCTAAACTGGCCATGACAGGAACATGGAAGTTCTTTATATTCTTTTGTCTCCTCTTATATAAATCTGAAGTATCCATAACAAAAATAGTTTTTAAAAAACTGATAGAGCCACCTGTGCGATACAGCCTGCCTCCTCCTCCCGCAGAGACCTTCTCGAGGGAACGAGTCCATACCAAAGAAGGCTGCCCTGGAGGCTGGAAACTCATGCGCTGGTGCAAACCTACAGCCTGTGGTTGCCCCTCTTGGTCTCCAAGTTCCTCAGTTTCCCAGGGCCAGCGCAGCTGTGCTGCTGACGTGACTATGCTTGTCGCTGACTGGAGTCGGCGTGGGCACCCAAGCAAAGGGCAGATGCAAGAAGCAGAAAGTCCCAGTGCTGAGCTATCCTGCACGAACTGGATCTAAGGTTCCTGCCTCGGGAAGCCGGGGAGGGGAAACAGTAAACAACGGGCCCCCTGAAAGGCCCTATGTCAAAAGAAGTCCCTCTCCCTGGTAGTCCACTGGGAGGTTCACTGAGACTGGCATGGGCCTCCTTTATAAGGCTCAGGAAGGTGTGACAATGACACTGGTTATGCATTTGTTTGTTTTTTTTAAGAGCTCTTATCTTTTAAAGATAGATTCTGAAATACTTAGGAATGTAATGATACAGAATCTGGGATTTTCTTCCGAATGCCATGAGAAGCAGCTGGGGGTAGGATAGGATATAGAGGAAGCACGATTGGCCAGGAGTTACTAACAGCGGAAGCCAGGTCACGGGTACGTGAAGACTTCTTATGCTATTCTATTTTCGTACATGTTCCAACTTTTCCATCATAAGATTTTAAGAACTCCTTAGAGGTTTAGCCCCGTTAGTCATTCATACTTTAGTGGAAATCACACCTAGCCTGGTAGGAAAGAGAACTTACCAGTTTTCACTAAAACAAAATAAGCACCTAAATACTCGGTTTTGCTTGGGGAACAAAACTTTTTCCCCTTTATATGAGATGAGAGCCTGGTCTCAAATCCACTACTGAGTGTCACGTGTATCATACTTTTGAGTATCATTCTAATATAGATCTCAGCTCAGAGTTTCGTTGTTGTTTTTTTTGTTGTTGTTGTTTGTTTGTTTTAATCCTGAGTCCTTACACAGAATCCTGTGTTTTATTTAAAAGCCCATGCTTCTCTGGGACACATCACAAGTGCTGGAAACCACTGGTGCCAATTTGAGAGGCAAGTGTTTGTGGTGTAACTGCTCCCAAGGTCTCGGCTGCTTCAGAAACTTTTTCATTAAAATGATGATCACATCCACAGTTATCTACAGTGTGTGATTATGAATGTGCTTTTTGCCAGCTTGATGTTTAAACTTACTTTTCCATTAATAGTAACTCTGCCATTATAATGAGAATAAATGTTGCTAATATGCCATTTATTTTACCCATGAGAAAAATTCTGGAACTAACTACACTCATACACTAAATGATAAGTATCCTATAATTTTAAAAATCAATCAACAGCTAGCTGAGCCCTGCCATATGGAAGGAAGTGAAGTTCTGCTTGCAGAGGGTGGACTGGCAATATTGAAGTAGAAGGCACAGAAGAGGGGCCAACAGCTGGAATATGTGCTGTAAAGCAAGACCCGGGACAGCCGGGAGGCAGGATGAAGGAGCTACGCTCTGGTAAGCAGTGAGTGGAAGAGGAAGTGAAGGGAAATAACATCTACTGATCACATACATATAAAAAGCTTTACACAGAAGTTAGGGCTCTTCAGTGGGAAGCAACAGAAACAGATTTTCACCTAAGGAAAAACAGAATTTATTGTAACCAGTTGGGAAAGCGGGAGAATCTGGCTCAGAAAAGGAACCAGAACCAGGACAGCTCAGAAACAACTCGGGAGTCTTCAGACCAATTGCTATTAGTCTATTGAATAAATGCGTATTGCTAATTGCTATTAAACAAATGGCCTGCCAAGCACTGTTGCATTCTTGTATAACTCAGTAAAGTCCCCATCACCCTAGCTCAGGTCACATGCCCATCCCTGAGCCACAAAGGCAGCAGAGTACTTGGATTTACTGTCCCACCAAGACAGCAAGCAATGGTGGAGAAGTCATCCTGCCAAAGGGAATCAGAACAAAAGGGAGAAAAGAAACCACAAAGACACCTCTGTCTGCTACAGGCACCGACCTGGGTTCTTTATGTTGAATTCCCAAAGCAAACCCGCTAGCAGATATTCTTGGCTGCGGGACATCAACAGAGAGCCTGAGGCTTAGAGAGGACAGGCGGCCTGCCCAGGAACACAGGCAGTAGGTGGCAAATCTGAACTCAGTTTGCCACGGGACGCCATGTGCTTTTCCAAGCCACCAGGCTGCAGAAGGCGTCGACAAAGAGATGCAGGATCAAAGTCCAAATGCCACCACTATTTTCAAAGGCAACGGCTGGAATAGAATGGAAAATCGCTGGGGATGAGTCTAAACCAAAGGAATTATACTTAAAAAGAGGAAAAAAAGCAAGAGTCTTAGAGGAGACCTATCTTGGATGTGTCCAATATCTTTTATCTTCAAAACCCTTGGTGAGAATAGTGGCTTCTCTTCTGATGTCTTAGACCTTCAAGAAGGATGAGGAAGTTTACAGAAGAAATTCTGAGGCTCATCGCTATCAGTCCCAAAGGAGGAGGGAAGAGCTATCTAAAGAAGCCGCATTTGGGTGCCGAGCTCTGCAAAACTGCCATAAAAGGCACGGCTCCAGGCCTGTGGGTGTAGCTACCTCTGCACTTCCACCTGCCTCCCCACCAGCAGAACAGCAAGCTCCCTCAACACAGGCACTGCGCTGCGTTCATCTTTTTACCTAGGACCAGTCTTGGGGACATGAAGAGCTAATGCTACTCACAGATGGAAACATCAATGACTTTGCCACCAAAGTCACTTTGCAGTCAAGAAAGGACTCAATCTAGGGAAGAGAATGCCACTTAAAGAACGTCTTTGTCAGCCTCCCATCTTTCTTGGTTCACACCTCCTGGAACTGTCAACACTACTGCTCCCAGGGCAGGGGAAGCCACCAGAGGAGGAAAAAGGAAGCTAAAGGTTGGACACTTAAAAGGTGCTCAATGCACGTGTTCTATGCGAGTTGGCACCATCTGCTACATGACATCCTCTTCAGCCTCTTCCAAGCTATGCCTCCCCCTAAAATTGAGGGCCAGAAGAAAGTTTGCCTCCTCTAAGGGACCCATTTCCTCTTACCAGATATCTGATCCTTTCCACCAGGGTGCTCTGAGCCATATTTAGGACTTAGCTGTGGTGCCTTATACAAGTCACTCTTAATCTGGGGTCCTAGAACTCACATTTGTCATCCTTCGAGCATGACACTAAACAGCTGAATCCATTGAACAGATTGGCATTCTGTTCAATATTTGCAGAGCTACTACTATCTGCTGTTAAGCAATGAAGATACAACTAAAAAGGCAATGCCCACCCTACCGCTAAGGAGCTACCCCTGGTGATCTATTACAAGTCACTTTGGGTGCTGTATTTCCAGTCACAGACAAAACACGTTCTTCCCTTCTCCGGTAACAAAGGGTGTCAACATCCTCCTCCCAGCACTATTTCAAATGGCTGATGCTGCCAGTCTCTGTTATCTACTGCCAATGCGCCTCCCTGTGTCCTTTCAATCATTCTCTTCAATGTCACTAGCGACTGTCTCTTCTGTTCTGTCAAGTTGATCTCTTTCTTCTTCTTCTTCTTCTTCTTCTTCTTCTTCTTCTTCAATGAGCTCGGCCTTCTGAACATGGGAGAAGGGTTACAGGTTTGGGCTCTGGTGCTCGACTGCCTGGGTGATGCAAATCCAGTCCTGTTTCTTACCAGCTAAGAAATCTTGAGCAATTTACTAAACTTCTCAAAGCCTCATCTGTGAGCTGGAGAGAGCAGTAGCACCCTCCTCAAGGAACACGAGTTCATTTACCTAAGAGCCCTAGCACAGTGTCTGGAACTAAAAGCATACACCCAACAGCTGCTGCTAGTGTGATAGTGACTGCTACGCTATTTGAAAACCAGTGTTTCTAGCCCTGCCAGATTAACCTCCACCTGCCATGGTTCTCCTGTCCCTGCTGCTTTCCAAGTTAATCACAGGGGATCAAGAACAATCTTTATACCTCTAGTCCTTGGCACCGACGCTCACCAGCTATTAAAAGGTGACCTTATGGTGTCAACTTCAGGTTCTGAGCTGTCCTGCATGTGGGATTCCAGGTCGCCGAGCACAGATGTGCAGTGTGCACACGTAGGTAAGTAAGGTGGTCTTCGTGCTCTCAAAGACAGACACCTGGAGAAAGGATGCTCAGGAACTCCCCTGGCATCGGGACCAATCACCATGCTTGGTGTGTTCCAACTAGCCATATTACCTAAAATAAAATGTTTCTTTTTCCTCTGCCCTTCGGACATGGAAAGAAACTGCGTCAACTTTTCCCCACATTCTTTCATTACTCCACTCTGACACGTGTTTACAACTCTCTAAGAATCAACCCATTAGTAAAATGACAGAGCAGCGTCACAGGGGATGTCGTAAAGGGCCCGATTAACATGAACACAAAGGGTTCGGGAAAACGCTGATGCAAAGAAATGCTAATGCTACTCACAGATGAAAGATCACTGGCAGGACCTCACTTTGCAACCAAGGAAGCATGAATCTGGGTAGTAAATGCCACGTGAGGACATCTCTGCTTCGACCTCGCACGTCCCTCGGCTTGCTGAGTAGAGCCGGCGACTCTGCTGTCGCCGGGGTATAAAGGAAGCTCCGGGCCGGCAAGAGAAATCACTCTCCACACCTGAACCTCTAGCCCCGTCATCTGGCAGGTCGGCACTAAAGCTCATGGCGACAAGCCCAACCAGGCAACGGATAGACAGTCACTCCCCACACACCAGACCTTCTCCACACATCACAGCTGAAGTCGACACACAGCGATGATGAGGTAATGATGGGATGTCCACAGTGGTGACATGGCCTTCCAGGTGCCACTGTCTGACCCACCTTCCTCTCCAGCCACGGTGCCACCTCTCTCCCCTCATCCACTCTGTCCCAGACCCATGGGTCTCCTTTCTGCTCCTGCTCACTCTTTCCCTGCACCGGGCCTTGGTTCTTGCTGCTCCTGTGCAGCAAGTAAGTGTCCAATTAAACACCAATATGAACCATCCAACCATCCGGCCCATGAATGAACCAGCGGCGCTCAGCTCAGCGGCTCCGGCAGCTCAGCTCAGCAGCCGGCCGCCGTCTTCTCCAGCCCTGCCAGCGGCCCTGCGGCTGGAGGGATCCACGCTGAGCGAGCTGCCCCAGGCCCAGCGTTTTGAATGAACTCTGGGAAGCGGCGCTTTCACCACCCTGCCCTGGGCTGACAGAGTCCTGCCAGCTGCACCCTGGTTGCCCCAGAGGACCAGAACCTTTCAACCCACTTTTGCTCTGATAACCCTTTCGCCCTTCCTGGCTCATCAGGCCTTCATTCATTCAATAAACCCACACATCCCTGTCCTAGGAGAACCTTAAAAATACCTTCAATTCAAGGTTTATTTAAACCATTTACCATTTGTCAAGAAATGTCCGCTGAGCATACAGAGAAGGACAAGACACAGAGTCCACTCGGGGAAACAAACATACAAGTTGTCACAGCGCCGAGACTGGGGCACTGCTCCCCTCCCGACGTGGGCCTTCCCGGCTCAGACTGATGGCCCAGCACCCGGGCACTGCCACCAGCCAACTGTGAGTCCACGAGCCCACGAGTGAGTCTCCAGGGAAGGACACAGCGGTGGGTGGAGGCCACGCAGGAAGGGACAGTCGCCCCAGGCCTTCCCAGCCTGGTTTTTGGCTCTTCCCCACCAGCCTATTAAGACCCCAGCTTGCTTTCCCTTGAGCTCACTTGCGGTTAGAATGCAAGTTGCTTCTAAAGTCACCTCCCTTCTTTAGAGTGATTTTAGGAACCAGACAAAACAGACCACAAGAATGGCAGCTTGAACCAGGAATAAGGTGAGAGGGTCCTCGTCCAAGGCCCTGGTCCTCTGAAACCCACCCTCCAGCTCGAACATGTCTCCATAATGAGTGGGTGTTTTTCTAATTACAAAAATAAAACTCACTGTGGCAGATGTAGAAAGTACTGGAAGTGTACTTATATACTTCCATGTGTATGTGTGTACATACAGACATGACTGACAATACTACCCACCAAGGGACCATGACATACACACATACCTGATCAAAAACTTAGCCTCTCAACTTCGCCACTGAATGTGGTGATATTAATGGTTTCTGAATAAACTCCTTATCCTAAATCAAGGAAGTACCTTTATTCCTCATTTATCAAAATTATTTTTATCTAATTTCAATAATGAACATAATAAAATGACTAAAGATAAATACCTGGTTTTTCTCCTTTAACCTACTAATGAGATGACTTACACGGATGAATTTTCCTAACATTAAACCTTGTAATCCTAAATAAACCCACTTTTTATGTGCCTTGTTCTCTTAATATGTGAATGAATTTGATTAGATAATATCTTTCTAGAATTTTTATACATTTACACACAAATGAGACTAGACTAGTTTTGTTTTTTATGCTATCTTTGTCAAATTTTTTGTATCAGGGTAATGCACACTGAACCAAGATACAGATGTATACATATATGTATACATACACACACACACACACACACACACACGTGCTTTAAAGAAATGTAAACAGCAAAGGGCTTGCTGTGAGTCCCTTGAGGGTTTCCTGGAAATCACCATAAAACCATCTAGGCATCCTACCTTCTAAGGAAGCAGTTCCTTGATTACATTTACAACTGTCTTCCAAAGTACTCTCGTGTTATCTCATTTTGTTTTGTGGGGGGTGTTCGGTTGTTGTGCTAACATCTCTTTTGAACAGGCTGGGCCTTTTTCCTGCCAAGTCCCCAAAGCAGCCACATCAGGAACAAGGACACCCGGCCTTGCCGGCCTTACCTCGATGAGCTTCCTTTCATAGGAGCTGGCTAGTTCTTCAGCAACTTCTCCTGGCTTCTGTTCAGTTACTGTAACTTCTCCATCAACACTCCAAAGATTTGGCACCGCTTGAGAAAAAGAAAGACACTCCATAAATATTTTAACAATAATCAAAAATTATTTTCCCAGTTAAAAAAAAAAAAAATTCTTCTTTCCCAAGTGACTTCTCCAAAAGAAAAGCTCTTTAGAAGAAAAACAAACCCACATAATTACCAATTACTTCAACACTGCAAAATTTTCACAGAAGGACAATGAAATGAGTGATAAGCTGTTTTTTTTTTTTTTTTTTTTTCCCAAATGCAACAACTGTCATGAGATAGATGCACAGGGGGCCGGGGAATAATCTACTTTCCATTCTAGGGGGAAAACAGTGCTTTGGCAAGACGTAAGAACCTACACTTGCATCTTTTATATTTGCCAAATTTTTCTCCAACAAAAAAGCTACCCAGTGAGGTCGTACCTTTCCACGGCCAGATGTGCGATAGTAATGGGGTCAGATTACGGGTAGAACCAAGAAGTGGCATTTGTGACCCACACTTAGGATGACAGCAAGGCAGCCTCTGGAAAAACTCTAAAACCACCGTGTAACGTCAACGCAAAGACATGTCAAGAAGAGACTGGCTCCCACGTCAAAGCAACAACGAGCACAGCAGACACCCCTGGGCATTGTTTCTACTATCAGATACATGTCCACATAAGCCCACTTTGCGGAGAAGAGCAAATAAAAAAAGACAGGCAATGAACCAGATAGTTCCAGGAAAAGTAGAAAACGAGAGCAGGAAGCACTCCTACACCACTGGGTGAGACAAAGATCCAGTGGTGCGTTTGAAGCATGTGGATTCGCCTCTAGTCTCAAAACGAGCATCAACTATGCAGATGGTTTGCTGTGTGCTCTGGGAGATGAAACCCCAGATACCGCCGCGGATGAAACCAGCGACAAATCAATAATTGCTACAACTGGAAAATGAAAAAGTGGCAACAGACTTGTTCTTCAGAGGTACTGAGCCAACTACCCAAATCATCAGTTTGAAAAGTTTCAAACAGCTGCCCCTGAGGAGTGGGATGCTGGGGTGGGGGTGGGGAGGGCAGAGGTCTCGTGTCTTTTATAACAAGGCTAAGAGAACTGATGACTTTTTAATCTAGTGCCAGTAAAATTTCAATTTAAAAAACACAAACGACATTTTTATAAACCATGTTACCAGTATTTGAGGGGAGACTTCGCTTAGAAACAGGACTTAGAGGCCGGGTGCGGTGGCTCACGCCTGTAGTAATCCTAGCACTCTGGGAGGCCGAGGTGGTAGGATCGCTTGAAGTCAGGAGTTCGAGACCAGCTTGAGCAAGAGCAAGACACCCATCTCCACTAAAAATAGAAAACTTAGCCAGGTGTGGTGGCGCGTGCCTGTAGTCCCAGCTACTCAGCAGACTGAGGTGGGAGGATCACTTGACCCCAGGAGTTTTTGAGGTTGCTGTGAGCTATGATGATGCCACTGCACTCTAGCTGGGCCAATAGAGTGAGACTCTGCCTCAAAAAAAAAGGTGGGGGGAGGGGTTGGGGGGAGAAAGAAAGAAACAGGACTTAGAAAAGCTCGGTGAGACAGTAGTAGCGTCGATCAGCAGGGCAGCGAGGGCAGAAGTGCCTTGGCAACGGTCTCCGTCAAGAAGTGGCTGCCACTGGTGAGCAAAGCCTAGTGCCCTATAATACACAACCCAGATGTGGAATTAACAGCCCCTGGTCTCCACCCAGCCCAGGCTACTTTCTTCCGCAAGGACATCGGCTGATCTGGATCCACCCCACCTGCTTCAAGTCCGCACAGCACATTAGCAATCGAGCGGCTGGCCTTCTGGCCCCAGGCACCAAACCCTCGGTGACTCTATTGAGAGGAATCAGCAATCTTGAACACTAGGGGAGGAAGATCCATCAATAAGCTTCTGACCTTCAAGGCCGGGCAAAGACCCTGGACAGCCATGAATTTAGAGAAATTCTTTTAGAAACTAGCCAGTCAACCTTCCCTTGCAACTATTTGACCTCCTGCTGGCCTCAGTCAGCTCCTGCCGCTTTAATAAGCGTGTCAAAAACTTCAATTCCATGTATGAAATAATAAAATAAAATTCTAACTGTATATAATTTCCAGCAGGCAAAGTTTAAAGATGGTCCCCAATGCCCCCGCCTCCTGGTATCCACGTTCTTATATAATCCCAACCCCTTGAGTATGGGCTGGACTTACTGACTCACCTCCAATGAACACAATATGGCAGAAGTGATGGGATGTCATCTCAGAGTAAGTTATAAAAGGACTGTGGCTTCTGTCTGAGGTGGTCTCTCACTCATTCTTATGTGCTACCTTATGGAGAGAACTGATGGATCTGGCCAACAGCCCATGAGTGGCAGGGGACCCTCTCCCAGGTGAGCCTTGGGACGACAACGGCAGCCTCAGCTGAAACCCTGATCGAGCTCAGGAGAGACCTGGAGCCAGGCCCATGGCTACGCCACACCTTGTCTATCCCATGTAAACTATGAGATAGTAAATGTTTGCTGTTTAAGCTGCTGAACTTTGGGGTAATTTGTTACACAGCAACAGATAACTAATATAGTACCCTTCAATCATCCTGTAGGTATTGCTTGAGAGACTACTAAAAATGAGACTCTGAGTTGGAACGCAGAGTTACAAAGACAGTGATATGGTCCCACATGGGCGACATTTACCAAAACTACAAAAACAAAAAGCTGAGGCAAACTTGCTCAATGTATCGCTATAGCTTAAGGCTTAATGTTTACAAAGTGAGAAAATCAACTTCGTAGTTAATTAAGGCATGAGAAGTCATGGGAAGGCAAGGCATGAGAAGTCACCTGATTGGGCTAAGTTCATGCAAGCACAGCGTCCGATTTGTGTATTTCCAAGGCAAGAAGGCTCATCTGCCCTGGGAGGAAGAGGACACTCTGGTATTCAAGGCAGGCAGCACAGTGAAAGTCTGAGGAATATTGAGTCATTTGAAAGCCCAAATAACAGGGTATGACCATTCTATATTCTTTGCACATTCCCCAAAAAAAAAAACCAATCTATTTGGAGAGGATCGATTGTGATTAAATTCTGAAAATCAAATCTAAACAATAAATACAAATATTTATGACTGATCGAACTAAAACTTTGTTTTTAAAATTACATCTTTCCCGAGGGTGATCCATTAGTTTTAAAATGGAAAGAATCACAATATAATATCCCAGGAGAAAAACATACTTGTCTGTCATGTCAGTAATAGCTCACTCTGAATTCAAGAACACCAGGCTTTAAGACATCTGTGTGCAGCACAATCTTAAGCCTAAAATTTAATCATTAACAGCTCCATCCATATTCTGAGCCACTTTGACGGTATTGAGAAGTGTATATTTTGCCCTGCATAAAAAGTGCAGCTGCCAGTATCCAACAAGACAGGAACTTTCATCTGTATGGTTGGATATTTCCATCTCCAATAAGAAACTTATGCTGTGCATTAAAAAACTGTAATACACAGGTCAAAAAGCAAAAAAATAAATAAGGGTTGTTATTGTTAATGTTATTGTTAATGTACTAACCAAAATTTAAAAACTATATCCATAAACAATGAGTTGCCATAGAAATCAAAATGATGATACTCCTTCAGCTTACATAGCACTTTGCAGTTTACACAGTGTTCTTACCTACAGAATCTCACTGGAGCCTCCAAACAGGACGCTTTCTGGCCATTTTAACCTCGTGCCAACTGTGAAGATGTCAACACAATTAACTGAGATCCTCCACTGACCCAATCAACCTAGTTACCATTCACAGGAAAATCTCCACTCCGTTTACTCGCCTATTCTCTGAGTGGTAGGCAATTTTCTCCTGCATTTTCCTGATGGCCTAATTATAAAGTTATAAGTTAGACTCCAAATGGAAAAAGAATGATTTGGCAACAACAATAAGCCTTCTCCTTTTACATTCAGATAGTCAGACACTGAAACTGTGTTTGGTAGAAGCACAAAGACATTTACTGGAAATCAGAAGTATTTTGCATGTTCCAGAAAAGCTGTGGGTTAGTTAGCACCCTTAGTAGGTCATATAAACTTCAGGAACATTCATAGTTTTTCACCTCATTGCAGCCTGTCGTATCTGTTTGGGGGTATCTGTGAGAAGTCATCTGAGATAAGTAGACACTATGCTGGCCTTGCTAGCAGGCACCAGAGAACGCATGGGGTTTTCTGCCTAAATTATTTTAAGCAAAACTTCCAATACCACAGAGAGCAGCTTGGCAAACAGTGTGATGAGGTTACTTTTTGCTTTCAATTTGAACAAGCTTAGCATGACCCAGATGCAAACAGTGTGAGATGCTGGCGGCGAAAGTGGATAAAGAACCAGTTTAAATTCAGAGATGGTTTCCTAGGACACGCAAATGAACAAAAGGAGGTGTGCCCAGGTCCTGCCACAGCAGGCCAGGTTCTGGGTCTTGGGGAACCTAGGACACTTTAAGCTTCCAAAGGAGAAAAGGTTTCCCCTGGGTGATGTGCCAGTGATGCCTACAAGACAGCAGGTGCCCACGGTTGTTCCAGCAAAGGAAAGAATCTTCCTGACAGTAACACTCACTGTCTTCCAAGTGCCCACTGTGCCAAGGGGAGAGTGTGGCGAATATGCCATGGAGCTCTGCAATGATGCCGATACCCAGGCTCAAAGTCTGGCTCCTCTGCTTACCAGGGGTGACCTTGGGCAAGTCTTTCATTAACTTGCTCCACCAACTAGCTACTGAAGATTCATTACCCGCCAGGCACTGTCCACTAAGAGATATGGGGATGTATTAAGGAAAAAAAACACAAAAGTGAAGGCCAATATGAAGCTTACATTCTAGTGAGGGGACTCAGAAAGTAAAGAAGTGACTATTTAATAGGTCAGGCTGTGAGAGGTGTCAAGGGAAGTTCGAGCATGAGAAAATGGAGGTGAACACCAATTAAACAAGGTAAGGAGAGGCTTCACTAGGAAGGTGCTATCCGAGCAGAGACCAGAATAAAGGTGGAGAGGGCCAGCCACGCACAGCCCTGGGGAGAGCATTCCAGGGAACAGCAAGTGCAAAGGCCCTGGGGTGGGAATCTGCTTAGGTGCTAAAGGATAATGAATGAGGGACAGACATACAGGGAATGGGATCACAGAAGGAACAGTGAGGGTTTGCAGGCTATGGTATTTTATTCCGAGCAAAACAGGAAGCCACTGGAGGAGTCAGAACAAAAAGTGGGATGGTCAGACTTATTTTTTTAAAGGCCATTTCACTGGGTGTATGACGGGGAGGCTGGGCGGGAGCCGTAAGACCTATAGTGGCCAGGGAGGTGTACAGCTTGGCTCTCCCTCCAAAACAATAACTTGCCGTTCCATTGCAGAGTGGTTACCCAACAGCTCCAGCACCTTGCAAATGTGCTGCTCTTCCGGGCAGCCCTGACCAACAGCTGAGCAGAGAGAAGAATTTCTGCCCAATGCCAGCCCTCTCTAATGGGTAACCTCTGCACGGTGCTCCCCACTGAGCTGGGTGGGCGAGCCTCTGCCAGTTCTGCATGTAGGCCTGCCGACCCTGCCCCTCACCCCTCAGCTCTGCACACAGGCCTGCCAACCCTGTCCCTCACCCCCAGCTCTGCACACAGGCCTGCCGACCCCGCCCCTCACCCCTAGCTCTGCACACAGGCCTGCCGACCCTGCCCCTCACCCCCAGCTCTGCACACAGGCCTGCCAACCCCGCCCCTCACCCCCCAGCTCTGCACACAGGCCTGCCGACCCCGCCCCTCACCCCTCAGCTCTGCACACAGGCCTGCCAACCCCGCCCCTCACCCCCAGCTCTGCACACAGGCCTGCCAACCCTGCCCCTCACCCCCAGCTCTGCACACAGGCCTGCCGACCCCGCCCCTCACCCCCAGCTCTGCACACAGGCCTGCCGACCCCGCCCCTCACCCCCAGCTCTGCACACAGGCCTGCCGACCCCGCCCCTCACCCCCAGCTCTGCACACAGGCCTGCCGACCCCGCCCCTCACCCCCAGCTCTGCACACAGGCCTGAGAACCCCCCCTCACCCCCAGCTCTGCACACAGGCCTGCCGACCCCGCCCCTCACCCCCAGCTCTGCACACAGGCCTGAGAACCCCCCCTCACCCCCCAGCTCTGCACACAGGCCTGCCGACCCCGCCCCTCACCCCCAGCTCTGCACACAGGCCTGCCGACCCCGCCCCTCACCCCCAGCTCTGCACACAGGCCTGCCAACCCTGCCCCCTCCCTATTCACCTGCCATAGGGCTCATGCCCCTCACACCTCCGGCACTCCTACCTCTGTCTCAGCCTCTTCCTCCAGGAGAGCCCTCCTACACCTCTGGTTAGGATGCTCCTGGGACAGTCCAGGCAGGAGGTGATGACGCTGCCCTGGACCATGTTGAGAGTAATGGGTGTGACAAGGACTGGAAGAGGCTGGGAGGAAAAGTCGACAAGACTTGCCGACTGATCTGATGTGACATTTGGGTGATGACAGGAGTCAAGGTCACACCAAGATTTTTGGCCTCAGCAACCTGGGAGGATGGAGCTGCCATTCTGCCGAGCTGGGGAGGACTGGGGCAGGGGCGAGTGTGGCGGGGGAGAGGTGAACGACGACTGAGAGTTGGGCTGTCAGACAAGTCAGGCTCGATACAACCACCGGCTATTGCAGAAGAAATATCACAAAATGCAGTAAGACTTATGAATCTGGCATGCAGGGGAGAGATTTGAGTTAGAAATATAAAATTAGGATCCAACCGCATAAAGATGATAAAAACACAGGACTAGGGGAAAGCACCCAACCTGTGCAAGCTCAGCTGCCCTCTGGTGTCACTGTGTACCTGTGACTCTAACGCGCCAGGCCCGGTGCTAAGTACTTTACTACATTGCTTCCTCTTGCAAGGTAGGTATTACTGACCCCAGGAACACGAGTGTCTGAGGGGCCAAGTGGTTTTTCCCAAGGTCAGACAGCTGTCAAACGGCACGGTCTGGAGTCCAGCCCAAGCCCGTGTTTGGCAGCGAAGAAGGAACGGCGTGACGCTGGCTCGCTCTGTTCCTCAGACCCCGTCCAGCAGACACCATGAGGCCTCGAAGCTGAGGAAAACTTGGGAAAGAGGGGAGGGGTGTGGATCTTTCCTTGTCCCGGGGTTACAACGCAGACAGGGGTCACCCCACCATGTCACCAGCCCCCTGCTCTGCTCCAGCTTCCCCAAAACCCAGTGCCACCCGGGCAGTGAGTCTCTGGCATCTCTCAGACAAGTTTCTTCTCAGGTTTTCTGACTTGACGCTGAACAGGCTATGGCTTTTGGAGATGGGGCAACAGAGGAACAGCTACAGCGTTCCACCCCAGGGAAGGAGTCCCCCCAAAATGAGAAATATGTATTCGACCTCCAGTTTCTCAGGAGAACCCAGGCCACGGTACTGGGGAAAGAAGGGGGCATAAACAGACAAGAAACCGCAGGACTGATGGCCACTCCCATGGCGCGAGGGAAGGTTCCAATCCCTGCCCTGGGCCCGGGCTCCAGCACAAAGCCACGGCAGCAATAAAGGGGAAGGAGAGAGACGGTTTCCCGGGCCCTCGGAGGCGCAGCACCACAGGGACAATTCAAACACTCCCACTTTAGGCTTGACACGCCACTGCACGACATCTCCACTTTATAAATGATAAAATGGAAGGCTGGTCTTCAGAACACACGGTAGCAGACCCAGTAATATAAACCTGTCTGATTTCACAACTCCGAGTTCCTCCTGACTCACCACATTGCTGCTCTGCTAGCAGGAGCCTGCTCTCCCTGCAGCACCCATCTCTACCCGCAACACACTTCCAAAGCCTTGTGCTCAAGTGCTGAAGGAAACCTACTTTCCTACACGCACCTCTCTCTCTCTCTCTCTCTCTCTCTCACACACACACACACATATACACACATGTTGCACACATACTTACATTTCCAGTTGCCTATTCATGGTTTAAGAAAACTAAATTTCCCATTCTCCAGAAAGTTGAAACCAAATTCTTTAAAAGCACCTCACAGATAGCTGATTCTCTGGCAAAAAGCAGAGGGCTCTGGAGATACCCAAGCCAAGAAAATACTACCCAAAGAGCACAGACTTGACTGGATCCCTCAAGGACAGGACCAAGAACCATGTGACTGGAGTGGGATATTCTTTTTATACAACAGATGGAGAATTGTACACGACCAAAAGTGTGGGCAGAGACACAGGCATCCCTGGGTTCAAATCTTGGCTCTGTCACAGTGATGCTGTAATTCATAGTGTGTGTGTGTGTGTGTGTGTGTTTGTGTGTGCAGTCTTCCCTCATTTCTGGCATACAGCTCCTAGAACACTTGGAATCTCCAAAGTGACAGGTGTCATGTGTGCTACTGAGATGACTGGTCGGGGGAGGGGGGGCTCCTGAACAGCCTCAGGAGGGGCTGGTTGCCGAGGGAACCAACCACATGATTACAGGGTGGGAACTTTCAGCTCCCCAACCCCACCCTCACCTGCCCCCACTTTCAGGAAGGGAAGAAGGGACTGAAGGTTGAGTCCATCCTCAATGGCCAACGATTGAATCAATCGTTCCTACATGATGGAGGCTACAGAAAAGCCCAAAGGACAGCGTTCACTGAGCTTCCCAGTTGCTGAACACATGGGAGGTGGTGCCCAGAGCGGGCATGGAAGTTCCGCACCCCTTCCTCCATCCTCTCCCTACGCGTCTCTTCCATCCGCTGTTCCTGAGCTGTATCCTTTATAGTAAGTAAGTACAGCACTTTCCTCAGCTCTGTCGGCTGTTCTAGCAAATGATCAAACCCGAGGGGGGGATCATGGGAACCTCCAATTTCCACCCAGTTGGTCAGAAGCACAGGTGACCTGGCCTTGCGAATGGCATCTGAAGTAAGGGGCAGCTCGTGGGACTAAGCCCGCACCCAGTGGGGTCCGCACTAATTCCAGCTCTTGTCAGGATGCAACTGAGTTGTAGGACACCCAGCTGGCGCTGGAGAATTCCCTGGTGTGGAAGAAACCCCCACACACCCGGTGTCAAAAGTGAAGTCTTGAGAGTGATGTGAGTGCAGAAGGAAAAACAGTTCGTCTCTCCCTACAAATGTCACTCACTAGCAGGAAATCTCGGCACATCACTTCCCTGAGCCTCAGTTTCCTCACCTGTGAAACGGGGATAATACCTCTCGTGAGAATTAACATGAGAAGAATAGAAGCTATTGTATGTTCTCACTCCAAGCATTACAGATATGAGAATTTTTTAAAAGACAATGCAAAGTGAGAGCCTGACTTCTTTTCAAACTCAGAATGTCTCTCCATGAGAGGTTTCCATCTCTCACCGGTCTTGCCAGAGAACTCTGCATACCTGTTTAGACACTGCATCCCTCTTCTAAGAGATCAGCTAAATATATGATCGGTACACAGGACAGCTGGGAATGACGGCTGTGTGAAACCAGAACTGTCATCACACCCTTGGCCAGCTACATTATCACCCACTCACGTGACATAGCCCAGCAGACGCTCTGATGAAAACTTTAGAGTTGTGTTTTTCTCCCTAAGTGAAAAGCAGTTTCTCCCCACTGAAAACTACTTCCTTCCTAGAATAAAACAAGCAGATCGGCGTGCCAGACAGAGTGACATCCTGCCCTGATCCAAGCGGTGTAAAAGTGCCGAACAGAACTCTGGGCCCACGAAGGGTCAGCTTTTCAGCGAAGGGACAAGGTAACCAGCATGGCGCCAAATGTTTTTAAAACAGCTCTTCCAAACTGCAGATGTACCTATTAAATACGTTCGAAAATTAAACTAGTAACAGGAATGCGTGTGCTGTGGTTCTAGTCTGGTGAGAGGGGAGGTTATACACGGTGGTCTGAGCACAGACAAAGGACACGGCCAGGCTATTAACTGTGGCGCCCTGGAGCGTGGAGAAGAGCAGATAAGCGTTTTCATTCTAAACCTTTGAAGCGTTTTTATTTGGAGCAACAAGCACGTGTGACTTCCGCGATTCATTCTTAAAGCAGCAGAGCTATACGTATCAGAGGTAGAAATTGTTCACCTGTAAGGCCTGGGTTTATAGGAAACAAAACCTTCCTTGGGAAATTACTGTACAACGTGCCCTTAAGAAGAAATCCTTGGAATTTCAAAAGCCCATACAGAGGATTTCCCTGACCCACCCCAGTCCTAGCACTCCAGACCACGCCACAGGCAGTTAGATGTGGTGCAGCTAAAAGTGACACATGTCACTAGAACGAGGGGGACACAACAAAGCGAAAGGCACAGAGGCTGGAGCCAGACAGCCCTGGTTCAAATCCCAGCTCAGCCCCTTTCTGCAAGGTGCTTAGCTGCCCTGAGCAAACTCCCACTCGGTACGGAGGCGATCATCACACCAGTCTTGCAGGGTAACATTAGACGGTTCATCAAGGAAACGGATGAAGCAACCACAAAGGTGCCTGGTGCAGGGAGCACCCTCCATACATGGGGATGACGGTGGCAGCCACTGGAGTCATTAATGGAACAGCAGATTATGACCTTGACTGTCTACCTAGATTAGAAGTTGCACAACGGCAAAGATTCCATCCTGTTTCCCTGAACCCATGAAACATTCAGAATCAGACATGGCACAAGATAGCCTCTCAATACTTCCTGACTGAATTACTGACCAATATTTAACTTGATCCTGACTGTATAAACCTCCCCCCAAAAATCAGTCAACGAACACAAAATTTGTCACTCATACTAGGCATGCCACCCAAAGAACAAGGTATACTTAATGTAGTCCTCAGATCTTGTTGTTACGTTTTCTCTTTATTTCTTTAAAAACTTTATTTACTCAAATTAAATAATGTGTTCACTGCAAGAAAAAAAATCTATATTTACATTTTTATGACCCTGTTTGGACAAATGCCAGACCCCTGCAAAACAAGGAACAGGTATAGGGTATAAATCACAACTCAGCCAACAAATCATATGATAATCCATTCTTTTTTAGAGATGGGGTCTCACTATGTTGCCCAGGCTGGTCTCAAACTCCTAGGCTTAAGTGATCCTCCTTCAGCCTTCCGAGTAGCTGGGATTAAAGGTGTGTGCCACCACGCTCAGCTAATAATCCATTATATATCTAGAGAGTTTACATTCTCTTAAAGGTGTGTACTCTCTCACTGGGTCCATACAACTAGTCAAGAAGTTGGACAACTGTCCAAGAAGAGAGGGTCTGATGAGAACGACAATAATGGCAGCTAATACGCGCTGGACGCTAAGTACTCAGCAGTATCGTAAGCACCTTACATGTTCTGATGTCTTATCCTCCCTCCCATCCTGCACATGAGGGAGCTGAGTCTACTATCTTTAAAAATCCATAGAAACAGAAAGTAGTTTCTTAATTCCCAAGGTTCGGGGAGAGGGTAGTGACCGCTAGTGGACACAGGTTCCCAGCGAAACGTTCTGGACTTATACAGTGGTTACCGGTGCACCATTTTGTAAATACACTAAAAACCACTGAACTGTATATGTAGAACAGGTGAATTGTACGGTTTGTGAATTCTGTCTGTACTAAAAACACATTCCAATGCCCAAGTCCAGAGCATAGAGAGTGCGGGTCAACCTTTGCCACGCCCTGCCCCTCCTGCCTCCGACCTCACCCCCCTCATCAGGGTGACAGCATGTGCCTCCGGGCCAGGAGTCTGTGCATACACAGACAGACACACACATCTCAGGTACTCGCACTGGCTTTGCTTTCTAGCAGACGTAAACGGCACCCTCGTTGTGCAGCTGCCTCTCACTCCGTGACAGCCCGGCGCCGCATCCCGGCGGCACACGCAGCCCAGCTGCATTCCAGGATCGAGCCACGACCTAGTCCACCAGTCTTACACTGATCCCAATTTAAATAACACCACAATCCACAGCCTCGTGCCCATCTCCTTGTGCACCTGTCTAGGTATTTCTCTGGGGCAGACTCCTAGAAACAAGGGGATGCACTGTAAATTTTGATCGCTGACAGATTCCCATGGAGCATTCTGTGACCTTGAACAGCCACCTGATTTCTGAGGGCCTCAGCCTCCTTGTTTATCAAACCAAGGGGAAGACTTCCTAAGTCAATTTCAGTTCTAACATTCATTTTTTAAGCAACAAGACCCAGAAGAAGCACGACAAGGAGCTAAGCAGGGCTGGGGTGAACGCGCACCTGAGCTCGGAGCCGAGTCCCCCTGTGCGTGGCGGGGGGCCTGGCTGAGAAAGCCCAGAGCAGCGAGCAGGAGGACAAAGACCCCAGAGGCTGAAACACTCGCAACAAAACAAGACCCCAGGCCTCCAGAGGGCTGGCGAGCAGGAGAGCGAGGACAGACGCCCCCGCCGTGAGAGAGAATAGAGAAACCCGGAGGGCAAAGGCGGGTCCAGCCACGAGGGTCTCAGCTTTGTGGAGAGACTGTTCCAGACAACAAGTGACACCAGCCAGTACCTCGACCCATATGGGAAGGAAGCCCAAAGCCCAAGATACAAAGCCAGTCATACCAAAGACTAAAGAAGGAAGATTTTGTTAAGAGGTCTGATAAAAAAAAAAAAAAAAAAAAAAAACCAAACCACCTCACACAATTAATGCTGAAAATCTGAAATCTGTCCCTGTTCCAGGAACCTACAAGGAGAACATTGTCAAGGCTGAAACCGGGACGCCTAACGCACAGACAGGAAAAGAAAAATCATCATCCCTGGAAACTCAAGGTCATGGTACAGTCTAATGTTTCAAGAGGGTAAAAAAAGATGGGTTTAGAAAAGAAATCACATTGAAAGCTCACTTTCCCTTATGAATTCTGAAGAACGCCACGGGGTCAGGTCATAACGCAAAGAAAAAAGGGGTCACAGAGAAGGACGCAAGAAGCCTCAAGGTGGCAGCTGCCTCCTGAGAAGACAAAAGAACAAAGGAAAGTGGACCCTTGTGGGGAAGAGTGAAGGCCCGAGCGGCCGTGTTCACTGGGGCAGAGGCAGATGCAGCTGGGGACAGGAGGACGGCAGGGCAGGTCAACAAGCTGGTGACCCGAGCAGAGAGGTCCATGAGATCGGTGTGGCTCTAAATTACATGGAGAGGGACGGGAGGGGAAAACCATTAAAATGCAGATTCCTGGGCCCCCATTACCAGGAATTAAATCAGTAGGTCTGCAGAAAAGGCCAGGAATCTGCAATTTAATCAATATTCTGGGTGATTTCCATGCCCATTACAGTTTGAGGACCAGTGCATTAATCGAAGAGAAAATGTTCAAAAAGCAAAGAAACTAGGAACCAGGAGAACCACCACATCCAGGGAGCTCTCCTCTGAGAGCCACACATGACCTCCTGGAAGGGCTTCAATCCGCTCTTCAGCACTCTCAGAGCCTCTGAGGCACAAGGCACAGGACACAGTACCCCAGTCCCAGCTCTCAGCAAAGCTGCCAAGAGCCAGGTGGGGGGTGGAGGCGGCAGAGAAACATCTTACTACCCCCTCCCCCGCATCCAGCACAGTCAGGGCTTGTTCAAGCTGGAAAGCGCAGAGAGAGAGAGGACGCCCCCTTAGCCAGCGACCACGCCAAGCGACCATGCCAAGCCCGCAGAGCCAACTGCTCCTCCAACAGATGGCGCAGGGCGACACTGTATCTTGAACAATTCCCATGCACACCTGGAAGCTGAGCGCATTTTTTCCCCAGGTGAGAAAGAGACCTTGACATATTTGGAACAACGTAATAATAAATGACAAACCAGAGGCTATTTCGAAAGCCCACAGAGATGCTGTGCAGCCTTGACAACTTCCCAGAAAAATCTTAATTATATCTAGGAACCCGAAGCAAGGAAGATCAGGAGGAAGCGGAGGACAGAGGAGGGGGAGGAATCTGGGGAGAGTTTTGTAACATTCCAAGCCCGAGGGCTGAGTCCACCTCTCCCCCCCACCACCCTTGTCTCCTGTTGGCTGGGGATCCCTCCCTCTCTGGGGTCTAGGGACCCCTCCCTCCCTGGGGACCCCTCCCTCCCTGGGGACCCCTCCCTCCCTGGGGATCCCTCCCTCTCTGGGGTCTAGGGACCCCTCCCTCCCTGGGGACCCCTCCCTCCCTGGGGACCCCTCCCTCCCTGGGGACCCCTCCCTCTCGGTACTAGACGATCACAGTGTGAGGCAGTGACACAGGCGCAAGTCCTCCTCCTACTGAGACTCGAGGAAATTTCCCGAGGGAGGCTGGAAGTCCTCTAGGGTGTCTGATTATATATTAGATAAAGCATAACAACTCTATCCACGCTGGGCACCTTTAACTGAGGAACTGACTCGGGAACTACCCCCTAAACCTTTAGGAGTCCCGCGTGACGTGGGCAGAGGGAAAGTATTTCCTCCTGTTCCAGTGCAGACATTCTCCAGAAACGCTCTAGAATTCAGACCCGCCACCTCACTGGCTCCTCCGGTATGGAAGTGGATGAGGGCACTCTGGACCCCACGGGGGCAGGACCTGCCGGCGGCTGCCTTCTGGGCACTCGCATCTCGTTGGTGGCAAACGAGGAGGAGGATTTCTGGTGGCAACAATTTCTACATGAAATGTAAACCCGAGAAAGCGACTTGGGAGGGCTCTTTCAGACCAGGGGAGGCTGGGCCTCCCCGAAGAGGCCTCAAGTACACCGACAACTGACTGACACGGAGCTGGGTCATGGGACTATCACGGGGAAGAATGTTCTGGCAAAGGGAATGGCAAGAACAACGAAGTGGGACCGAGGGGCTTCTTCGAGGAACAGGAAGAAGGCGGAAGCAAGGTGACTCGGGGATGAGTGGTAACGGGAGAGCAGTGAGGCACGTGGGGGTGACGCCAGCAGGGGCTGTTAGGCAGGGGGACACGGGATGTGACCCGCTGGTCTGGGTAGCTTCAAGTCGCTCCGGCTGCCGTGCGAAGCATGGACTGCCAAGGAGCCGGGCTGGAGGGGAGGAGCCCAGCCAGGAGCCGCTGCGGCATCCCAGGCCAGGGACGGCGGGGCCTCACCCAGGCTGGGGGCAGTGAAGACAGTCAGAATTGGCCAGTCACCTCTGGGATGTATTTTGGAGCTGACAGGACTTGCTATGGATTGTAAGTGACAGATAAAGTATACAGAGAAACTAAGGATGACTCTCAGATTTCTGGTGTGAGCAACCAGGTGGTGGCATTTACTAAGATGGCAGAATGGCTCCTGAAGAGGGTCATGCCACAAAGAAGCAGTGAACAGGTGACCACATATAGCAAAACAGACTGTGCAGGTACAATTAGGGTTACAGACCTGGAGGCAGGGAGAGTGTCCTAGATCACCCGCATGAGCCCAACCTAATCACATGAGCTCTTAAAAGCAAAGAACTTTCTCTGGCTGGAAGCAGAAGAGAGGAGAGGCAGCGGAGAAAGGCAGGAGTGATGCAGGAGAAGAGAAAGTCAGATTCCAAGCATGGAAAGGATGCACACGCCACTGCTGGTTCTGGGATGTGGGGCCACTAGAGCTAAGGGCGGCCCCCAGCCGAGACCCAGCCAAGAAGCAGGAACCTTATCCTACAACTACTTGGAACCGAATTCTGCCAACACTTGAATGAGCAAGGAAAGGGATTCCCCCCGGAGCCTCCAGAAAGGAACGCAATCTTCCCAACACCTCGATTTCAGCCCGGTGACATCCACGGCAGACTTCTGGCCTCCAGACCTATCAGATAATAAATCGGTGTTGTCCTAGGGCACTAAGTTTCTGGCCATTTGCTGCTGCAGCAAGAGGAAACTAATGCAACAGGGAAGACTGGGAGGAATTGAAGGTCCAGTGGGAAAAGCCAGTGTTCTGTTTGAGCCACCATAAATCCAAGGGGAGGAGGCGAGGAGGCAGGTGGCCATGGGCATGTGGAACCCAAGCAGAGAAGTCAGGGGCCACTCCTGCCTCTTCCACGATCATTCCCAGTAGGACATAAGTCCTACGTACTCAGGAACTTGGTCCCCACTTTAAGTCAGGTAGCAGCACAGTACCTGGCACACGGCAGGTGCTCTATAAACAACTGTCGAATGAATGTCAATCATCCCCTATTTATATAAAAATTCTCAGGAAATAATCAGAGTGAAGAGACAACTTATCAGATGGAAGAAAATATTTGTAAACCATATATCTGATAAGGGGTTAATATCCAAAATATAAAAGGAACTCAAATGACTCAAGAGCAAGAAAACTAGTAACCTAATTTAAAAATAGGCAAAAGGCTTGAATAGACATTTCTCCAAAGAAGTAGAAATGACCAACAAATATGTGGAAAAATGTTTACCATTACTATCAGGAAAATGCAAATTAAAAACATAATGAGATATCACCTCACACCTGTTAGGATGGCGAGAGGATGTGGAGGGAAGGGAACCCTTGGACACTGTTGGTGGGAATACAGATTAGTATAGCCATTATGGAAAACAGTATGGAAGTTCCTCAAAAAATTAAAAATAGAACTATCCTAGGATCTGGGATTCCCACTACTGGGTATAAATCCAAAAGAAAAGAAATCAGTATGTCGAAGAGAAATCTATGCTCTTCCGCATTTACTGCAGCACCATTCACAACAGCCAGGATATGGAATCAGTCCTTCGATGACAAATGGATAAAGAAAATGTGGTGGATATACATAATGAAATGTTATTCATCCTTGAAAAAGAAGGAAATCCTGTCATTTCCTACAACGTGAATGAACCTGGAGGTTATTAAGTGAAATAACTAGGCATATAAAGAAAAATATCACATGATCTCACTCTCTTGGAAACCTTACCCAGTCTTGGGGCCTTCAGCACCCTTCCTACAGCCATCAGTTTGGCCCAGGCCTTTCTGAACTGTCACGCTCAGCACGTCCATACCAGAACCCCTGTTTGTGCCCCACAGAGCCATCCCCATCCTGGTTAAGGGCCACTCTCTCCTAGTTACAAGGTAAGGGCCACCTTCTCCTAGTTACAGATGCCTTGGAGTCATCTCTTACTGTTCTCGCTCACTCCTGGTGTTGCTGAAGATCCTTTTAGCTCCAGCATCCACATAATGCTAGGGCCAGGCCACTTCTCACCACTCACAGCCCATCCCAGCCCCTGCCACCTCCTGCCTGGGTCCCTGTACCTGCCTTCCTACTCCTCTCTCTGCTTCCACCCCTGCCCCCCACCGTCCAGTCTCCACACAGCAGCCAAAGCAAACCTCCGAAACCCTATGTCAGATCATGTCCCTCCTCTGCTCTAAGTCCTCCAGTGGCTCCCTCTCACTCCCAGGAAACAACAACCTCCCCCAAGTGGCTCACGAGGCCCTGGGGCATCTGACCTGCCAGGAACCCCTGTGACTCCTCCTCCTCCTCCTCTTCCCCTCCTTGCTGCCTCCTTGGTGTTCCTCGGACATACCAGACACACACCCGCCCAGGCCATGTCCGCTCTGCCCAGAACCCTGTCCCGCCTGCGTCCCCGTGGCCAGCCCCCCACCCCCGCTCCATCTGTGCTCAAGCAGCACCTTCTCAGTGATGCTCACCCTGAGCTCCTTCAACTTACACCCTCCCCGCTGCCCGTCCCCACTTCTGTCCCGCAGCAACTGTCACCTCCCCACAGGCTACACAACATCTGCTCATCCCGTGTGCTATCACCTGTCTCCCCCTGACCAGAATGTGACTCACAGGGCAGGAATCTTTATCTGTTTTGTTCGCTGTCAGCCCAAATGCCCAGAACGCTATCTGGTCTGTGACGGGCGCTCAATAAATGCAGTATTTATTAAAATGGGGTGTGAAGGAACGAATGACTTACATCAAGGTGAATGCCCAGTCACCAGTGGGTAACGACCCAAGTGACCCTGTCTTGCCACCTCTGTACCTCTCATCTCAAGCATGTACCTGGTCCGTGGGAGTGTGGGGAGGGGGTGTGTAGGTAACAGCTGCGGAATGAACCCATCAACATTCCCCTGTAATTTCCAGGCCCACAGAAATGACCCAAAGACCCAAATACCAACAGCTTCTCCATCTGGGTCTGGAAATTCCTCAAACCCAGCACAGGAGCCCGCCCCGACTCTGACGCCAGAGCATGAGAAAGATGGCTCGGGAAGGAGGAGTGAAATGTGCAAAGCTGGTGCTGAAGTGGGTCTGACGAGCAATTAGACAGCTGCAAGAGCCAGCTGCTCCCCCGCCATGGGCACCGTGCCGCTCGCAGAGGCAGCTGGCGGCCCACCCAAGGCTCCCCGTGGCTGGGCGCCCAAAGCCCCCCCAACGAGTGGCTGCCGCCTCTGAAGGGTGTGAGCCCAGGAAGCAGAGCCTCCATGGGACAGCCCCAGCAAGGCTGCCGGCACCAGGCGAAGGCAATGCTAAGGCAGGGATGGGAGGTCACCCTGAGCGGACAGGAGTGACAAAGGACACTGTGGAACCGGGCAATGAGCTCGTGCTTGCAGAGAGCTAATAATCCTAAACAATGAGTGGATTGTTATATTACGATCATTGTTCAACAAGTACTTCCCAGGAACTAAGTACCAACATCTCCTCATCGAATTCTCTTACCAATCCTATGAAGTAGGTATGCTCCCACTTTGGATAGAAGAAAACTGAATTCCAGAGAGGTCAAGAAGCCAGTTGGTGGTGACAAGGGGCTGGGACTCAGAGTTCCAGGGGGCACTAGAGTTACGGCTCAACCGTCTGTGTACACTTCTGTCTGCTCTGCATCTCTGGCACAGAATCAGTGCTTAAAGAATGGAAACAAGAACCTGCTCCTGAAACGCAACCTGAGGATGTGTCAAGCCCAGCACGGTTCCTCCGAGCCCGCACGCAGTGGAGCAGATGAGCAGCGTGTAAAAGGTCTACCCTGCCGGCACAATGAGCCCTATAGAATGAGCCCCCCACCCCTGATCCGTATCTGTGCTCCCAGCTAGCTCTCAGCCATCTCACGTCCTCCTTCATTCCTTCTCCAAACTCTCTTCTCCCTGCCAGGCCCTTCCAGCTGGAGGCCACACTGGCCATCTGCCCAGTTCCCACTTGTGGCTGCTCCCCTGGGGCTCGGACCAGCATCTCCTCCTCTGACGCCCCATCTCTATGGACTAAATAACAAGCCACAAGTTCGGCTCCCCAGAGGGGGCTGGGCAAGGGCCTTCCCACCTTCCCCACTCTTCCACGCATGATTCCTTCAGCCACCACATTCCTGTCTCTGGGCCATGACACATGTTCTTCCACCTGCCTGGAACCCTGTGCCCAACTAAGTCCATCTCACCCTTCAAGGCTCGTTTTATGTTGTTTCCTACAGGAAGCCTTCCCTGCCTGATCCTGCAGGAGCAGGTGAGGGGCTCTTGCTCTGGGCTCCCTGGCAATGGAGCTCCCCAGCCCAGGACAGCCCATGCATTCCTGAAATTGCTTCTCGACCTGCCAGCCGGCCCTCCCCACCTCCTGCAAGCTCCTCGAGGGGATTCTCCTGTATCTCGGAACCCAGAACCAGGTCTGGGAGCCAGCAGGTGTTAGTAAGTATTTGATAAATAAGAAAATGAATGGAGTGAAAGAGTGCAAGAAGGAATACGTAAACTGATGACAGAATAGCCCATCACACAGATGGGTTCTGGTCACCCAATAGCTTGTGTGGTGTTCCCTATGCACCAAGAAGTACTCTAAGAACTTTAACGTACATTCTCTACCTAGTAATTCTCAATGACATCCCTATGAAATAGCCTCTGCCCATTTTACAGATGAGAAAATCGAAGCACAGAAAAGTTAAGCAGCTATCTATGAGCATATATTATAAACAAAGAGTGGTTAAGTAAAGATTCAGACTCAGCAGGCTGGTTCTAAAATCTGTTCTTGCAACTACATATTATACTGCCAGTGAGGGCTCTTACACCAGTGGCCAGAATAAACCCCACCTCCTGGCGTCCACACCCTGTGCAGTCCCCTCCGACACTGACTCTGGACCTGGCCATGGGACTTGCTCCGGCCAGTGGGGCGTTAGCAGGCGTGAGAGAGGCAGAGGCCGGGTGACCCTTGCACGTGGGCTTGTCCTTCGGAAACGCTCTCTCTTAGAACTCGAGTCCGCGTGGGATGAATAAGCCCAAGCCAGCCTCGTGGAGATGCCACTCGAAGGAGAAATGAGGAACTCGGCCAAAAGCCAGAGCCAAGGACCCAGACACAATGGCCTCCGCTGAGCTGGCCCAGGCAGCCCCCAGTCACTGAGCCCCAAGCTGAGACCTCAGACTTCATGGAGCAGAAACGAGCCTTCCCAGCCGCACCTGCCTGAATCCCCGACTCACAGAGTTATGCGTGAACAACATTGTGGTGGTTTTAAGCCACTGGTTTTTAGGGTGACTTCTTAGGCAAAAGTAGTTAAGAGAAACATTTCCTTACTTTCAGAGACAGAATCATGTAGGCCCAGCATGGCACTTCCCAGGTACTTACTGAATCAAACAAACATGCCTACAGCATACTGCGTGCCAGTCACTGTTCTGGACTAAGACTTGGCAGAGAACAGAACAAAGTCCCTGCCCTCGAGGAGCTTAGATTCTAGTGGAGGAGTCAGACAGAGCAACAAATAAATGCATTTTTCTATCAAGTAATGCCAAGAGCTACATAGAAAAATAAAGCAGTGTCAGGGGTGCTATTCTGGATAGGACAACCTCTTGATAAAGTGACATTTAAGCAGAGACCCATAGGGAGAGAGGAAGAAAGCCACGCAAAGATGGGCCGGAAGAACTCCAGGCAAATGTGACAGCAAGGACAAGGGCCTGAGACCACAGCACGGCGAGGAACGAGGAGTAGAGGTGTCCGGGGGAGGAAGAGGAGGCCAGGGCCAGATCGCGTGGGGCTGTGAGGGCCATGCTCGGCAGGACTGCGTGCCAGGCAGGAAGAGACACTAGAGGGCCAGACAGTGACATGACCTGGCTTCCACTGTCAGAGGATCGCCCGGCTGCAGCGAAGGCCACAGGAGAGCAGGAGCAGGGAGCCCAGTGAGGGGGCTGCTGCCACGATGCACGCATCTACTGACGTGGACTTGGGGGCCAGGTGGGCTGCGGCGCAGGGGAAGGTGTCGGCCTTGCCCGTGTTCCCACGGTAATCCCGTGCTGGTAAACAACACGCCAGGGATTATCCGCCTTTCTCTGGGATGAAAATCAGGCTTGCCGTCACTCTGGCACCGCCGCAGAGCTGGACTGGGAAGCACACGTGGCTGCCATCGCAGCTGCTTTTCCCCTGCAAGACGGACTCCAGTCGCACCCCCGAGCGTGCCCTGCAAGGAACCAATCTCAGGAAAAACAAACCCAGCCTGGAGGCTGCCGGGCAGTGGGGCTTTTGAAACTTTAATTGAGGCTGGAATGAGCTGAGCAGTATTGTAAGGCTCCGCCGGGTAGCGCCACCACAAAACGCGGCCCTGCTGAGCGCTCTGTAAAGGGAACACGGACCTGGCGGCTCTCTGGGAAGAACCGCCAGCCCGTGTCAATCACAGGCCACCGGCTCCTTGCTCATCACAAATCACTGCTCATTTGAGTCTCTCGTTTGTTTCTTCTGGAAGAAAATCGGAAGGTGCTTATTTTCACCCATAAAATCATTTTAAGGAAAAGCAGAAAGAAGTGAGCTGTGCGGGCCATAGAAAAATAAAGGCAAGAAAGACTAGAGCAAGGATATATTCTGATAAGAGTTTTGTCTGAAAATGCAAGACACGGGTTCCTGGTCTTGTCCATTTGATCTCCCACACCTCTCGCAAATCCTTTGAACTTCCTCAAATTCCCACTATCTCTACTCCAAGTGCCACCCCCTAACCCTGGCCTGGATGGCTGCCGTAGCAGCCAACTGGTCTCCCCATACCGGCCTATGCCTTCCTGAATTCTCTTTCCACGGTGCAGGGAAGGCGATCAATTTAAAATGTATGTCTGATCCTGCCAGCTTCCTGTTGATGATTCTTCAAAGCTTTTCTATTTTTCTTAGAATAAAGATCAAACCCTTTCCAGGGACATACAAGACCCTGCGTGCTCTGGGCCCAACCTGTTCCCCCCACTCCCTGAGCTCTAGCAACACGGGCCTCTTTTCAGCCCCTACGATACCCTGTGCCCCCAACCCCAGGCTCAGGCCTTCTTCACGACACAAGGCTGGTGAGGGAAGGTGAACACCACCTTCTCCTTCAAAGCTGAGTTCCAACATCTCTTCCTCAAAGAAACCATCCCACCAGGGCCGTATCCTTGTTACCAGCAGGCAAGCACAATTCATTCCAGACTCAAAGAACCAATAGAACTATTACTGTCAGGTTTACTGCAGTGGTTTGCAAACTGTGCTTTAAGGAACCCCAGAGGTCCCTCAGAAGTGCCCATCTTAAACGCTGCCATGGAATGCAGAGACAGAGGACAAGATGGTGGAGCTCTGGGCTTTCTACACCCCCTGCTTTCCTCTCTTTTGCAAATGAGGTTCTCAAGATTGTGACATTTGATTGAAAATAAAAAAGGTCTCTATAATGAAAAGAACAGAAAGGAGGGTCACAGAGATACGTGGACACCCACGTTCACAGCCACAGTCTTCACAACAGCCAAAAGGTGAGAGCAGCCCGAAGGGTCTATTGCCAGATGAATGGATAAACGAAATACAGTACACACATACAACGGAACATTATTTGCCCTTGAAGAGGAAGGACATTCTGGCACACTCTAAACACAGATGAACCTTGAGGATATTATGCGAAGTAAAATAAACCAGTCCCAAGAGGATAAACACTATCTGATTCCACTTATACACGGTACACCTAGGATAGTCGCATCCATAGAGACAGAAAGCAGAACTGTGGCTGCCAGGGGCTGCGAGGAAGGGGAACGGGCATCCCACCCTCCGTACCACCGTTCAACGGGTTCAGGGTTTCAGTTGGGGAAGATAAAGTTCTAGAGATGGACGGTGGTGACGGTTTGCACAACAACGCGAATGTAGTAATGATACAAAACCGTACCCTTAAAAATGGTTAAACTGGAAAATTTTGTGTTATGTATGTTTTACCACAATAATTTTTAAAAAGGTCCGAAGGCCACTGGCCTAGACCCTGCCCGCCACCCCTAAAGGAGAGTAAACTCCTCTCTCTGGCTTCGAGGCCTCCTCGCTATCCAATCCTCAAGCCCCACGCCTGGTCACCTTCTCCGCAGCTGCTGTACTCGTCACAGAAACGTGCCAAGTGGCCGCACACGTGGTCCCTGCACATGCTGACTCTTACTCTACCCCAGGGCCCCATCGAGATCCTACCCAGGGGCAAAACTGTCTCAACAGCACAGCAGCACGATGGTCAGGAAGACACAAAGAATGCAAAACTTCCTTAACTGTAAAATTTTGGAGGCATAGAGGTAAGTACAAAAAGTAGGGAAAACCGCACACTCGCAGAGTTGTGGCTTCCCAGCCCCCCCAAAGCTCCTCCTCCAAAGGACATGCTTTGTGACACCAACTGTGCATTGTGGGGACAAAGCGGGCAATACTACCAGACTTGACAAACTGATGGACATTTATTTAATCAGATTTTGTGATGACTGACATGAGGAAACCAAAGATATGAAATCAAAACCCATAGTATTGGGAAATAAATATGTAAAGCAGTTCTGGGTTATCTATGCAACCTGAGGCAGCTTTGGGGGGGAGGGGATTGAGATTGATTGGGTTTTAAATCACATATATTCTGCCCTCCCACTACCCCCTGCAGAAAGAAGTCCTACAGAAAAAGAAAATTGTACTTTCTCAATAATCCCTAAATTGTTATTTATTTCTGAATCCTTACTTGTTACTATTTAGTTCCCTAAGGTTTCTACACAGTGCCAAAAAGAAGTGATCATAAGTCAGAATCTATACTCCAAACACACACACAGATCAAATTTACAACCTCTGTTTGAATCCACCATTTATTGTGTTTAAGTTTTCTGTTCAACACACCAATTAATTCTCCTTTCAATGAAAGAAATGTGGGGTGCAAGTCTTTTTTTACCCAGAGGGTTTTCCATTTCTTCCCTCTGTGTTATTTTGAGTCTTGCCACTGAATCAGAAAGCAAGAACCCTGAAGAATATCCCAATGTTATGCAAGTGAAAATACATCACCCTAGGAAAGTAACCTGGGAAAATGGAAAGGCAGAAATAGCGATTTCCGTAGCACAGCTCCTGACAAACTCCAGCAGGAGAGCGCAGGGAAAGGCTTGCCTACGCTGCTCCCACCCGACACGCCAAAAACGCACCTCTCAATGTGAAAACGTATCGCTGCGGCTTCCTGAACGAATTTCAAATTACGTACCGCGGGCCTAGGGGACAGACTCCCGCGGCAGGCTGAAAACAGAGCACTGCAGGATGCCAGCTGGTCTGGGCACATCAGTGAAGGGGAACTTAACAGTTTGTGCGTATCTTCCCTAAACTTACCAAACACCAGGGACAATGGGGCGGGGGAGGCAGGGAAGACAATGAATCTACTTCTAGGTGACTGCAAAGACCATCCGATGAGGTCAACAGCTTAGAAGAAAAAGTTAAAGACAAACAAAAAAAGAGAAACAGAAACAGAGTAGAGAGAGATTCTAAGAGAAATGAAGCGAAACACACAGAGAAAGAATGAGAGCCGCACGTAAGGTGGGAAATGGAAAGGAGAACAGGAAGTTCTCATCATTCCATCAGCCACACGGCAGATACTTTCCTAGCACCTACGATGATGCCCAGCAGGGGGACAGATATAAGCTATGAAATTTCGGGCCTAGGTGCTGGGTGTCAGCACCAAAAGTGGGTAAACAGTGCAGTGGCTGAGTCCAGAGAGGGAATGAGTAACTCTCTGGCCAAAAGACCCCCAAAATCTTTGGGCTGAAACCAAAGAGTGTTTAATCTCTGAATATCAAATCACTTGGAAGCATAAAGCTAATTAACAGAAACATCGGTTTAAAAACAAACTTAATTGGACACGACGCTGAAAGTGCAAGTGACAAAAGGAAAAACAGATAAACTGAACTTCATCAAAATTAAAACATGTGCTTCAAAGACACCACCAAGGAAGTGAAAAGACAACCCACAGAATGGGAGAAAATATTTGTAAATCTGTGTCTCTGATAAGGGTCTGGTACCCAGAACATACAAAGAACTCTTATAACTCAACAACAAAAAAAGACAACCAAATTAAACAATGGGCAAAAAGAATTGAGAAAACCTCTCTCCAAAGATACACAAATGGCCAGTAAGCACAGGAAAAGATATTCAACACCAGCACCCACCAGGGAAATGCAAACCAAAACCACAACAAGATACCACTTTTCATCTACTGGGGTGCCTATAATTAAAGACAGACAGACAATAACAAATGCTTGGCAAGGATGTGGAATAATCCATTGGAACCCTCATTCACAGCCGGTGGAAAGATGCAGCCACTTTGGAAAACAGTCTGGTAGTTCTTCAAAAAACTAACTACATAGAGTTACTATTTGATCCAGCAATTCTGCTCCTAGGTCCATACCCAAGAGAAATGAAAAACATGTCTACACAACTTGTACATGAATGTTCAGGGCAACATTATTTACAATAGCCAAAAAGTCGAAACCCAGACGTCCATCAACTAATGAAAGAATAAACAAAATGTAGCATACCCTTATAGTGGAATGTTATTTAGCTATAAAAAGGAAAGACATTCTGATACATGGTGCGATGTGGATAAACCTCAAAAACATTATGCTAAATGAAAGAAACCAATCACGCAAAGGCACATATTGTAAGATTGCACTGATATGAGATATCCAAACAGACCCAGTGTGCTGAGCTTGGACTGGCTCATCACAGCTGACCTACACAAAGGACAGCTCTCAGGGAATAGCACCACACTTTGCAGATGGGGAATATAAGCTTAAAAGAGACGGCTTGTTCAAAGCACACAGCTCAAAAAAGGGTAGGGCCAACATCCATGCCCCATGATCCCAGCTCTCCCAGGCACCCAGGCCTTGCACAGAGCAAGCACTTCCTAGACACTGCCAACCACCAGCACTGCTTCCATACAGGCTGTGTGCAGCCCCTCCCTGAGTTTTACAGCCCCTCTTTTATTTCTACAGTAATGGGCTCCACACAGTATCAAAGTCCTTGTGGCATTGGGGAGAATGACACTCTCATGAGTAGCCAGATTTCCTAAAGTTTCTACTACCCCACTATGAAGCTCATTGGGAGATTAAAAACCAAAGCTGTTCTTCTGTTTACCCAAGGAAACATAAGCCCAGGATTCAAGCTTTTAGACCACATCATTACCGAAGTAATTATACCATAGGAAAAAGTACAAAGGGATTTCAACACGGCTTTACAGATGCTTCTTGCCCCTTAATGGCCATAAGCCCTTTAAAATATCTTCAAACAAAGGCCTGAAAGTTTCATCCTCAAAATATGGACTTGTCAAAGTGCCTAAACTAGAACAATTGTGAAAAACCTACACTGGGGAATACATCCAAAAGAGAAGAACAATTTATGATTATTCCTTGACACTAGAACTTATGAACCCATTAAAACAAAGAGCCAGCAACTACACTGAGACCAAGCCCTCCTGGAAAAACCCTGAAATCATATATGCCGAGGAAATGAGCTGATAATTCACCAAAACGAAATCTGGCTCGTAAATACATAGAGATTCCATATCCATAGCAACTCGGAAAATACTATACAACCAGCTAGGGGTTTGCCTACTGGAATTTAAAATCCTAACCATCCCTTAACACTGGTGAGAATGGTGGGGAGGGTCTGCTTGCTGGTGACACTTTAAAATGGACACAAGCCTTCTGGGCAGCAACATGGACATCGGAAACAGAAGTCAGCAAACCCTTAGCACCTCACCCAGCAACTCGGCTTATAAGATCACATCCTCCAAAGCAACTAGAAACATGGGGGAATTCTGCATACAAAGACATTCTCTGTCTGCCATGGGCACAGGCAAGAGAACGTCGCAGCACGTGTCGGTATCTGTCCTGCATCTATCGACAGACACGGAGCGTTCCAGCGCCGCTCACGCTGGCAACGTGCACCTCATCTGGGATCTTGTTAAAGCGCAGACTCGGACAGTAGGTCTGATATTCTCCATCCTCAACACGCCCCCAGGTGACAGTGCCAACCCTGCCGGGCCACAGACCTCGCCTGAACAGCAAGGAACTAGAGAACGTGCTCTTTTTCTCCCTCAGAGATTTGCATAAGATGAATACCAACCAGTTCCCAAGGCCTGACACAGAAAAGACACTCAATAAATGGTGACTGAATTGAGTTGGTCATTTTTATTGACTTTCAGCCCTCAACTGCTGTAAAAAATAACTCTGGAAAGTTCCAGGCAGCTGACCATAAAAAGCATCACCCCAAATGTGCGTGACATGGCAAGTGTCACTGTCCACCTTCTGTAGAGCTGCACCTCGTCCTTACCGAGGTGAGGATGCCCCGGGTGGGGGCGAGGGACCCAGGGAAAGAAGTGAGGAACATGCCAAGAACAGAAATACGCTCAACGGGGCTGACGCCGACCACAGTTACGATCTGCACTTGAAGCTCTGCAGGACGACGGGGACATGCAGCCAGGGGAGGAGGAGGGCGCTGCGGCTGCATGTCCCCAGAAGAGCAGCACCCCCCGCCCGCCACACTCCCAGACACGGTGCACTATGACAGCAATGCTGGCTCATAGGACAGCCCCCAAGGGGAGTTTGCGTCCTCATCCTGGAACCCACGACAGTTCCGGTCCACAATTCCGATCAACCTGAGCATCAGCCCAGTCGGAACTTCCGTCTCAAACACAGGTTCAAGTCCGGTCTCATTAAGGACCACAGCCCGATCTTGCCGCCTGCGATGGGATCAGCTGGCCGACCGACTCCTTGTTAAATCAACACTGCTCGAATCTGAAGGCTCAGCCAGGGACATTCAGATTCCCGGGAAACCCAAGCCCCCTTTCTAAAATAAACAGAGAACCTGCGGCTACACGCAGCCCCTGCTAGCCCTCCCATCAATCATACCGTCTACAGATTCTTCTCTCTCTCTCTCTCTCTTTTAAACTCACAGAATTACAAAAGCCTTAATTTTTAAAGAGTTTACCTTAATAGCGCACATTCATTTTCAGGGGCCATTAAAAAATCATGAGAACACTCTCCTGTTGCAGGGAGGTGATTCATGCTTTCTGCCGGCATCTACCTCACTTTTGGGCCTCTGCTGGTTACAACATCCCAAACTCCCAGACAATATTAATTCAATTTATTCTGAACCTTTCTAGAGGCTGTGTATTAACATTAAACACATACAGCACCATTCCGGTCTCCAGAATGAACAAGACTGTTCTTTAGATAACGCAGGAGTGAAAAGATTAATCATCACTAGGATTAATTGCTGGGAAAGAGTGGGGCAGCAGAGAAATCATTGGTATGCGAGGGACTTAGTATGTTGGATGAATTTGCTTCTTGCTCGAATGCCGGAGGAGGAGGGCTGGATGCTGGCTAAGTTCCCAGTGTAAAGCACAGAGCTCAATTGCTTCATCTGTCTAACTGGGGTTAGTTAAAAAGCAGGAGAGCCTCTTCATTAACTCTAGTGCATTATTGTAACGTTAACTACAATGAGGGTGGCCAAGTAAACATCAGACTGGCTGGTGGAAAGTCAACCCTTTTTTTTTTTTTTTTTTTTTTAACTCATGAGGAAGGCTTGCTGAGTTCAGAAACCACAAGACTTTTTTGGGCTTTGCTGAGATCTAGTCAAATCGTTCCATCAGCTCCTCACATCTTTAAACAATTCAGGAAAAGATCTTAAACTTTCTAAGCTGCCTCTACCTTGCAACCTGTACCTGGGCTGACCCAGATGGCTTTTGCAAATTTTATGACACACCCAGAGCAAAGTACAAAAGATGTCACCTAAATGTAGCTATATTAAGACTTCAGCCATCTTTATCTGTGATCAAAGTCAACGTTAGTTAGAATAATGGATATTAGACAAGTATTTTCCGTTTCTCTCTCTTTTTTTTGGGGGGGGGGGTGGGATCTCACTTTGTTGCCCAGGCTAGAGTGCAGTGGTATCATCATAGCTCACTGGAGCCTCGAACTCCAGGGCTCAAGTGATCCTCCTGCCTCAGCCTGCCCCAGTAGCTGGAACTAGAGGCACACGCCACCATGCCCAGTTAATTTTTTTTTTATAGAGATGGGGTTTTGCTGTGTTGCCCAGGCTGGCCTTGAACTCCTGGACTCAGACAATTCTCCCATCGAAGCCTCCCAAAAATACTTGAGTTTTTAAAAAAGAAGTATCAAGGGGCTGGGAGAGAAGAGAAGGGGGATGTCTTGTTCAATGGGGATAGAGTTTTAGGGTTTGCAAGCTGAACAGAGTTCTGGAGGAGATGGATGGTGGTAAGTATATTCAGCATTATATAGTCCTTAACACTACTGAACCACACACTTAAACAATTAAGATGGCAAATTTTATGTTATTTGTATTTTACCACAATTAAAAAGAAAATGAAAAAAGAAATAGCAGTAAGTATTTATTAAGCAATATCTCATCAATTGCACTTTATAGTCATAATGACCCCATAAGGGCAATACTATTATAATCTCAATTTTACACTTAAGAAAGCTGAGGTCCAGAGAGGGTAAGTAACTTGCCCAACGTCACACAGCTGCTGAGTGAGTGGCAGAGCTGGGGCTCACCCCTACGTGGTCTGACTCCATAAAACCCCACTGTTAACTGCAACTCACGCTGAAGAAAAGCACTTCAGATTACTAGTGTCAAAAGGAGGCAACAGCCAGAGTCCCAAATTTAGAATCCAAAGACCTAAACTCAGTTTCCAGCTCTGCCACTTGCTAGGTGCAGAGCCCTGTGTTGAGCCTCAGTTTTGTTTTACTTATAAAATGATAATAATGTCCACACTAGTGACCCCGAAAGGCTGCCAAGGGCCTGTGAGAAGACAGCACTGTGCAAACACAAAGCTTCAGCCAGGTAAGCAGCAGCCGGCCCTACTCCTCCTTCCTGCCGACGCTGCAAGTCCAGGGAGACGCTGCCCCCAATAAACGTCCCTTTGACACCAACACACAGGCTGGTGGTTACCTTTTATCAAGTGGTCTTTTTTCCTGATCAAGTAATACATTTCCACTGTGGGGGGGAGTATGAAGAAGCAAATAATCATGACCCTTGACCCCACTCGCTCTGCAGCTTTGAGAAGTTTCCAGAGGATGGGTGTGGCCGGAGCAAACCAAGAATAGGCATGAGTGGTTTGAGACAAAAATACGAAGTGGGTCCACCATATTTCTCTAGATTAAGCAAAGTAACCGAGGGAAGACCAATCTGTACCATAAATCGGCCCCACAAGAACAAGGACAGCTCATCTGTTTTAAAGCAACAGCGCAACACCAGCAAGCGCCGCTAACAGGGGCTGCCAACTGCTCCTCACAGGTGAGATCCAGCCTGTGGTCTATTTCTGTACAGTTTTTACATTTTAATACAGGAGGGGTCCAGGGTGGGGGGGGGAAGTGGGGAGGAGGAGGGGACATAGGCCAAAGAGTCTAAAATACTTGGGTCTTTACAGAAAATATTTGCCGACCTCTGGTCTCTAAGATATAATGGAAAGTAAACATCTACTTCATGTAATTGGAGGCATGATGACATTTATGCACATTCTGGAAGGAAGCAAAATCCCAAGGAGATGCTGCCCAGACACAGGCCAGGAGGACACTGAACTGCACCCTAGCTACGATGACATGCTGTGTGAGGAGAAGGACACACGGAACACACCGGACGTGCCATGGAGGGCGGCAGCAAGGAGGTGCCCAGAGCCCAGATGGGAAACAAGATGAAGTCAAAAGAGGGGAAAACAGAGAAAAGAGAAGCTTCAAGGATGCGTTTGTGTAAAAAATTCCAAGCAGACTTATTTGAGAACCTCTCACGTGGGCAGATCAAGTATTTTTCCCAGTACATCCCCCCACCCCACCGCCAATCAGTGTGAATTTACCAGGGTCGTTTCTCTTTCTTAATTTGCTGTGTGACCTTGGGCAAGTGACTGAAGCTCCCTGTATTTCCTCGTTTGCAGAATGAGGATCATAATAGCATATGGGACTGATGTGAATGAAGATTAAATCTGTGAGTGTATAATTCTGAAAACAATGCCTGGCACAGAGTGAGCACTACTTCAATTTTGGCCTTTAATTTTTTATTTTTTAAATCACTCTCTCTACCTAATGTAGAATGGTCCAGTTCAAAGATAAGGAGAAAGGAGAGTTCACTCCAACACTGTTGGTGAGTGGAAATGAGATTGTACAGTCAGCAATGGCATCCTGCAGTAACCAACCCCTCTCTCGGGGGTTGCTTAGTGCCCCCAGGGAAGCATGGGACCACGTGAAGAAGAGGTAGACGGGGCCAGGGCACGTGGGCTCCTGGGCGCCATGATTTTACAGCAAGTGCAATATGGGATGCTCAGTCCTTCTCTTTCCAAAGCTTCCCCAGTGTCACCAAGGTCAAACCCAAGAAGCAGGTTGGCCCCTATTGGCCATGAACGTGCCACCTGGTCAGCCTGTGGACAGGAATGAGATCAGGTCCTGATTTCTCAGGCTCCATCACCCACATAGCTACCCCCAGCTTTCTGCCCCCGCCCTCCCATCTCTCCCCTCTCCACTCAGCCTCCTCTGAATTAGCGCCAAGCTTGCCATTCTTCCCAAGTACCAGAGATTACTACGGCGCGCCTCACAGAAAGTGCTGAGTGGAATGAAGGAGGAGAGGAAAAAAAAAATTTCCTCATCACACAATTCACGTATAGGCAAGAGCTACAAACAATTCAGGGCGCTAAAATTAATTTGCCAATGAAAAGAGGGTGAGCATCGAGGCAGACTGTAATAAAAACGTACTTAATGTGTACAGCACATATTTATTCATTTTTAGAAAATCTGCAATGCTGCCACCCCCCCCTTCTCCCATAAAATCTGACCATCCTACTCAGCTTCTATTCTTATCCCTTGCTCATTTGCGTAATTTTAACACTGCAGAATATAGCTAGCCTAAGAATATTTTTTTATAATTACACCCATCGCAGGAACTGTCAGTATCTAATGAAGGATAATTTCAGCTATTATAAGAAGCTTAAAAGATCATTTTCATGAATAATTCGTAATATGAATCATTAAATTCAAACAATGTCAGAAATTAAAAAAAAAGAAAAAGAAAAATATTTTAGGTGCCTAAAAGTGACCATCCCTTTAAGGGCAGAATCCAGTGTCTGACGTCCACAGAAACAACACAGGGGGCAGATCGGCACGTGAGGGGAAGAAATATGCAACCCAGTTCAGGTCACTTCCCTCCGTCAATTTTTCATCAGGTCTCCCAAGACCAAGAATAAAATCGAAGCCTCTTAGAGCAGGTCACACAGATTCCTCCTGCTTGACCCCGTCCCCCCAGCTCATCGTGCACCTGTCCCTCCTGCCACCCATGCAGGCCCCCAACTCCCCAGGGCTTCTGTGCCAGTGTCCATGTTGCTTTCTCTGCCTCCTTCCGGGAAAGAACCTGACTAAAAATGAAGCTACACTGGAAGCAGAACCAACACGCAAAGCATCTTCCTGATAAACTGTTTGAGCACCTGGATCCATCGCTACCTGCACCCCAGACTTCTCAGCTCTGTGAAATAAGACACATTCTTGTTACCTTCGATTGATTTCTACTGTTTGCCAAAGGTGGGGAAAAGTTCTTATTAGTAAAATAAGCTGTGGGCCTCAATAAACCCTCAAGTAATAGCAGAATCACGGTTTCCAAGGTTAGTGTGGGCCACAGCCGGCAAAGCAGAACTGTCAGCAGAGGACACAGTGGAAGCTGCAGCCAGGGCAGGTGGTGGTGGTGATGTGTGTGCCTGAATGCTGGGGGCCGGGGGGTGAGGGGTTAGGATCAACGTATGAGTGATTGGGCCAGACTCAAAAGACGACAAATCACCTCTGAGGTGGCTTTGCTAAGAGGCGTATCTACACCGCATGGTGATGGCCAAGCCCTCAAAATCCACTCTTTAGGGAAACATGAAGACCAGAAGACAATCCCTATTTCCAAAGGAAATTGGTCTGTATCCCACATTGCAATTATAAAGACATTTTGTGCTAAAATACGCATGAATTTTCAGTTAGAGGAATTATGTTTATACATTAAATAAGAAACAGAGAGGGAAGAAGGGCCTTGACCAGACAAAAATATCAAAATTCTTAACTAGATTACAACATTCCAGAACATTACCCCTTTCTACAAAACTGTGGTCTTCAAACAACAGGTTGCATCTCTTCAGTGGGCTAGCAAAAAATAATCAATAGGGTATAAAACATGTCTGTTCTGCACATAGGAAAGATTAAGTATGGTCTAAGGAAGACTGTGTCTCAATTATGTATTTACACACAAATGCGTATGCTTAGAAGTATATTACTTACTGTGAGCCACAGTCAGAAAGGATGGAAAACCACTTTTATAAGAGATGTTGCATCTCTTCAAAAAAGATGTGAAATCAGAGGTGACGTCTGATGATGTAACAATGTGGGTTTCAAACCTAAAGGCGACGGAAGGACCCTGCACCTGCGGTTTCACTCAGCGACTGCCCTTCTGCATGTCCTCCCCGACAAAATAAAGCCCCCAGGATATAAGGACATGTGCACGGGTGTGAGGCTGACTGCGGTACTGTCTGTCAGGGCAAAAACCTGGAAACATCTGAAATGCCATCTACAGGGGAATGATGTATAAAAAAAATTGTAGCATAGCCACGTGATGGACTCCAATATGCAGATATTATTATAAAAACAATGATTTAGATCTACTGATCAGGAGGACAATTTATGAGTGTTAAGTGATACACTGTTACCTGAAAAAGGCAACATAGATCAGAGGGCAGCGAACTTTTTCTTTAAAGGGCCAGATGGTTAATGTTTTTGGGTTTGCAGGTCTCTGTTGGAGCTATTCAACCCTTCTGTTGTAGCCCAAAAGCAGAGATGGATACTACTTCGTGAATGGAAGTGGCTATGATCCAATAAAACTTTATTTTAACCAATAAAAGGTGGTGTACACATGGGTGGTGGTTTACCAATCCCCAATATAGACTGTAATCCCATTTTTAGGGGAAAAAATGGGTTGAACAGATATACATATGTTTGTAGAGTATAGATTTGTGGAAGTTTACATGTATCAATTACCTCTGGTTATCTAAAAAGGGTAGTGCTGGGGGCAGATTATTAACTTCTTCATACATCTATGTATTGCTAGGCTTCTTATAAAGAGTATATAGTCTCATTTTAAAATTCCAATAAACTATTATTTAAAAAGTATGAAATGCAAGCTCTAGTAGCTACTTTCACTGCAATAAATTCTCTGTAATATATTCGCCACTATTTTTTATCACTACAAATACCAGCGCCTTCCATGATTCATATTTAATTGGATGCCAACTGTCATACAAAGAACTCTTCAGGTAGAAATTGTCCAAAAAAGGTGGAAGGAGTATAACAAGTCATGGGAAACCAAGAAAATACATTTCATTCTTCTTTCCCAATGAGGGACTGAATGATACGGAAAGAGTAGTTTAAAACGTAAGCTCATAAGCCTGGATCCACTGTTAGGTGAGCCAGGTAGTTACTGTCCACATTGCACAGATGGGGAGAGGGCTGAGTTTATGCCACCCCCAAATGACGTGACAGTTGCACCTTAAGCCAAGATTTGGACCTAGGTCTGAATTCCAGTTTAATCAAATTATCTTGGCATTGATCAACAACAGATGAACAAGACATATGCCCATGGTAGACGCAATCCTTCATGCTATAAGGGCACTCATGATTCAAAGGGGAAGTAAGCACAGAACAAAGCAACTGGCCATCTTAGAGTTTAAATGTAAAGAAAAGGATGGCTGCTGTTTTACCCAAACAGCGAGGGTCACTGGCAAAGACGCTACCACCTATAGGTTTCACAGTGTTGAGTAGAGACTTTTTTTTTACATTTCTCCCCTGAAACTGACTCCATTACTGCCATTACTAGCAAAGCCAGACCACCCCCCACATGGCTCATCAAAAGCAGAGTAGCAGAAACAACAGGCATCCCCTAACAGCCATTCTTTCTTTCCTCCTTAGCAAGAAAAACCTAATTTTGTTCTGAGTACTTGGCCACCAGGGCAGAAAACAGAGACTATGTTTCCCAGCATCCCTTGCAGCTAGGTGTGGCTGCATGAAGGCACGGTGGGCAAACTGCAGAAGAAAAGGTCGGTAAACGTGAAGACTTAGCAATGGAAATGACCCAAAATGATATGGGGGCAGGGTGGAGGCACCAGCCTGATAATATGCCCGAGATCACACTGCTAGCAGAGGACAGAGCTAGAACTTTCTGGGCCAGAACCCATGGTCTAAACCTCCTGGCTGTAAGGGTTGCTAGTATCCACTGCATAATGAATTGCGCCCTGTTTTGCTCTAGAGGCGGCGAGGAAGGAGCCAAGACAGCAGGAGCCAGCTTATGTGCCCGTCAAACCCTGCGTTCTGTCATCCCGGGCACGTGAGCCCCTGCTTGCTGATGCACGCCTGACATTATTTACACTCACTGCACCATCACCTGGTTTTCCTGTTAAAATCTCTGACAATGATTGTATTCTGTGCCACCAGCTTCCCTCTTAGCCTATAAAATGTCGTGTCAAGTAAGGGGGGGATCCGATAAGCCCTTCAGGCAGGGTATGTGACCCCAACAGTGTGTGCAAGAGCCGAGTGCCACACCCATCTGCAAGGCTATGTCCCCAAGCACTAATAATGCTTCGTAGTTTATGTATGATTTTTATTTTCTCCTTTTTCGCTTGTCTCTAATCTTTTTTAATTCTCTACAGTAATTATGATTTTGGTTTTTTAACAAGGAGAGAAAACACAAATTGTTTTTCAACAATAAAGTCGTAGAGGAACAATTTTAAGGCAGGCTGTGATGTGTCCGGCAGGCTGCTTTTGGCCATGGGTGTGCGCTTGCTTGCTGTCTGCTCCCAATCCCTCATTTCCCCGGAAGGCAGTCAGGACGGTGGGAGCAAGGCCCCACACTGTGCACGCAACGCTCAGGATTGCCCTGCAATGGGCCCCGCACTCTGCTAATGGCAGTATAATGAGGCAAACCAGGTGCAAATGAAGGCAAGAGTAATTAAAGGTAAAGCTGTGCTCCACCTAACTGGCTCCACCTGGGGGAAGGAGTTTTTTGGGGGTTTTGGGGTTTCTTCGCGGGGGACGGGGGAGGAACTGGTTCCCCGCAAATGGTGAATTATGAGGAAAGAATCAGAGAGAAAGGAAAGGCTGATGAAGAGCCTGGCAAATGAGAGACTCTGGGCACAGCACATACCTAGGACACCCTCAGTAGCGCTGGGCAAGCCCACCCAGGAGGGCATCGCATGGCTCAACGTCCACATGGCTGCCTGTTCTGCCCACCGGCTTGGCTGCCTGGCAGAAATCCTGGGAAGGCCGGGCACTCCTCTCCAGAGCCCAGGTTACTGCACCCAGTCCCCCCACCTGTGCACTGCAGCGGGGGATACTGGGCGTTATCCACTTGTGTCAGGACAGCAAAGATCCAGGCCCTGCCACTGCCCGGCTGGGCACCGGAGCAAAGCGCTTGACAGAGACGACAATGATCTAACACTTGCAGAGAGCGCTTGGCACAGATTTAGCCCCGACAGTCTGACCCCACCATACACACTCGCTTGTGACCTTTCTAAGCATCAGTTTCCCACCTGTAAAATGGGGGTCACTGTATTAACAGTAACCCCACAGCACCGCACAGGAAGTTTCCTTTTAAGCAGTTAGCACAGGGCCGAGCATATGGTGCTTAACCCATGTTAGCTATGATCACAAGATGCTCAGTAAATTCATGCTTTCCCTCACTCATTCACTAAATACCTTACTGACCACCCACCAGATGCCAGGCACTGTTTTAGACACTGGCTGCACAACAGTATCAAAACCAACTGAATCCCTACTCTCGTGAGCTGACATCCCGGCTAATGTTCCTAGAATATGTCACTGAAAAAAGAAATTAAAATTTTAAACTATAAGATAGGCAGTAATACTATGATAGCAGGGGAATCACAGAGGACTTCCTGGAGCAGTGGTATCTGACTGGGTGCACAGGGTGTGGGCCAGGCAGCAGGAAGATTCCGGACAGAGTGAACAGAAAGCATGCTAGCCACACGGAGGGCTGAGGAGGGACTGTATTTCTACAGAGGTGCGAAGAATGCAAGTGAAACCATAAACCTAAGAAACAACCCCAGACCAGGAGATGGGCTTTCTCTCTTTAAAGGGCATCTATTTTTCCATTCAGCTCAAGAAAAAGAAAGCAAGTTGCTCTCAGCCAAGGTACACAGCATCATTACCCAGTCAAGCAAAGCAAAATGTCCAGTCGCCTTATGAAAGCTATAATTACAAACTTAAAACAGAGCAGTTTTCAAAATCAAAGTGGCATTTAACAAAACAAGCCACCTGTCAGCCTCCAGGATGGAGAGGAGTTGAAAACCAAACGACACGCTGATTAACAAACTACACTATGACAGTCACAATGCCAAGACAGCCCTTAAAACTAAGGCTGACAATGATAAATACATGTCTGGCCTCAGCCTCTGAGGAGGGTGCTGAGACACTCCAATTGCTCCTGTTTTGTTTCTGGGCCTTTGTTTCCTACCAAACAATAAAAAGGAAATGAACAAAAATCATGAATCAATACTTGGTATTTCCAGGCAATTGCTTTTGCAACCACGTGGGAATAGAAACATCCTGCCAGCGATAAAATCAGGTTGAGCAAATAAAACATCACCCTTTATGGAGGTTGCCAGAGAGACACGGGCCACGTCTAGAACCAGGGACTGGATTCCCTTGCAACCATGGCCCCGTATCTTTGATGAAGCTTTTCCCCATAGTGATGGCACAAAGAGGTGGCTTGGGAGGACTTTAGCACCCTTTACCCCTCCCCCATAACTTCTATCAGCCTCACTCTCCCCAAAGCCACCAGAAGCAGGGACTGCTGGCTGCCTACCCAATATCCACTGTAACCTCCTTCCCTACATGCCAATTAAACAACCTCATTTCCCAGCCTTCCTTGCAACTGGAGTGGCCAAAGAGCCAGGTACTGGGGCTACCTGTTCAAGTTTTTGTTTAAAGGTCAGGAAACTAGCTAATCACACAAATCCTGTTTTCTCAGGATAATGGATTTCAAAGCTCTCAAAAAGGTTTACTCTAGAATTATCACCATAATTATTCACCCACTTTCAGAAACTCATTTACAGGGGCCTGCTAATGTGCCCTGACCTTCCACAGCCTGGACGCTGTCCAAAATGCATCTCCCACCCAAAAGAACATCAACAAATGCCTGATACTTCACATGTGTCATCACTTTTAAACTTCAAATAATTCTATTAAGTTAGTATTATTATCTTTATTCTTCAAATGAAAACACTGAAGCTCAGAGGTAACAACTTATTCCATATTCCAAGAATGCAGAGCGAGTGAATGGCAGGATGGAGACTCAACCCAGATCCCCTGACCAGAACCCGGGGGCCTGCCTTGCCCTCACGCTCTGCTCACACCTCCCCATGCCCCTTCTCCAAGCAAAGGCTTCTCTGTCACCATGGGAGGAGGAGCCCCCACGGACAGAGGAAGAACTGGCAAGAGCATGCCAGGTCCACACACACCACGGCTACTGGGAAGTGGTAAGTCAGCAGCTCTGTCTCTCCAAGTCTGATATCCGGTTCTGAGCCCCTCCCACCCTGACCTGGCTCCCCATGTGACAGATGGCACATGATTAGGCGTCAGTCATCCAGGGAGAAGAGGCAAGTGGGGTGGATTTTTCTCAGTAAGTGGGAGATCGGGCAGAGGCTGCCCACATGGGCAGGCACATCTGGGTCAGATTGTCACACACAAGCACTGAGCCCCACGGGGCCCCAGAGGCGTGTCTGGGACACATCTGGGCCATGAACTTAGGAAGGGAGGAGAGGAAGCGCTAGGGACAGCACAGACCTAGCAGACACATCCCAGTAGGTATCTGAGCTCGGCTACTTCCTAGGTGGATGACAGTAACGGTTAACCTCATGCGTCAACATGCCTGGGCCACCATATCCAGTTATTTTGGTCAAACACCACTCTAAACGTCACTGTGAAGGTATTTTTAAAGATTAACAATTATATCAGTAAACTCTGGGTAAAGCAGATGATCCTCTATGATGTGGGCAGGCCCCATCCAATCAGCTGAAGGCCTTAAGGGGGGTAAAAAAAGAGAGAGATCCCACAAGGAAGAGGGAACTCTGCCCAAGACAGCCTTCGGACTT